>NC_064817.1:39362762-39699600 GCF_023721935.1 Panthera uncia | reverse complement strand
AAGCACTCCAGTAATTCTGTGTGATTGTGTGTCCTGGGGTGTCTTTGTCTTTTTGGATTTTTTTCCCTCACATTCTTAGAGTTTGTCATACATTCAACCAGGTTTATGCGTCCTGTTACTTTGTTCATGTAGCCAGCATTGTGTTTGTGTATACACATGCCCCTGTGTTGAACACACGCTATATAATCTTTTATGTTCAAGCGTCTTGGGGTCCTGTGTGCATTCCGTCCACCTGATTTTGTCTCTGCGTAGAAAGCAGACTTGTAATGTGTATGCTTGTATATCGTGTATACAACCGATTGTGTGTTGCGGTACCCGTACACATAGGCCATATATACACACAGTTTTTCCACAGATTTACTGGGATATAACCCACCTACCATACAACTTACCCATTTAAAGTGGACAACTCAATTGTTTTTAGTATGTTCAAAGTTGCATATCCCCACCTGTGTGTCTGCTGTGTACGTGTAAAAACTAGGACCCCCAGAATTATGCATGCCCGAGTGTCTTGGCGTATCCACTGAATTTGTACGTACTTGGCTCACCCGTGTCATTTACGTCCATGCCCCCCCCCCGGGGCCCCCCCCCCCCCCCCCGCCCACTGCCACCTTGTCCTAATCAGGTCCTGATCCCCGCCCCACTCCTACAGGTCAAAGTGGACAACCAGCACGACTTCCAGGACATCGCGAGCGTCGTGGCACTGACCAAGACATATGCCACTGCTGAGCCCTTCATTGATGCCAAATATGACGTGCGCGTCCAGAAAATTGGGCAGAACTACAAAGCCTACATGTGAGTGGAGAGGCCGAGGCCTGAGTAGGGGCCCCCTGCCCTGTGCAACCTGGGCTTCCCTGAGCTTCTGTGCTCTCTCGTCTTGTCCCCCCAGGAGGACGTCAGTGTCAGGAAACTGGAAGACCAACACCGGCTCTGCCATGCTCGAGCAGATCGCCATGTCTGACAGGTGGGGGTGGCCTGGACTCAGAGGGAGGGGACGCTAGGGGGGAAGCATGGCTACGCAGGCCGGCCGGGCACTGACAGGCTTCCTTGCCCCACATCTCGGCAGGTACAAGCTGTGGGTGGATACGTGCTCCGAGATTTTTGGGGGACTGGACATCTGCGCAGTGGAAGCACTGCATGGCAAGGATGGAAGGGATCACATCATTGAGGTGGGAGCACCCAGGAATTGGTAGGGGTACGGGGTGGGGCAGGTGCATGGCAGCATCGTTCCATAAGCCATGAAGCTCTCCATGGCCCAGGTTGCTATAAAGGCACTCTGTGAACTGTAAAGTACCTCATAAATTAGGAGGTGCTTGAGGAACAGCCAAGTGCTTTACAAAGTATATTGGGGCGCCCACGTGACTCAGTCGGTTAAGTGTCCAACTTCGGCTCGGGTCATGATCTTGCAGTCTGTGAGTTCGAGCCCCACGTCGGACTCTGTGCTGACAGCTAAGAGCCTGGAGCGTGCTTCCGATTCTGTCTCCCTCTCTCTCTGTCCCTCCCTTCCTCCTGCTCTGTCTCTCAAAAATAAGAATAAACGTTAAAAGAAAAATAAAACTATAAGAAAGGAGCTCTGTAAACTGGGAGGTCCTTGTTACTAAAGCAAAGCACTCGCAAAATTCTAAATCTGTTTGTACACAGCAGTGCCCCTGGCAAACGGTAAGGCAATTTGGAAACCATAAAATGCCTTGAAAATTGGAGCGCTTTCTACACGGTGAGGCATTTTGTAAACAGTGGCGCCCATGCAAAGCACTTTTCTAAAGTCTAAACATACCATATATCCCCTAGTCCCTTGAAAAGGACAAGGAGCTTTGTAAACTATAAAGTACTATAGCCACCACGAAGTTCTTTGTAAATGACAGAACACCTAGCAAACTGTAAAGCAGGGATTGGCAAATGTTTTCGGTCAAGGTCCAGACAGTGCACATTTTAGGCTGTGTGGGCCATACAGTCTCTGTTGCAGCTTCTCTGCAAAAGCAGCCGAAGACAATACGTACAAAACAAACGCTCCCCTAAAACTGTCGGGATATAAAAATTGAAATGTATATTTTCACATATCACAAGATCTTCTTTTGTTCTCTTACCTACCATCAAAAAATGTAAAACCCATCCTTGGCTCTAGGGGCCAAAGACAGGCGTCTGGGCTGGATTTGGCCCGCGGGCCCTAATTTGTGGAGCTGTGCTCTAAGCTGTAGGCTCCCTTCAGGAGCTGTCCTGTACCTTGTAAAAGACAAGCCTTCATCGCACTGCAAAGCTGGTGCTTCTCAAACTGAATCTTTCCTTGGCACCAGCCCGTGCCTTTCCCCAGCTTAAGGGTGCTCGGTGGCTGTCATCCTCCCATGCACTTCCTGCCGCTCTCCTCACCGGATCCGTTTCCCTCCCCCAGGTGGTGGGCTCCTCCATGCCACTCATCGGGGACCACCAAGATGAAGACAAGCAGCTCATCGTAGAGCTTGTGGTCAACAAGATGGCCCAGGCCCTGCCCAGGCAGCGGCAGCGGGATGCCTCCCCCGGCAGGGGCTCCCACGGCCAGGTCAGGCCCCTGGTGCTGAGCGAGGGCGGAGCTGGCCAGAGGGGGGCTAGTGGCTGCCAGGCCAACCCTCGGTCATGCTGCCACAGAGCTGATAGTCAGCAGGCAAAGGGCACTGGCAGTGCGCATGTGTGGCGGCAATTACCAATTGCTCGTAAAAATTGATAAAATGGCTGCTACCCTGACTTCCCCGAGTGCCTCCCAACCGTTCCCCCCCAAAGAGCTCCCCCCTCCCCAGCTTGATATCCCCTCAGCTCAGCCACAGACGCGTCAACACCCAGCACAGTGGGAGCCCGTGTCATTTTGATTGGCTGATGCTCTGGCTGGCCGGTAACTATTTTTAACCTCTCCTGCTCCACTCCTCTGCCGCAGACTCAGTCCCCAGGGGCCCCGCCCTTGGGCCGCCAGACCTCCCAGCAGCCCTCAGGACCTCCAGCTCAGCAACGACCCCCACCACAGGGTAAGTGAGGGGCCGGCTTCCTGGGCCCTGACTGTACTGGCAACCCCCACCCCCCACCTCTCACATTGCACTCTTTCTGTCCCTCAGGTGGCCCTCCACAGCCCGGCCCGGGCCCCCAACGCCAGGGACCCCCGTTGCAGCAGCGCCCGCCCCCGCAGGGCCAGCAGCACCTTTCGGGCCTCGGACCCCCAGCTGGGAGTCCCCTGCCCCAGCGCCTACCAAGTCCCACATCAGCACCCCAGCAGCCTGCGTCCCAGGCCCCACCACTGACCCAGGGTCAAGGCCGCCAATCTCGGCCAGTGGCAGGAGGCCCCGGGGCACCTCCAGCAGCCCGCCCACCCGCCTCCCCATCTCCCCAGCGCCAGGCGGGCCCCCCACAGGCTACGCGTCAGACATCTGTCTCTGGTCAGGCTCCACCAAAGGCCTCAGGGGCCCCACCGAGTGGTCAGCAGCGCCAGGGCCCACCCCAGAAACCCCCAGGCCCTGCCGGCCCCACACGACAGGCCAGCCAGGCGGGTCCCATGCCCCGCACCGGGCCACCCACCACGCAGCAGCCTCGGCCCAGTGGCCCGGGCCCTGCTGGACGACCCACCAAGCCACAGCTGGCCCAGAAACCCAGCCAGGACGTGCCGCCACCCGCCACCGCCACTGCCGGGGGACCTCCGCACCCCCAGCTCAAGTAAGAGGACCCCACGGCAGCCCTCGCCTTGCTGCTCACAAAACAGGCTCCTGCACCAGAAGAGTGGCCCCAGCTCCCAGGCTCCTCGGACCCAGGTCCTATACAGGAGTCCCAAGAATTCGATCTTCAGTCTGGACAGAACCTCATCCAACCTATACACACACACACACCCCGCCGCCCCACTTCACGGAGGCTCCTGCCCTCCATCCCAGACATTTGTGGCAGAACCCCAGAAAAACCCCTTTTCAGTTCACAGTCTTCCCACTAGGCCCCTGGGAAAGCCCCCTCCCCCAGCCCCCCAGGCACCTTGCTGACCGACCCTGCCCATCAAATCCTCCACCCAGCCGCACTGCACTGGAGCCTTCGCAGCAAAACGCACCCTTCTCCTACCCAACTGGACTCCTACCAGCCGAACCCCCAGACTCTTCCTGGCCTACTCACAGCCCCGCTCTATCACTTCCTGCTCTTTCCAGCTTGTCCTCATGCTTTTCCTACAGTCTAGCCTCCCTTCTGGGCCATTTCAGTCTCCTCCCAAATCATCACACGGTGCTCTCTGCCTCTTCTGGTCCACTCCAGACTGCCCCCACCCCAGCCTGAGCTCAGAAGTCCTCCCCACCACATCCAAATGCTCCCCCTTAGATTGCCCTCCACCCACACTAGCCTGTCCTCGGTGCAAACCCCACCGCACTCCCTCCCCGACTCCTCACGAAGACTGGGAGGCTCCCTGCCAATCTTCAGCTTTACATCCTCCCAGTCTAGTCTGCAATTTGGAGAAGGTGCAGGCCAAGACTCCTCCCACTAAGCCCAGACTTCACCTTGGATCCAAGTCCTCCCAGTCTGGCCCAGGGCTCCCCCACTCCACCTGAGAATCCATCAGGGTCCAGGCCTGTGCTGGTGGGTGGGAGGGTCACAGGCACAGCCCCAGGACTAGAGGGGCAGGGCTGGGCCGGGCCTGGGGTAACATTGTGTTTCTCTCCCCTTCCTCCCTTCCTCCCCACCCCCTTCCTCCCATGCCTCCACCTTGTCTCTCTCTAGCAAATCCCAGTCTCTGACCAATGCCTTCAACCTTCCAGAGCCAGCCCCGCCCAGGCCCAGCCTTAGCCAGGACGAGGTGAAAGCTGAGACCATCCGCAGCCTGAGGAAGTCTTTCGCCAGCCTCTTCTCCGACTGACACCCCACCCTGAGAACCCTTAATTCCTCCTGGGCAACCCCTCTCTGGGCCCTGAATCCATTTCTCACTTTTGGAATCTCCAGATCCCTTGAGAAGTCCTCTCCTGGTCTGCCCAGACCCCTCTTCTCACTCTGCAGAATGCCCAAGTCCCTGGGGAGACCGCACTCCTGGTCCTACATCCAATTCTCACTTTGGAATTCCCGAGTCCCTATAAAAGGCCACTCTCGGCCACCTCAAGACTTTTTTTTCAGTTTTAGAACCTCCAAATTCCTGAAAACCTCTACTCCTGACCTCCCCCCCCCCAAGAGTGCACTTTCCTTCCCAGAAGCTCCCAAACACCAGGGAACACGTTCTGGCCCTAACACTACTGAGTCCCCTCCTGGAACCCTGAAATTCCTGGGAAACCATACTCCTGGTCCCAGATCTCTCAAGGACACCTTGTTCCCCATCAAGATTTCCTAGATCCCAAAGAAACCCCTACCTTGGAGCCCCTTTTCAGGGATCTCACATCTCTGGAGTTCCACCTCTTCAGATGCCATTATCCAGCCCTGCAAGGATGTCTCTTAACCACCCCTCAACCCCACTAATCACATCGGGAGGTCCTCCCACTGCTAGGACCCTTCTGTTCCCCAGGGACCCACACTCCCACTTTCCTGCCTCTGACAGCTATCTCTAAATATGCAAACTCCACCCATCTTCCCAGAATCCTTTGCACATGGAGGGCCAGTGGTCCTCTGCTTCCCCACCTTTGCCGTGATGTCTGTGTCTGTGACTGACGTGGCCTCCTCTTGTGCCGTGCTTGGCATATGTGGTCCTCGTTCATCGTGCCGCCTGTGGTGATGCGTGCAGTGGCGCTGTTTGTGTGGTCCGCACTTCCCCCCTCAACCACTCCTTGCCTGGACTCACCCCCACCCTTCAGCGGCTCTGAACCCCATGAGAAGAGTCGGGAAGCAAAATAAACAAGCAAAGGCCCAGCAGAATTCTGTGCTTCTTGGTGAATAGGGGAGTCCTTGAATGGCGGGGAAGACACAGAGGGGACCCCCCAAATCCACATGGGGTGCTGGGGACCCCAAAATCCAGTGGAAGGCACATCAGGCACAAATTCCAGAGGTTCTGAGTGGAATCCCTGCCACAAATCCCAGCCATTGGATACAGAAGAGCTCCCAAATTTAGAAGTATCCCCAAAGCCAAGAGGAAACCAAATTATGGAGGAAGCAGGGGTCTCGGTCTTTGGTGGGGGGGGGCCCAATTCCAGAGGAACTGGAAAAGCACACGGGGACCCTCTCCTCTCCCAGGACGGGGATGGGGGATCCTGAGGCAGTATCAGGGCAGAAACAACATTGATTGGCTGGTGGGCAGAGCTCCTTGGTGTGGCAGGCTGAGATTGGTTCCCTGGCGGCTGGGGGCAGGGCCTAAGGCACAAGGCGGGCCGCGCTGAGGAGGCAGGCAGGCAACTCATCAGCCTGGGTGCGGTGCAAGGAGGGTTCGGAGGCACTCCGCTCAATCTTGGGGAGTGACCGCTGCAGCAGCTCAATCGTGGCCAGGATCTGGGGGCAGGGGCAGGTTAGAGGAGGTGTCCAGAGCCACACGGGCACCCCGACACCCACAAACCCCGGCCTAATGGGGGAAGTACACACATCATACACTCCTGACCCTTGAAGGTGCACCGTTCCCACTGACCCTGGGAGTCTCCCTCCTCCTCAGACTTGCCCTCCCCAGTGTGTCCGGCCGCCTACCCGGCCCACCTGGGGGAAGAGGGGACGTTCCTCTCGCTGGAACTTGAGGCAGTCAGACAGCAGGCGCCGCATGGCCTTAGGGCAGTTGCTGGAGATTTTGCTGAGGTCCGGGGACAGATAGCCACGGCCCACCATGAAGATAATCTGGGGGGGGGGCAGGAATGCGGTGATCTGGAGGTCTGAGCTGAGAGGCTGAGGGAATTCTGGGTCTCAAGGGGCTTTGGAGGCTCCTTTTTGGGAAACTAGGGTACTCTGGGTATTCGGGTCTGAGGACTGTGGGTATCTTGTAGATGCAAGGATTCTGGGTCTCTGAGGACTTGGGACTGTGTCTCTGAAGACAAGGATTCTCTGCTTGCAGAACAGAATTTACGCTCAGAAGTCAAGAATTGTAGGTATCCCTTGGCTCACAGGTTTCTAGGGGGCTTAGAAGCCCAGAAAGTACTGGGTCAGGGGAAACATAAAGTTCTGGGTCTGGAGGGAGCTAAGTGACTCTAAATCTCAGGAGTTCGTATTTCTCTAGGTGTCTGGGTGCTAGAGGGACTATGGGTCCATGCATCCTGTAGGACTGTGAGTGCTCAGGGCTTGGAGCCTAGAGGATCCCCAATTTCAGAGGTCCTGGAAGATTCCACACTTTAGACCTGGGAAAACTGTGACAGTCCAGGCCTAAAACATCATGGGTTCCAGGGCCCCAAAGGCCTGCTAGATGCCCAAGGCCTGAATGACTGTGGGTATCTGTGAGTATTCCAAAAGCACAGATGGCTTCTGTGACAGGCAGAAACCGAATTCTGGGCTTTTTGGGACTTGGGGGATTTTGAGCACTGAGGCCAGAGGACTGTAGGTATCTAGAGTTCCAGAGGGCTTCTGGGTACTCGGGGGCCCTGTGGGATCCTGGGTATAGGGGATTCAAGAGATTCTGGACTTCAAGGACCCAGAGGCTGATAGATGTACAGGGGAGGAGAGGATTCTGACTAGGGAAGACCAGAGAATTCTGGGAGTTCTCAGCCCAGAAGACTTTGGGTTTCTGGGGGAAGTGTGGCATTCTTGGTCTTTACAAGGAGGAAGTCTAAGGTTTGGAGGCTGAGGGGACTCCCTTCCCTGAGAGATTATGGGTAAGGTGTGGGGCTCACCTGGTCACGGCTGCCAATGTGGCTGTAAGGCAGCGAGCCTGTCATGAGCTCATAGAGCACAACCCCGTAGGCGTAGACATCCGACTGGAAGCTGTAGGGGTTCGGGTCCTGCATACGGATCACCTCAGCCGCCTTCGATAGGGCAGACCAGACCAGGCAGGGGGATCATGGAGGCCAGAAAATGGCTGGCCAGAGTCCCAGATCCCACTAGCCACACTGGGTACAACTGGGAACACCCTCACAAGGTAAAAACATGAGCAGTCTAGACACCACATCTGGCACAAGTATCCCCGTTCCCACTCAGCTCCTCACATCGTGGCCCAGCAACCCATGTCCCTATATGGCCCCAGTCCAGCCTGGCCAAACTCACCATCCATAGCACAGAGCCCGAGGGCTGTTCCAAGGGCTGGGCCCCGCTCCACCGTGTCTTCACCGTGGCCAGGCCAAAGTCACCAATCTTCACTGTGAGCCCCTCGTGTAGGAAGATGTCCACCAGGGTCAAGGGCCACTACAGGAGCTCCCAATAGCCACATCTCTCATCCTGACTGGGAGGTTCCCACTGATGCCTCCACACTCGTGCCTCTGACCCTGACCAGAAGCCCCCCAATATCACACAAACTAGCCACAATCTTGACTCGGGCTGGGAACTCCAATTAGTGCTCCCTACCTTGGCCCCCCTGTGACTCCCGGCCAGGAAGCCCCTCGAGTGGCACCCATAACTGCCACTCCCATGACCCTGATCAGAACTCCCTGTAATGTCCTCCACAGCTGCCATACTTTAGACCCTGACCAAAGTCCCCAGGAACAGCACCCGAACCAGTCGCAACTTTGAACCCTGACCAAGAGAGCCCCATTAAAGCCCCTATTAAGCCACGTGACACATGCCCCTCCCTATGCATCTCCAGAAGGCCCCCCAACAAGAGCCATCCCTCTAAGCCCCCACCCCACCCAAGCCCTTAGACAGGGACAGGCAGATACTGTTAGACTTGAGATCTCGGTGGATGATGTTCTTGGCATGGAGGTAGCTGTAGGGATGGAAGCAGGCGGCAAATTGGCTGGGGGTGACCTCATCTCCCCACCCCAAGCCTGCCAGCCCCCTCCCTTTGTCCCCAGGCCAAGAGGCTCACTCCATGCCCTGGGCAGTCTGCCGGGCCACGTCGATGAGCTGGACCATGTCGAAGCGTGTGTCGGCCACATGTAGGTGGTGGTACAGGCTGGAGCCCTCACACCACTGTGTGATGATGGCAAATCCCGGCCGGGTCATGAAGCCCATGAACAGCAAGATGTTGACATGACGCGTCTTCCTGCAGGCAGGGAAGGTGGTACCAGGACAGGAAGGAAAAAAGAGCAACTGTCACTCACTTTCTGAGCATCAGGAGTGGTGCTGTTCACTGCTGCCTTCTGTCATCATTTCCACCCTGTCTTTCAGGAGGCTCAGGGCCAGGCTGTGGCCAGCTTCAGTGCCTTTGTGACATATGTTTCATGGGCTACGATCCCACCCCAGGGGCTTACATCCCAAGCTTCCTCATCCAAGTCTCCCAACAAAAGCAGCAGGGAGCAATTACTGACCCCGCCCCTCCGCCGACCAGTGGCTCTCCATCATCAACACCTGCCAACCTCTGACCTTGACCATGACCTGGGCCTGTGACCACTCTACAGACAAGAAAGGGGAATGCCAACCTTCTTCATCGATGTATCGTCGTAATACCGATAAATGCCGGTAAAAATACCAGTGACATGTGACTATGTCCTGTTAATCACCACGAGAGGCTTCAAGGTAAAGAGCTTTGGGTTAGGACTCAGATCAGAGTCTGTGTTCCAATCCAGGCTCCCCCAGGTACTCACTGTGCAACCTCAGGGAGGACACTTAACCTCTCTGTGGTCATTTTCCTCAACTTCCAAACTGTGATAATTAGATTAGCTGCCTTATAGGGAAGCTGGGAAGAGTAATTAGTAAATAATCTGTAAGGCACTTAGAAGAGCACCTAATGCGTAAGCACCCTGAAAATGTCACTGTCCTTGTTGTTATTGCTACTGGGTACCTGAGTCTACCTCACAGAAGCTCTGTCACAGATGAACAGATCCCCTCTGATTTAGAAGAAAAACCATCATTCCTTATAGAAGTAAGTAGTAACCACAGTAGTAACAGTAACACAAACGCACACAACATCAACGATGCTCTGCCATTTTGCTCACGTCGCAGTGGATGATAGAGGACGTGAGCATTCCTCACAGTGGGCGGATTATGGTTAAAATATTGACATAATGCAAATTTAGAGCGTGCTCAAGTAATTTCACAGGGAGGAACAGAGAATAAAAGTTTTCTTACTGCGGCATCTGTAATGAGGATAACTATTAAGATAGCACAAGAAATTCTGATAACGTCAACTCTGTGACACAGTTGTGCCCATTTGTCAGAGGGAAAGTCCACGCCAGCAACCCCAGGAGTGGTAGCAACTAGATAGGCAGAAAAGGAACCCCGGGGTTTCTCAGTGCCAATTAATTAATATCGCATTAAAGACAGATTAAGGAGAGCAACTACAATCGTTAATTACTCCACGATTAAATTACGGTCACCATTACAGTTAAATAATACTGCTCTTTCAATTACGGCATTGCTGTAATTAATAACAGGAACGCAACACGGTAAGCGTCCCACAAACGATACAGCAGACACAGAGGGGAAGGAGGGACGCAAGCCTTCCTGGCAATGTGGTTGACACTATGCTATTAATGGAAGGGCACACAGTAAGGCTGAGGTCCTGGCCTGCTGCCACACCCATTTCACAGCAGGCGAATGACAAGACCCACGGTTTGCAGGCAGAGACGTTAATTAATATCAGTATCAACCCCAACACAAACAATACTATCTTCAGCTGTGCTCTACCCATACCCACTTCCCAGAGGGGAAAGGGACGGCCCGGATGAGAAACAACTTCCGATTATGGTTATAACACAACACAAACACGGGTGCTGTGCGGGAAGTGCCCCAAGCCCGGCCTTTCCCCAGGGAGGGGCCAGAGCTGCCCCGCCGCCCCCACACGAGTGCAATCTCACCTGAGCACCTGCATCTCGTTCTTGAAGGCCTGCGCCTGCTCCGCTGTGGGTTGGGCCACCTTGAGCACCTTCACGGCCACGTCGCCATGCCACCGCCCGCGAAACACGGTGCCAAACGAGCCCGTCCCGATCCTCTTCAGCAGCTGCACCTCGCTGGGCGGCACCTCCCAGTAATAGCCCGAGTCCCGGTACCCTAGATTCTTCTGTGGGCCACACGGCGGCATCTCAGGGGCCTGCCCGCTTCCCTCAACACTCAGCCTGTGGCGCCCCCACCAAAGGTTCCCCGGGAGCTTACCACTTTCTTCTTGTCATCAGCCAAGGACTTCCGCTCCCGTGGCTCACGCTGCTCCGATGGGGATTTGGAATGTGGGGACTTCCTCCCCGAGGGCACGCTGGGGCTGGGGCTCCCCCGGGGGGCTCCATCGCCACCGCCTCTACTACCAGCAGCTGCGGTTGTGGAAGGGATGTGAGTGGAGGCATGTGGAGTGTGGTTGGGGGGGGGCACAAGCGGAAGGGCTGTGGGGGGGCAGACTCACCATCGGTGCTGAAACTCTGGGCAGTGAGCTGGAGGAAGAGGGACGGGACTCAGAGAGGGGACAGGGGAGCCAACCGGAACGGCTCCCCCCTCTGCCCGGTGCCCTCCGTGACTGACACCCGCACCACCAACCTGGAGGAGGCTGGAGTCCATGGGGGCCGTGGTGCTGACCATGTGCACGTTGGGAGTGGATGTGGAGCGGATGCGCTGGAGTGGGGCGTTGGCAGGGGCGGGGAAGGGAAAGTGCTCAGGGTCGCGGTGCTGGGTGCGGGAGCTGGCAGGGGAAAGCCTGTGAAATCACTGTCGGCCCAACAAGGGAACAAGTAAAGCTGCCCCCCACCCCAGTAAAGGTAGGTCTAGCTCAGAGTAAGTCAACGTGATCACGATTCACTTCCTCAAGAAACACTTGTTGAATGCCTACCCTGTGCCAGATACCATTAGAGCTGGTGGAAGGAAAACTGTGGGCACAGCACGTAAAAGTTCTTGCCCTCGTGGGACTGATGTTCCAGTACGGACAGAGCGCCGTAACAACCCAAGAATATTTAATATGCCCACTGCTGACAGGGGCAGAAAAGAGAAAAATAAAGCAACATGAGGAGACAGAAAGTGGCCCTAGTAGGGTCTGGAAAGTCTTCTCTGACGTAACATCTGAGTAAAGACCTAAGGAGAGACAGCAAGCCACACAGATAGTGGGGGAAAGAGCAATATATAATATTTTATAACCATGCATACTATTCAAATATATCATTACATAATGTACAACACATTAGCTGTATTCAAAATGCCAATGTTTCCAAATATATATATTATAATAACGTCATACAGTTGACCCTTGAACAATGCAGAGGTTAGAGGCACCAGATCCCTGCCCAGGTGAACACCCACGTATAACTTCTGACTCCCCCAAAACTTAATTACTGAGAGCCTACCTTTGACCAGAAGCCTTACCGAGAACATAAACAGTCAATTAACACAAAGTGTGTATGTTCTATGTGGTATATCCTGTAGTCTTACAATAGATTTACAGAGCAAAGTAAGCTAAAGAAAAGAAAGTGTTTTGGGGGCACCTGGGTGGCTCAGCGGGTTAAGTGCCTGACTCGGGCTCGGGTCACGGTCTCACGGTTTGTGAGATGGAGCCCTGCGTCAGGCTCTGCACTGACAGCGCAGAGCCTGCTTAAGGTTCTCTCTCTGCCCCTCCTGCACTCTCTCTCTCTCTCAAAATAAATAAATCAACATTTTTTTTAAAAGGAGAGAAAGAAAACATTTTTAAGAAAATCATAAGAAGGGTGCCTGGGTGGCTCAGTCATTCATTAAGCATCTGACTTCGACTCAGGTCATGATCTCACGGTTTGTGAGTTCGAGCCCCATGTCGGGTGAGCTTGAGCCCCGCTTCAGGTGAGCCCCGCTTCTCTCTCTCTTTCTCTCACTCTGCCCCTTCTGGGATTCTCTCTCTCTCTGCCCCTCACTCACTTGTACCCTTCTCTCTCTTTAAAAAAAAAAAAAAAAAGAAAAGAAAAAATCACAAGAAAGAGAAATGCATTTATAGTACTGTATGTAAAAAATCCACAAGTGGACCCACACAGTTCAAACCCATGTTGTTCAAGGGTCAGCTGTATATGTTATACATAGATGTGTGTCAATACATAAAGATGTATGTTATATATATATTGAAACCTTACAAACACATTTTAAAATGTTCCTTTCACTATCCTGAAATGAAATTTATAGGCAATTAATCCACATATACCCATAATTAAAAATAACACAATGCCCTAACTTTACTATTTTATATTATGTAAAAATGTGTATTTTACATTATATGACGGTAGTGTAAGTAGAACACATGATGATGTATTTATAGCATACCGTACAAATACATTCTAAAATACATAAACAGATAAAATGCATGTTTTATGAACTTACACTATCTTAGAATAATATACTTTAATATAGAAATACTACAGTATTATAATACTTAACATAAAGGAGAAATAAAATGGAATTTATGGTAAAATAATATGTATTTCAAAATGGAAAGGCTTGAGAATGGTTATACTCCAAGAATTAACAAAATAGTTAGATGCTTCATATATGTATTTATAATTAATAAGGACTTCTTATTCTGTAGCAGATCTTGTCCTAAGCAGTGGATGTGTCTTAACACATTTAAATCCTCACCAGAACCCTATGTGGTAAAAAGTATTATTATCTCCTCTTTGTAGATGAGAAAACTAAGGCCCAGAGAGATCGGGTAACTTGCCCAAGGTCCATGCCCTTACTCACAGGTGTAGGTACTCAATAAATGTTTGTCAAATAAACAAATGAATGAAGCATGGCTTGTGGTCTACAAAGGCCTCCAGATCTTTTTCTCCTGACAACAGGCGTTCAGCTATAGGCATCCCTACCTGGGACCCTGAGGGGTTAGCGGCTCATTCAGGGGGCGGTTCGAGGGAGCCTCGGGAGCCTCGTGCTGTCTGGAGCCTCCGGACAAATCCTGGACACTGTGGTAGACCCTTGAGGGCATTAAGGGTGTACAGCAAGAGGACAAGGGTCAAATGTCTATAAGAGCTTGTGGCCTCTGTCCTCCCCATTCCCCAACCCAACCCAGGCCAGGCTCACTGTCGGCGGTTGGTACTCATGTCAACACAGACTGTGGGGACCTTGGAGGAACAGTGCTGGTGGAACTTGTAGCCACAGGTTTGGCAGCGGAAGCCATGGAACAGAAACTTAAGGCAGAAGTCACAGAATGCCAGGCTGAAGAACGTCTTCCGTACCTGCTGCCACAGAGCAGGGAAGGTTGAGGCCTGGTCAAGGACTCTCCCTGCCCCATGCCCACAGTCTTCCCCCACCATCCACTCCACACTCACAAAATTGTGCATGGTCAGTGGCACATCTTCAAGGACCTCTACGATGAGCTCCTCTCCATCCAGGGGGGCAATGGCTGTGTCCCAAGCAGTGACTGTCTTTCGCCTGCAGGGGGCATGGAAGGGAGTGAGAGGGTGGACAGGGACGGTGGAAGGCAGGGAACCCCCAAAAGTCCCTCCAAGCCTACCATCCATAGAGTAATATCTGACATGTTTAAATTTCATTGTGGCAACTCTAGGAGCTAGTTACTCTCCTAGTCCCCATTTTACATATGAGGAAACTGAGACTGAGAGGAAAAAGTGACTTGCCCAAGGCCACAAAGGATTGTGAGTGGCAGGACAGTGTGAAGAGCCCATGCTCTTTAAAGATTTTTTTTTAGAGAGAGTGTGTGCATGAGTGGGGGAGAGGGGCAGAGGAAGAGAGAGAGGATCTTAAGCAGTCTCCATGCTCAGCATGGAGCCCAACGTGGGGCTCGATCCCACAGCCCTGAAATCACGACCCGAGCCAAAATCAAGAGTCGGGACGCTCAACTGACTGAGCCACCCAGGTGCCCCAGAAGAGTCCATGCTCTCAACCACAAGGTGAGGAGCAAATAAGACAGTGAATAAACAGCAAATCTCAGAAGTGCTCAGCAAGCCCCTGAAAAAGTGGCTGATGAGGCACTGAAACAACAAATGAAAAGCCATGTGTGAGTTGAATAACAAAAAAAAAGTAAGGCACCCCAGGACACAGGGATAAACAGAAGGCCAGCACGGCCCCTCGCGGCAGACAGACAGAGAGAGAACAGGGAAACGGAGGCAGCAGAGAGCTGACAAATGGATGAAATGGTGAAAGAACAAAACAGATGAATTCTGGGAGGAGGCATGGGAGCAGGGTGAGGACTTGGAGGCTAAGTCGAGAGGAGCTGCTCTGCCTTTAAAGGCCAATGAACTAATGAAGGTATGAAACTGGAGCTGGAGGCACTCTTAGTGGACTCACTGAGCTAAGGGAAGACTAATGGGAACTGCAGGACCGAGGGAAGGAGTCAGGCGGCTCTCAGAAATGGGAGGCTGGGCGCCCAGCAGAGGGAGGTGAAGTGGGGGTGGCACACTTACCCCTCAATCAGCCGGTAGACCACACAGCAATCCTGATTAAGACCCCGTACCTTGAGGGCCTTGTCTAGAGAGTCGTAGACACTCATGCCATCCCGGACAGTCACCTGTGTGTGTGTTTGTGTGTGCAGATGGGCGGGTCAGTGCCCAACACGGGCCCCAGCCAACTTTCCCCCACGCCTCTGTTAAAGCCTCCTCCCATCCCGAGCCACCCTTCTGAACCAAGACTTACAACGGGGTCCATCCCCACCCCCTGCCAGCTTTGCCCCTGCCACACTCACCACCGTGCGTTGCTTGTTGGGCAGGTACACTTTGACAGTGCCCACTGCCCGGGACGGCTCGGCCCCGTTGGCAGGGGGGCCCCGTGGTGGCTCCATGGAGCCTAAGACTTTGTCAAGACGGACTGAGGCGGGGCTGGGCAGGTGCCATGGGGCTCCTAGAACACAGGAGGGATTCAGAGGTCCAGTAATGACAGTCTGGAAGCAAAGTGGCAGGGGAGGAAAAAAAATTCAATCTCCAGGCTCCACATCACCCCCTGTCGCCTAATCACACAACAGCCCAAGGGATCCTATTAAACACCCTGAACTCATCCAGTCCCTCCTCTGCTCAGCCTCTCCTGTTGTTTGTCTCACTCTTAAGGGCCGAGGGTGGAGAGGAGGGGACAGTAAGGACACAATGAGAGGCAGCACACTCAGTCCTGGAGGGCACAGGAGTACCCAGTCTCTGCTGGGGGCCAACAATCAAGTCAAACCACACAGCAATGGGGCATGTCAGGTACATAAAGGACTTGAACAGGCTGTCCTGGCTTTTTAATGGACAAAGGGTGGTTACCAGATACTGTGATGACAGAGGCGATGGGAAACAAACAGAAGATCAGATACCGCCCTTAGCTTAGGGGCAATGGGAACTGCACCAAAAGAGTGTTCAAAAGGGCACTGCAGGAATCCCTAAGCCCCGGGCTGTAACGGAAGGTAGGCTCTCAAACACTGCATTATGTGGCTAATGGAAGTCACCAGACTGTGATGGGGAGTTCATAGGGACTCAGCAGACACTATGCTGCAGGGACGGTAAGGGGGAGAAGAACGGAAATGGAGGTCACCGGACATTGTCATGGGGTGAATGGAGGATAATGGTGCGTTACTCAACACGGTAAAGGTGAGATAAACAGGGGTAAAACGGGGGTGGGGGGCTCTAAAATCCCCCCTAATTAATGAAGGGGTCACAGACATATTACTGGTGATAATGGAAGGAGGCTGCGGTGGGTTTCAAGAGTAAAGGGGGAATCCTCAAACATTCTTCCAGTGGGTCAGACATTGATCCAGAATAAGGGGAGCGACTAGTGAACGACATCTCCAAGTACACCCCGTTGTCTGCAAGGAAGGGTCACCAAGAGACCTCAAGGAGGTTTAGAGGGAGTCCGGGCACCACGCCACAACCCAGGCCCCATTCAGCCCGGCCCCGCCTACCAAGGGCTTTCCAGCTCTGCGCAGGCGCGCTGCCACACGCGACGGGCGAAACCATCCCCCGCAGCCACACACCCCTATTCCTGTCTACCCCCCCCCCGCTGTCGACGATGGTCTCGCCCCGGGTCAAACCACTCCTCCGGTTCCGGGCGTGGGGCGCCGGGGCCCAGGCGAAGCCATCCTGGAGCTGAGCCTTCGGTCCCGGCTCCCTGCCCGTGCCCGGCGGTCGCTCCAGAAACCTAACCCCACCGGGCCCGCCCTCACCTGTCACGCCGCTACGGCCACCGCCGCCTCCATCTTGGGCCTGTCTTCTTGTTTCCTCGAAGAGTCCGCCTCCACGGCCCCTCGGACTTTGGCCATTGGCTCCACAGGATTCAGCCCTCAATTCTTATTGGATTAGGGTCACGCCTGTCAAGGCAGGACCGGCGGAATGTGGGTCCTGTTCCGGATTAGGAGGGGCTGCCTGAAACGTCAGGGTCTGGGGCAAATTCACATGTCTGGGCTCGCGCAGGCGCAGTCGGGTGGGGACCTGCGTGCTGTGTACTTTAACCCCAATCGTGCCGTGGTGGAATAAAGCAGGAATTTTTTTTTTCTGCTTTGAGGGTTCCTGAATCTGGCCAGGCAATCCTTAAGTGCCTTTTTTTGGCCAGTGACTGGAGTCCTTGGTACCCATTTGGGATTTTCCTGTGTCTCAGTGTTGCCGTCTTTGAAATGAGTTGGAATCAGACCACTTAACTGCAACGTTTTCCAATTCTAAGACACTTGTAGTCACACCTTTTGATAACGGCGGGGCTCTAGTGTGGCCGGAGCTGCAGGGTCTGGCTCTAGGAGGAGCGGCCTGCTGTTTTGGGCGGCTTACCGTAGGAATGGAGTTGGTAAGGATTTTGAGAGATTAGTCATAGATAGCCAGGTGTAGAGGCGAAGGAAGTGTGGACCTGGAATGGGGTACAGAGCAGAGACACGTGAAGGTATTGTAGGGTAAAAAAATTTTTAAGAGTTGAATTTTTCCTGGTGTCAAAAGTGAACGAGGCTTTCCACCCTCCCCTTTCTTAGAGCATTTCCTTTAGAAAGTTTGTAAAATTGTTTCTCCGTCTCTTCCAAATGTATGTAAATCTTTTAAAAAGCCACTTAGGCCTCTTGCCAACTTTACTACCCAGGAATGTTGTTCTTGAGGGCCTTGGAGCCATCTCTTTGAAATGTAAACATCAATGAGTCTAGCACCCTTATCTCCACGTCTCCGTAGGAATTTGACCTAGGCTCCTGGCTCAAACTTGTTACCTGCTTGTCAAAGAGATCTGTGTTTTATTTTTCCTTTGGGTAAAGGCAGATGGCTACCCCGAACTCCACATGAATTTGAGATGAACTATGTGTAGCAAATGGTGCTGTCAGTTCTCTTACTTGAGGACAAGTTATTGTCGTTTTGGGGAACATGTATGTAACGGGTTATATCTGCCTGGCTGTATAAAAGGATGAGGTTACTTTCTGTCTTGCAAGCTCTTTAGCGCATCGCTGGAACTGCGCATCGCAGCCTGCTTTAATGTTTATTCGAAGCTTCCTATAACGTCAAACAGACATACCATGCAGTCTAACAATCTCACTCCTAGGTACTTACTCCAAAGATATAAAAACATATGTCCAGTGATGTGCTGGTAAATGTTTAACAACCAGCTTTCCAGGAAAAGAAAAAAAAATCTCTAATTTGTAGCATTGCCAACTATGGTGTAAATAATCCCACCATGGCTTATTTCAAGCTACTAATAATGACCTCACCGAACAAGAGTTGAGAAGAGATTTACAAAATCGGCTCTAGTGAGCCGTCCACAGCATGCTATTGAAATATGTCCACACAAAAACTTGCACTCAGATGTTCACATTAGTTTGATTCATAATAACGAAAAAATGGAAACAGCCCAGGTGTCCCATAACAGAAGAATTGACAAGAAACACAACAATGGGATCACGGAATACTACTCAGCAATGAAAGGGAATCTCATAGACATAGGGTTAAGCGAAAGAATCCAGACTCGAAGGAGAAATACTGTTTGTTACTCCATTTGTATGAAATTCTAAGGCAAAACTAATCTATAATGAGGGAATTCAGGCTAGTTGTCTGGGGGAGAATAACTGGGAAGGGCATGAAGGAACTTTGGGAGGTGATTGGACTGTTCAGTACGCATTTGTTAAAACTCATTGAACTCTATACTGAAACTGGGGACGTTTTATTGTGTGTAAAATATACTTCATAAAAATGCATGGCAAAACAATGGCTTCAAACATAGTTCCAAACATCTTGATTTCTTACAAATTCTTATTGGTTAGAGAAAACATTTTTTAATTCTTTTTTCCAAAATTGAATCCCTGGACCCCAAATCTCCATTTCTCAGTGCAAGAGCCCTGGCGGCCACCTCAGAGCCACATGAGGTCAAGAACAACTGTAGGAGCTCAAGTGAAGGGCTCCAAACACTCACTCCAACTAAAAACAATTTGAGCGGTTGGGGGAATGCATTTTAAATTTCAATTAACTTAAATATTATTCAATTACATATTATTTTATTTGTTTAAAATTTTTTATTTCTAGGCAGTATTTGAAGACAGACTTCTCTGGCTGTGTTGCACAAGGTTTGCAAAAAAATGAACAAAATCCCGCTGCCATAAACTCACTGCACACGTGCCAGGTGGGGGCGGGGGGAGGGGGAAGGGGTGGATAGTGGAAGGGCAATCCTTTCTCTCCCAAGGACTTCACTTCAAACCCGTCCCAATTGGGATGACTTCAGCCAAGTACCTGACAAGCCATGAAGGCCTTTAAAGTGATTTGGGTTTTTAACATCCACCATCATCACCGTATTAAAACCATCAGAGGAGCACCTGGGTGACTCAGTCGGTTAAGTGTCTAACTGGCTCAGGTCATGATCTCACGTTTCATGGGTTCGAACCCCGCGTTGGGCTCTGTGCTGACAGCTCAGAGGCTGGAGACTGCATCGGATTCTGTGTCTCCCTCTCTCTCTGCCCCTCCCCTGCTCATTCTTTCTCTGTCTCTCAAAAATAAATAAACATTAACAATTGTTTTTAAATAAAAATAAAACCATCCGAAGCACCATGTATTAAAACAAAAATTAAAAGCTGAGCTAGCTGGTTATGGTTTTCTGACATTTCCCTCAAAATTACCCACCTAGAAATTTTTAAAAGATTCTAAAGTGGTTGTTGGTTTTCATTACTGTTGATTTTAAATTCTTAGAAACGTGTCTAAAAAATATCTAAAATCTTAAGGGTTCACCAACTGCGGTTGTAATGCTACCCATTTTCCAGCTAAGCAAACTGAGGTTCATGCTGCTCTAACTGGAGGGACTGAGAAGAACTCAGTCCAGGAATTCAAGTTTGATAAAAAAAAACTGCTGAACAGGGTGCAGGCCAAGGACACCTCCTTAAGGAATCTTGGATCCACCCCAGCAGTCCTGCATGCCTGAAGCCCACTCTAGAACCTGCCGCTCACATTTCCCAACGCCAACACCCTTGCCCCCTACACCCCCCCGCAGCCGCCACCTGTTAAATGCCACCTCTGGGGCCCAATAGCAATGCCTCCCTCTCAGCTACCCATTTTGGAAGAGAAGACTGTGCATACACATTTCACTGAGGACCAAGACTTAGCAGGGCGCCCCACAAGCCTAACTCAGAACCTTCAACCCTCGGCTCTGCTGGGCCACGGGCGGTCTGCAAGGACCCACTCTGCGCTCCTGGCCCCAGGCGTCGAGATCTGCCAATGGCAATGCAGTGGAGGCAGGGTTTGGGGATGCCGCGAGCATTGATAGACTCTACCTCAACCCTGGCGTTTAAGAGCGAGGAGACAGGGGACTTCCAGACGCTGAGGAGCCACTGGCAAACCAATAGCTACTCACAGGGGGTGGGCTTTGGGCCATCCCAGCCAATGGGAGGTGATGCGAGCTAGTCTCTAGCTGCAAACCCGCAACTTAATGTTACTTTCAAATTAGGGGCAATGCGGCTGTAATCGTTCTATCTAAAGCAGAGTGTGGAAGTTTCCACTTCTGAACATTCCTTGAAGAGATTTTTAATATACAACCCAGGGGTAAGAAGTGTGGGAAATTCACATGGGAACCAAAACAGTATTTTAACATGGATTTTCCTTATTAAAAAGTCTTTCCTAACAAAATGCATTGAGCAGTGATTTGAATTTGCTATCCCTATGATCCAAATTGATGAAAAACACACCGTTAAACCAACACAGGATTCTTTCGTTTAAAGAATTTAAGTTCATGATGTGCTACGTATGACATTTCCATGTTTTCATAAAATTAAACAAACGTGCAAGTTTGCATATTTTCTATCTCCAAATCCAAGGATCAGATGAGGAAAAAAATAGTCAATTATTTCACGATAAAGGGGAAAAAATAATTAAACCAAGTAACAGTCCTGTAATTGTTATTAAAATTTTACTCTGATGAGGAAATCCTTTGTTGAGTGTGCTTGTTTCTTAGAAATAAAACAAAACTCAGGTATGAAAATATTTAGGTCAGGTAAAAGGATCAATATAAGCCTACAAACTGAGCAATGGAACCACCTTCACGTGTCATGGACAGTGACATACACCTCTGGCCCTCCTTGGTATGGATCACAATTTAATATGGTCAGCAATTATTTTTAAATTTTTAATTAATTAACTGAACAAACAAACAAAAGTAATTTCCCCAAAGGAAGTGATTCTGAAGTGTCTACTTTGGATTTCATCACAAACACATCTGCTAAAAATTTTCTCAAGGTTAACACATTTATTTCAAGCCCATATACACTGACTTAACAGGCCTATCATAGGTGGGGGGAAAAAAAGCTTAATACCTGTTGGTTTACGTCACACATATTTAATAAATTTCTAGTCAATTTATAAAACCTTTGTAGGGGCGCCTGGATGGTCGGGTCAGCTGGGCGTCTGACTTCGGCTCAGGTCATGACCTTGGGGTTCATTAGTTGGAGCCCTGCATCGGGCTCTGTACTGACAGTTCTGAGTCTGGAGCCTGCTTTGGATTCTGTCTCCCTCCCTCTCTGCCCCTTCCCCACTCACACTCTCTCTCTTTGTCTCTATAAATAAACATTTTTTTTTAATTTTTTAAAATGTTTTTATTTATTTTTGAAGGAGAGAGAGACAGAGCGTGAGTGGGGGAGGAACAGAGAGAGAGAGAAACACAATTCGAAGCAGGCTCCAGGCTCTGAGCTGTCAGCACAGAGCCCAATGCGGGGCTCAAACCCACAAACTGTGAGATCATGACCTGAGCCAAAGCCAGATGCTCAACCAACTGAGCCACCCAGGTGCCCAGTGTAAATAAACATTTTTTAAAAAGCATTGCAGGGGCGCCTGGGTGGCTCAGTCTGTTAAGTGGCCGACTTCAGCTCAGGTCATGATCTGGTGGTCCGTGAGGGCTGTGAGTTCGAGCCCCGCGTTGGGCTCTGTGCTGACAGCTCAGAGCCTGGAGCCTGTTTCAGATTCTGTGTCTCCCTCTCTCTGACCCTCCCCTGTTCATGCTCTGTCTTTCTCTGTCTCAAAAATAAATAAATGTTAAAAAAAAATTTTAAAAAAAGCATTGTAAATGAGATTTCAGACAAATGTACTCCAAGCAAATTCTCATTATTTCATTAATTAAAATGACCCACATGTGGTCTTTGCTATATCATATATATATATATATATATAATTTTTTTAATATTTATTTTTGAGAGAGAAAAAGAGAGACAGAACATGAGCAGGGGAGGGACAGAGAGAGAGGGAGACACAGAATCTGAAGCAGGCTCCAGGCTCTGAGCTGTCAGCACAGAGCCCGATGCAGGGTTTGAACCCATGAGCTGTGAGATCCTGATCTGAGCCGAAGTCAGCCACCCAACCGACCAAGCCACCCAAGCACCCCTTTACTATATCATTCTTGATACAATATGCATATTATATATAGCCCTTTGTAAATATAAAAGAATTCCTCATAGTTTTTATGCCACCTATGTAAATATTATGTATGGTCATGTGGTCTGAGAAAATCAATTCTAGAATTACCTAGAATGCCTTAGGACTTAACCACTTGTCTAGTTAGAGTGTGAGAGTATCCCCATGTCCTGCTATGTATCTGTGTGACCTTGGACAAGCTGTTTCCTCTCACCATGTGTCTCAGCCTTATCGTTAATATTTTTTAAGTACTTCTGTCATAAGGTTGTAAGACTCTGTGAACTAATCTATATCAAACTTTACACAGTGCCCAATACATAATGACTAAGCAGTAATTACTAGCTATTCCAGTTATCACTATCATCATCACTGATAGTATTAAAGTATTAAAGCAAAGATCTTTGTCCCTTGGCAGAATTTGTATGACCCAAGTTCAAGGACGTTGTCAGGAGAACAACAGATTAAACATACATTCCAAAGAATCCAATATGAAGGCTAGTTTCTTTTTTTCCCAATGTTTATTGATTTATTTTGCGCAAGTGCATGGGAGAGAGAGAGAGAGAGAGAATGCACGAGCACGGGAGGGGCAGAGAGAGAGAGAGAGTGAATGGGAGGAGCAAAGAGAGAGAGAGAGGGAGAGCAAGAATCCCAAGCAGGCTCCACAGCTGTCAGCACAGAGTCCGAGCTCACAAACTGTGAGATGGTGACCTGAGCTGAAATCAAGAGTTGAAGTCACTCAGATGCCCTGGAGGCTCGTTTCATTTCAGAAGGCTCTGTCCCAGCACTGACAGATGGTTTAGCCATTCTGGGGGCCTGTAAGTAACCAACTCCACCAGTGCTATGGTCTACTCCTTTCCTTCTTTTCTTTTCCTTTTCGAAGATACCCATTAGGGGGTACCTGGGTGGCTCAGTTCATTGAGCATCCGACTTTGGCTCAGGTCATGATCTCACTGTTGGTGAGCTCGAGCCCCACTTTGGGTGAGCTTGAGCCTGCCCTGGCCTTTGCATTCTCTCTCCCTCTCTCTCTGCACCTCAGAGGAATTCTCTCTTTCTCCCCCTCACTCTTTCAAAAATAAATAAATAAATAAATAAATAAATAAAGGAAGGTACCCTTCAGAAGATTGATAAAGTTCCCTTTTATCCTAATTTTCTGAGAGTTTTTATCAAAATGGGTGTTAATTTTGTGAAATGATTTTCTGCATCTATTCAGATGACCATATGGTTTTCTCTTTTAGTTTGTTATTGTCGTTATTGTGATGAATTCCATTGACTGTCTTTTTTTTTTAATGTCTAATATTTATTTTGAGAGAGAGAGAGAAAAGGCATGAGTGGGGGAGGGGCAGAGAGAGAGGGAGACAAATAATGCCAACCAGGCTCCAAGCTCAGCACAGAGTCCCATGCAGGGCTGGAACTCAAGAACCGGGAGATCACGACTGGAGCCAAAATTAAGAGCTGATTGCTTAACCAACTGAGCCACCCAGGTGCCCCATTAATTGATTTTGAAATGCTAATCCAATTCTACATTTCTGGGATAAACCCCACGTGGTTATAATGTATTATCATTTTAATATATTACAGAATTTGATTTGCCAAAATTTTGTTTAGAATTTTTGCATCTATTTAGAAGTGTGCTAGTTTGTTTCCAGATATTTGGGGATTTTCCAAGGATCTTTCTGTTACTGGTCTCTGTCCACTGGATCTGTTCATTTCTGAGAGAGGGTTGTTGAAGTCTCTGGCTATGATAGGGGATTCACCTGTTATTGGTTTCTAATCCAATTTCATTTTGGTCAGGGAGTATACTTTGTACGACTTTAATTCTTGTTTTATGGCCCCAAATATGTTCTATACATAGGTAATGTAATGTACATTTGAGAGGAATATGTATTCTTCTGTTGTTGGCTGGACTATAAAGGTAAACCAGGTCAAATTGGTTAGTAGTGTTATTACAAACTGAATCATAGTCCCTCCCAAATCCTATGGAGAAGCCCTAACCACCAATGTGACTATATTTGCTGATAGGGCCTTTAAAGAGGTCATTAAGGTTCAATGAGGCCATAAGGGTGGGGCCGTAATCCAAAAAGACCAATGTCCTTGTAAGAAGAGGAAGAGATACCACAGAATGACCACACAAAGAAAAAAAGGCCAAGTGAGGACATAGCGATAAGGCAGCCATCCACAAGCCAAGGAGAGAAGCCACAGGCGAAGTCAACTCTGCCAACACCTTGATCTTGGACTTCCAGTCTCCAGAACTGTGGGAAAAGAAATTTCTGTTAAGTCACCCAGTCTGTGGTATTTTGTTTGGCAGCCTGTGCTGACCATACAGTGTTGTTCACATCTACTATATCATTGCTGATTTTCTGCCTATCTGTTCTATCAGCTTTTGAAAGCGGGGTATTGAAATTTCCGATTTTCCTTGTGGTTAGACAAGTTTTGGTTTCGTGTATTTTGATCCACAGTTATTAGGTGAATGAATGTTTAGGAGTGTTATGTTCTCTTGATTACTTGGCTACTTTATCATTATGTAATGACCTTTGCTGTGATATGTCCTTTGCTCTGGAATCTACACTGTGAGATTTTTAGATAGTCACTCTAGCTTTCTTTTCACTAGTGTTAGCACAGTGTATATGTTTCCATTCTTTTACTTTTAACCTGTTTCTGGTTTTATATTTAAAGTGTGTTTCTTGTAGGAAGCATACAGTAGTATCTTGTCTTTTCATCTAATCTGGCAATCTGTGCCCTTTAATTTGGGTGTTTAGGCCATTTATATTCAGTGTGATTATTGCCCTGGTCCAGTTCAAATCTATCATCTTGCTATTTATTTTCTTTTTGTTCTATCTGTTCTTTGTGCCCTTTTTCTCTTTTTTCCTGCCATCTTTTGGATTGAGTGTTGTTATGATTATTCTATGTTATCTCTTTTGTGGACCTCTGAGCTGTAACTCTGTTATTTTAGTGATTGCTTTAGGCTCTATAATAAACCTTTAACTTATCATAATCTACATCTGAGTGACAATATACCACTTCATATATAGTACAAGAACCTCACATAGTATACCTCTCTTTCTCCCCTCTTGAGATTTATGCTCTTGTCATGCATTATATTTTTACCTATGTTATAAACCCCAGAACATGTTATCATGATTATTTTTAAACAGGCAATTATCTTGTAAAGAGATTAAAGGAGGGGCACCTGGGTTGCTCAGTAGGTTAAGCATCTGACTTCGGCTTAGGTCATGATCTCACGGTTTGTGGGTTTGAGCCCTGTGTTGGACTCTGTGCTGACAGCTCAGAGCCTGAAGCCTGCTTCGGATTCTGTGTCTCCCTCTCTCTCTGCCCCTCCCCCACTTGCACTCTGTCTCTCTGTCTCTCGAAAGTAAATAAATGCTAAAAAAAATTTAAAAAGCTTAAAGGAACATTTTAAAGAGATTTACCTATGCAAAATCTTGTTTATTTACCTATATAGTTATCGATTCCAGTGCTCTTCATTCCTTTGTGTGGGTCCTGATTTCTATCTGGTATCATTTGCCTTCTGTCTGAAGGACATCCATCCTTTAACATTTCTTGTACTGAAGGTCTGTTGGTGATGAATTCTTCCAGCTTTTGTATATCTGAAAGCAACTTTTTAATGCTTTCAGATCCTATTTTTTTAAATGTTTATTTGAGAGAGAGAGAGCAAGAGCACAAGTTTGGGAACGGCAGAAAGAGAGAGGGAGACAGAGAATTGCAAGCCGACTCCACACTATCAGTGCAGAGCCCAACGCAGGGCTCGAACCCACGAACTGTGAGATTATGATCTGAGCCGGTAGCAAGAGTCAGACACTTAACCAACTGAGCCACCCAGGTGCCCCTATTTCTCCTACTTTTAAAGTTAAGGTTTTTTTTAAGCTTTTCATTTTGAGATAATGGTAGGTTCAAATGCAATTGTAAGAAATAATACAGAGAGATCCGTGTTCCCTTTTAAAAATTTCCCCCAATGGAAACATCTTGCAAAATTATAGTATACTGTCACAACCAGGAGATCCCTCAACTCAAGGAGCCCACTGGTCTCTATCTCATTCCCTGGCCTTTTACTGGGTCTGGAAACTCTTAAGACAGTAAGCCAGGGGCAATCACAGGGCTGTCCTTGTTTATTTCCTGTTTCTCAGGGATTACTGTCCTTCATTGCGTGATGTCCAGTATCTTAAAAACCATTGTTTTATTTATATTGTCTGGGATTTTTTGGTTCTTTCAGATGGGAGGTTATATTTATTCCCTGTTACTTCATCTTGGTTGGAAATAGAAGTGTCTGCTCCTTTTCTTAATGACTCCACACAATCCCCCAAACCAAGGACTTGGGTGCTTTTCCCAAAACAATGATATAACTCTGGCCAGAGCCTCTTTAAAAGCTGCCGTTTCCCTGAAACTGTCCCCCCCCCACCCCACACACACTGGCAATAGTTTCTGTACAGAGAACATCCTTCCTCTTGAGAAGACCTGTCTGTCATCCCTGGATTTAATTCTGAGTGCACAGCTAAGGGCTTGACATAGAAACAGCCTAGGGGCGCCTGGCTGTCTCAGTCAGTAGAGTGTGTGACTTTTGATCTCGGGGTTGTGAGTTCAAGCCAGACGTTAGATACAGAGATTACTTAAAAATAAAATCTTTCTGTCAGCTATTTTATAGGAAATCGAAATCTTTAGGTGTAGAAGGAATATTCTCTGAACCTTCTGAAACCTTTTTCCCATATTGTGGAGTATTCCATCATCGGCTTTAATATTTAAAGAGATTTACCAATATATTTATAGAGAACAAGAACATCTAGGGGCACCTGGGTGGCTCAGTTGGTTAAGCATCTGACGTTGGCTCAGGTCATGATGTCACGGTTCCTTGTGGGTTCAAGGCCCACATCGGGCTCTGGGCTGGCAGCTCGGAGCCTGCTTCAGATTCTGTGTCTCCTTCTCTCTCTGCCCCTCCCCTGCTCACACTCTGTCTCTCTCAAAAATAAATAAATAAACATTTAAAAAGAGAGAGGGAGAACAAGCACCTCTATTACATTCAACTTATTTACAGAAGAGAATGAAGGCATCTTCGCTGTATGTTATGGACTGAATGTTGTGTCCCCTCAAAATTTATGTGTTGAAACTGTAACCCCCAGTGTGGCTGTATTTAGAGATGGGGTCTATAACGGACTAACTAAGGTTAAATTAGGTCATAAGCATTGGGTCCTGACCTGATGGATTAGTGTTCTGATAGGAAGAAACACCAGAAAGTACTCATGCACTCATCCTCTCTCTTTCTCTCTCTCTCCCTCTCTCCCTCCCTCTCCCCACCACCCGACTCGACTCTTCTCCCTCTCCCTCCCTCCTTTCCAGCTTCCTTCTCTCCTCCTTCACAAAGAAGAGGTCATGTGAGCCCACAATGAGATGGCTGCCACCTACAAGCCAAGAGAAGAGGTCTCAGAATGAAACCTACCTTGATAGCACCTTGATCTTGGACTTCCAGCCTCCATAACTGTGAGAGATAAATTTCTGTTGTGTAAGCCACTCAGTCTGTGGTATTTTGTTATGGAAGCTCCAAAAGACTGATACACCATATTTCTCATCCACGAATGGGGATCTGGGAACATCTCTTTCCTTTAGATTACACATTTCTGTTTCAGATTCATGTTCTCAATAACTACACGAGCAAAGATGATATTATCAAAAGACACAGAAGGAAACTAGGCAAAATGCCTTTTTATCAGTGGTTCTTTCAGGAAATCGTTAAAAAAAAACCAACAAGTTTTTGGTGCTTACAAATGCATACTCATTTAGGGGCACCTGGGTGGCTCAGTCAGTTGAGCACCTGACATTGGCTCAGGTCATCATCTCGCAGTTCGTGAGTTCAAGCCCCACATCGGGCTCACAGATCCTCTGTCCCTCTCTCTCTGCCCTTTCCCCAGCTTGTGCTCTCTCAAAAATAAATACAATATAAAAAAAATGCACACTCACTTGAAAATCTTTACAATTTTATAGCTGATGCCTATTTTTCTAGTCTAAATATCATTCTCTCTCATGGGCACCCTTTTCCAACAGAGAAGGAAAAGAGGTGTCTTGTAGCATTAATGTAGTGAGATGTCCAAACTTGAGACCAGTCCAGGCAGAGGCTGGCAAAGAGGAGTGAGAAAGTCACACCCCTTTCCTTCCCTCCTTGGTCCCACAGATGAGGAAGCTGAACTTGCCAGGGACAGAATGAGGAGACCTAGACATGCCTTTCTCAGCAGGGCCCAGCCTAGGTCTCTAAGCCCATGTCTACTCCTTTATGCCCAGTATTGCTCTTAACAGTGTAATTTGTATTGTAACATTAGAATAATTTTATTTTATTATTTTTTAAATGTTTATTTATTTTTGAAAGGGTGGGGAGAGGCAGAGAGAGAGGGAGACACAGAATCTGAAGCAGGCTCCAGGCTCTGAGCTGTCAGCACAGAGCCCGACGCAGGGCTCGAACTCACAAACTGTGAGATCATGACCTGAGCTGAAGTTGGATGTTTAACTGACTGAGCCACCCAGGTGCTCCAACATTAGAAGAATTTTAATTGATGCTAAAAACATATGGTGCCAAAGGTCTTGAGAATGCCACAGAAGGATGAGTTTCTCTTAACATTTTCTCTTTCAAAGTTTGACTTCCCCACTCATGCACTGTTGGTGGGAATGCAAACTGGTGCAGCCACTAAGGAAAACAGTATGGAGGTTCCTCAAAATGTTAAAAGTAGAACTGCCCTATGATCGAACTACTAGGTATTTACCCAAAGAATACAAAAACACTAATTCAAAGGGATACATGCATCCCAATGTTTATAGCACCATTATTTATAATAGCCCAGATATAGAAGCAGCCCAAGCATCTGTCGACTGATGAATGGATAAAGAGGTGGTATATATATATATATATATATGTGTGTGTGTGTGTGTGTGTGTGTGTGTATATACATATATGTATATGTATATATAACGGAATACTATTCAGCCATAAAAAAGAATGAGATCTTGCCATTTGCAACAACATGGACGGAGCTAGACAGTATAAGGCTAAGAGAAATAAGTCAGGCAGAGAAAGACAAATACATGTGATTTTACTCATATGTGGAATTTAAGAAACAAAACAAATGAGCAAAGGGAAAAGAAAGAGAGAGAGAAAGACAAACCAGGAAACAGACTTTTAACTATAGAGAACAAACTGATGGTTACCAGAGGGGAGGTGGGTGGGGGGATGGGTTAAATAGGTGATTGGGATTAAAGAGTGCAGTTGTGACGAGCACTGGGTGATGTATGGAAGTGTTGAATCACTATATTGTACACTTGAAACTCATAACACCGTATGTTAACTACACTGTAATTAAAATAAAAAGTTAAAAAAAATAGAGGTGCCTGGATGGTTCAGTTGGTTAAGCCATGGACTCTTTTTTTTTTTTTAATTAAAAAAAATTTACTAACATTTATTTATTTTTGAGAAAGAGAGAGAGAGAGACAGCATGAAAAGGGGAGGGGCAGAGACAGAGGGAGACACAGAATCCAAAGCAGGCTCCAGGCTCTGAGCTGTCAGCACAGAGCTCGACGTGGGACTCGAACTCAAGCACTGGAAGATCATGATCTGAGCCGAAGTCAGACGCTCAACCGCTAAACCGACAGAGCCACCCAGGTGCCCCTAGCCATGGACTCTTGATTTCAGTTCAGGTCATGATCTCTTCATATGATTGAGTCCCCCTGTGGTGGGGCTATCTCTCTCTGACTGGGATTCTCTCTCCCTCTCTCTCTGCCCCTCCTCTGCTCTTGCCTGCGTGCATGCACAAGCATCCACATACACTCTCTCCCTCTATCAAAAAAAAAAAAAAATAGGGGCGCCTGGGTGATTCACTCAGTTAAGCATCCAACTCTTGGTTTTGGCTCAGGTCATGATCACATGGTTCATGGGTCTGAGCTCTGTGTCGTGCTCCATGCTGACAGCAGGAAGCCTGCTTGGGATTCTTTCTCTCCCTCTCTCTGCCCCTCCCCCGCTCTCTCTGTCTCAAAATCAATAAGTAAACATTAAAAATAACAATAAAATAAACATTAAAAAGACTTTCTTAAATGTACTATTAGAAAAATTCAGGGGCACCTGGGTGGCTCAGTCGGTTGAGCGTCCAAGTTCGGCTCAGGTCACGATCTCGCGGTCTGTGAGTTCGAGCCCCGCGTGGGGCTCTGTGCTAACAGCTCAGGGCCTGGAGACTGTTTCAGATTCTGTGTCTCCCTCTCTCTGACCCTCCCCCGCTCATGCTCTGTCTCTCTCTCTCTCTGTCTCTCTGTCAAAAATAAATAAACATAAAAAAAATTTTTTTAAAGAAAAATTCAGAAAGTATAGTAAAGTACAAGAGAGAAATAAAGATCATTGATATTCTCACTAAAAAAAAAGAAAAAAGAAAGAAGAATTTTGAGTTCCCATGGGAAATGGCACTTCATAATTCTGAAGAGCAATATGGGGACAGTTAGGCCTTAGGACATTTAAGATCCTTCCTGTAACCCATCATCGCCTCATGCTTCATTGTCACAGTCTGCCTTTCTACATCTCTCCCTCACTTCCTCGCTGTCTTCACGCTAGTTATTTTCTATTTTAAAGCTGTTGGGGTGCCTGGGTGGCTCAGTCAGTTAAGCGTCTGACTCTTGGTTTTGGCTCAGGTCATGATCTCACAGTTTGTGGGTTCGAGCCCCACATCAGGATTCACACTGACAGGAGCCTGCTTGGGATTCTCTCTCTCTCCCTCTCTCTGCCCCTTCCCCTCTTGTTCTCCCTCTCTCTCTCAAACTAAAAAAGTAATAAAAATTTAAAAAAAATTAAATATTAGGGTGGCTCAGTCGGTTAAGCATCCAACTTCGGCTCAGGTCATGATCTCACAGTCAGTGACTTCGAGCCCCCCATCGGGCTCTGTGCTGACAGCTCGAAGCCTGGAGCCTGTTTCGGATTCTGTGTCTCCCTCTCTCTCTGCCTTGACCCAGCTCACGCTGTGTTCTCTCTGTCATTCAAAAATAAATAAACATTTAAAATTTTTTTGAATAAATAAATAAAAATAAAATATTTTTTAAAAAGCTGTTAAAGCTCTCAAAACCAGCAATTGCTAAACCTAGCAACCTTTATGGTATCAAGAGTTTCCTACAACGTAGGCCCTCTAGTGGCATTATTGAAAGATTTCAACAGAGACTTGTACTAAAAATTTATAAATATATGTATATATATATTTTTTAAATGTTCATTTATTTTAGAGAGAGAGAGAGAGAAACAGAGGCAGAGAGAGAGGCAGAAAAAGAGTCCCAAGCAGGCTCTGCACTGTCAGCGTAGAACCCAACACGGGGTTCGAACTCACAAACCGTGAGGTCGTAAGATGCTTAACCGACTGAGCCAACCAAGCACCCCCAAATTTATATTTTTTAATATATATTTATATTGAACTAAATACGTATCATTTATATTGAATTTATATTGTACTAAAATTATATTTCAAGAAGATGCAAATATTTTATTGATATAAAATGTTTCTATTCAGATTAAAACAATTTTTTTTAATGTTTCTTTATTTTTCAGAGAGAGAGAGAGCATGAGCAGGGGAGGGGCGGCAAGAGAGGGAGACACAGAATCAGAAGCAGGCTCCAGGCTCTGAGCTCTCAGCACAGAGCCAGATGCGGGGCTCAAACTCTTGAACAGCAAGATCATGACCTGAGCCTAAGTTGGATGCTAAACCGACTGAGCCACCCAGGCGCCCCAAAATGTTTCTATTCAGATTAATTTTAAGTTTTATGTGACACAAAAGAAAAAAAAAAAAGGGGCACCTGGGAGGCTCAGTCGGTTAAGCACCTGACTTCGGCTCAGGTCATGATCTCGCGGTTCGCGAGAGCCCCACATCAGGCTCTGTGCTGACAACTCAGCCTGGAGCTTGCTTCCAATTCTATCTCCCTCTTTCTCTGCCCCTCCCCCACTCACGCTCTGTCTCTGCCGCTCAAAAATAAACATTGAAAAAAAAATTTTAGAAAAAGAAACGAAAAAGGCCAGGATGGTGAAAGACATTTTTATCATTAATATGAGGGTTATCGCTTAAGGATTTTAAGTCATCTCTACACTCAACGTGGGGCTCGAACTCACAACCCTGATATCAAGAGTCACATGCTCTACCGACTGAGACAGCCAGGTGCCCCTCAATATGAAGTTTTAATTCAGATAAAATCCTTACATTTCTAGAGCACTAATTTTTTTTTTCACAATTAGGAGACAGATTTTCATGTTGAATCCAACAGTCTCTGTGCCTTAGGATTTGTACACACTAATAAAAATCTAAACTGGGTTAATGGATTTTTTTCCATTTACATCTTCGTTCAAAAGGCACACATTTCACAGTAGGCTGAAGCTTTGCAGCTTGAGGTGCAATCTAGACACATAATATTAACTATATCATACACAGAAGTTTGTTGAAACCATATACCTTGCAGCCAAAGACTCATCCATCTGACCAGATAGTCACAATGTTTGTCATTTCCTTTAAAATCTGACAGTGTAGGCTACAAGGTAGAAAGGTGATATTGCAGATCGGGTTTTCTAATACGCAGGCCCTGCAATGGAGTTTAGTGTTCAGACTGTTTATTCGGGAATGTTCTTGGCATCAGTGCACATGGAAGCAATGGGGGAGAGGCCAGATTGGACAAAAGGGCAAGTCGAGATGTTATGTGCAGTCCCTTGGACAGCCTTGGCTGATCATGTAGGAAAGCTCTGGATGGAGGGTGGCCAATCAGAGATTTCCAGAGCTGGGCTGAAGATAGCCAGGGCTTTCTACCTCCTCATCAGTCAGTGACTGGGTGTGGACCGAGAGAGAGCATGGCCTCGTGCTAGGTGTCCCTCTGCAACTGTGGCCACCCTTGCAAGGGCTGGTGGCTAAAGATTATGCTCCCAGCGCTCCCAGCAGCTGGGGCCACAAGTTATTGCTTAAAGGAACATCTAGACGCCACATCAGAGTATCCACCATTAGGTGAGTTGGGGATTTTTTTCTAGCCTTATTGAGGTATAATTGACCATAAAAATCACATATATTTAAAATGTACAATATAATGATTTGATATACCTATACATTATGACATGATTACAACAATGAAGCTATTGGACATATCCATCACCTTCCATAATTATCATCTTTTTGTAGTGAGAACACTTCAGATTTATTCTTTTAGCAAATTTCAGGTATATAATACAGTATTATTAACCATAATCAGCATGCTGTATGTTACATCCGCAGAAATTATTCATCTTATAACTGAAAGTGTGTACCTTTGGACCAACATAGGTGGGTTGATTTAAAATTTTTTTAATGTTTATTTAGTTTTGAGAGAGAGAGAGAGAGAGCACAAGCAGAGGAGGGGCAGAGAAAGAGGGAGACACAGTATCTGAAGCAGGCTCCAGGCTCTGAGCTGTCAGCACAGAGCCCGACGCAGGGCTCGATCTCACCATGAGATCATGACCTGAGCTAAAGTCAGACGCTTAACTGACTGAGCCACCCAGCACCCCTGAAATAGGTGTACAGGGTTTTAACATATTCTGTCACAATATAAATAAAATGATAATGGAATAAAAGTGTTTACATTTAAAATGATTTGCTTCAAAAATACTCAATATTGGGGTGCCTGAGTGGCTCAGTTAGTTGGTTAAGCGTCCAACTCTTGATTTTGGATCAGGTCACAACCTCATGGCTCATGAGTTTGAGCCCCACATCAGGCTCTGCATTGTCAGTGTGGAGCCTGCTTGGGATTCTCTCTCTCCCTCTCTCTCTGCCCTTCCCCTGCTTGTGCTCTCTCTCTCTCTCAAAAAAAAACTTAAAAAAATAAAAAATTTTAAAAAAGGAAAATAATACTCAATATTAACTGTTAAAAGGAAAATGTAAGTTATAATTGACAAACCATAAATGAAAAACTTTAAAATGCAGACAAATCTTGGTTTTTAAATTTTATTCCCCATTAGAAGGAATCGGGGCAGGGAAAACACATGAACTTGGAACACATTTTTGTGCAATTAAGTAAGGATGTGCTCACTGATGGAGACATGTCAAAAGGACACAAAAGCCAGCTTGCAGGGGCTTCCACTGGCCAAAAATGGGATCATTGGAGTATCAAAATAAATGCTTAGTAACAGATTATAACCATTTTAATAAGAATCCATGAACCTGTACTCATAATAAGTGCATACACACACATGTACAACATACAGGCACAAATGGATAAATAAGGATGCTATGTTAGTTTGTTTGGGCTGCGATTACAAAACACCACAGAACGGGTGGCTTAGAAACAACAGAAATTTATTTCTCACACTTCCAGAGGCAGGAAGTCTAAGATCAGGGTGCCTGCATGGCGCGGTTCTGGTGAAGGCCTTCTTCCAGGATGCAAACTGCCAACTTATCACTGTCTTCACTTGGTAGAAGGGGAGAGGGAGCTATCTGGGTCGCTTGTATCCCATTCATGAGGGCTCCACCATCATGACCTAATCCCTTCCCAAAGGCCCCACCTTCTAACACCGTCACCTTGGTTATTAGATTTTCAACATAGGAATTTTGGAAGGATGCAAACTTTTTAATCTATACCAGGTGCCTTACAGTAGAATACAATTAGTAAATGTAGAAAAAAAATTGATAGAGTTAGAAAATCACCACTTTCAGGGGCGCCTGGGTGGCTCAGTTGGTTAAGCATTCAACTTCGGCTCAGGTCATGATCTCACAGCTTGTGGGTTCAAGCCCCGAGTCAGGCTCTGTGCTGACAGCTCAGAGCCTACAACCCGCTTCAGATTCTCTGTATCCCTCTCTCTCTGCCCCTCCCCTATTTGTGTGCTCTCTCACGCTCTCTCTCCCCAAAATAAATAAATAAACATTTTAAAAAAGAAAGAAAATCTCCACTTTCAATCATTCTTAATTTAGGCAAGAGTAATCAACGAATATTAAATGGATGGGAGGGGTTTGAGTCTACAAAATATCCTATTCATCATAAAAGTGTCTATGTACTATTCTTGCAAGTTTTCTGTTAAATTTAAAATCATTTCCGAGTAGGGGCACCTGGGTGGCTCAGTCGATTAAGCTTCCGACTTCGGCTCAGGTCATGATTTCATCGTGAGTTGAGCCCTGCATTGGGCTCTCAGCTCTCAGTGGAGAGCCTGATTCATTCAGATCCTCTATCTCCCTCTCTGCCCCTCCCCTGCTCGCACTCTGTCTGTCTGTCTCAAAAATAAATAAAACATTAAAAAGTAAACAAATAAAATCATTTCGAAATAAACATTTAAAAATGTAAAATAAAATATGATGGGAAAGAGGAAATACCCTGGCTTGAAACTAGAGAATGTTTACAAACCTACTTAATCTTTAAGTACAGTCCACTTCTGCATACAGGGGACTTCCATGTCAGCAGATTTGGCTCAGGGGTTTCCTGGCCTTCCTTCCTGGTCCCCACAGTTAAGCGGAAAACCTGGTGTCTGCAAGAGTCTGATGAAGGCGCCCATCCAGGGGTCCTGAGGATGGGACTGCCCCACAGGCAGAAGCCAGTTGTGGTGGGAGGACAAGAAGTTCTCCATGAAAAATACTTGAAGAACTAAGGAAAGAAGGGGCCTTACCCAAGTGACAGGTGGGGTTGGGGAGACAAAGATCTACCAGACGGAATGAAAATAGTAACCATGCTAGTTTCCTAATGAGAAGGGCTTGTGATCTAGATTAGGCAGGAAAACCTATTGGGGGTGGGGGTGGGGAGGAAGTTTATGGAATGAAAAATGCCTGGTACATAAAAGTAATCTCTCAATATTTGTGGAATAAATACACAAATGACCCTTTAATTCAAAATATACTTGAATGACAGAAAGTCATCACAGACAGTTTTTTCCTCCTTGAGATCAAGATAAAATTTGTTTCTGGAAACATGATCCGTGCCTTCTTCACATAAGTCAATTCTTCCACTTTTTTTGCTGAAAGGATAAAAATGACCAATTAGATAAAGGTTAAATGGGTCATTCTCATGTATGTTACTTAAAATTTTGTTTAATGTTTATTTATTTTTGAGAGAGAGACAGAGCCAGGGGAGGGGCAGAAAGAGAGAAGGAGACACAGAATCCAAAGCAGGCTCCAGGCTCTGAGCTGTCATCACAGAGCCTGATGTGGGGCTAGAACTCACAGACTGCGAGATCATGACCTGAGCCGAAGTCAGACAATTAGCCGACTGAGCCACCCAGGTGCCCCTACGTTATTTTATACTGTTCTAAAAATGCTTTTAATAAGTTTTTTAAAAAGTGGGTCTAAATGTTTTGAATCTTTTTGATAAGCATATATTTACTTCCTGTCTCTTTTTTCTTTCTTCTGTATTTTCTTTTTGAAAGTGGAATATTCAAAACAAAATACATGTGCTACCATTAAAATCAGGAAAATAAAAGAATGTGGCAAAATCAGCCATCATCTCGTCAGTAATAACCATCCTTTACCATTGTGATGTATTCCTTTTGAATGTGTTTCTCCTAAGCTCTTATATTACATGCCTGAACAGCTGTAAATGGAAACTGATAGCCCTGTGGGTGGAATGTGGGAGGTTAGAAGCCCTCATTCCTGATTTCCGTCCTAACTGGGTCTGCAGTGTCTCCTACATATGCCTGATTGTGGCTCAGAACACAGGGCCCTCTACCGGGCTATGTGCAAAATCCTGTCCACGGAATTTTCTGGAAGGAAACAGGCCACGGAGGGTGTAAGGGAAAATTTCTTATTTTGTTGTTGTTGTTGTTTTTAATTTATTTTTGAGAGTGAGAGAGACAGAGTGCAAGCAGGGGAGGGGCAGAGAGAGAGAGACACAGAATCCGAAGCAGGCTCCAGGCTCTGAGCTGTCAGTACAGAGCCCGACGAGAGGCTCGAACCCACAACCCTGGGATCCAGACCTGAGCCAAAATCAGGAGCTGGATGCTCAACTGACTGAGCTACCCACGCGCCCCTATTTTTTAAAGTTAATAACTAAAATGGCACATCTTTATCATCGCTCTGGAAAGCAAAACTGATGAAATTTAAAGTGGGGTTCATGAGCAAATGGATAAGAAAGAATTCTTGAGCCGTTTTTGGTGCAAAAAGTGATTTTATTATATCACAGGGACAGGACCCCGTGGGCAGAAATAGCTGCACTGCAGTTGTGAGGAGTGACTGATGGTGTAATTTTAAGTTTGTGGAGGGAGGGGGAATAGTGATCAAGTAAGTCTCCAAGGAATTTTGATGCAAGGCTTTCAGCTGTTAAGATAAAGTTACTTTTAGTTGTTAATAAAATATAAACATTAAGGCACTAAGGCAGCCATGAGTTCCTCTAGGAAGGTCACGCTCTGCACATTTCCAGTGTCTCTCAGTGGGCTGCAAGCTGTGAGGAGATTTTAATTTAATCTACAATGCCTTTGTTTCCTTCATCAAAAACAATTCAATTTTCCAACATCCATAACTTTATTGTCTTCAGAATCTTAATTACTATTGTTTTTTTTTTAATATTAAGATTCATGTCCACCTGGGAGTGGTGAAAAAAAATATATGTCCTGTGACTCACCATTTTTTTTTTCCAGAATCACTTATGTCCAGTCACACACTGGAACAGAGGATGTCACAAAAAAACATTGGATTAGGTGCTTTGAAACCCTTTGAAAAGAATCTCTAGGCGTTATAAATATTGGTGTAGGCTTATTCTTTGCTTCTCCTATAACCTAGTCAGTTAAGACATTTACAAAAGAGAAGAATATGAAAGAGAATACATTCTCGATTTCAATATAATGAGATACTTATACACCCATTAAAACAAAGGCACTACTTTGGAAAGACACCATTATTTTATTGCCAAGTGAATAAAAATAAATTGCAAAGCAATAAGCATTCACTGAACTCATTTTTGGTAAAAAAAATATGTTGGTATAAGAATAGCAAAATGTTCAGAAGCATACACAATTATATTTTTAGGAGGTTTAATTTGTCAATTCTTTTTCTTTCATGACATCTGATTTGTCAGTTATAAAAATATTCACCTTTGGGGTGCCTGGCTGGCTCAGTCGGTTGAGCATACGACTTCGACTCAGGTCATGATTTCATGATTCGTGAGTTCGAGCCCCACATGGGGCTCTGCGCTAACAGTGGGATTCTCTCTCTTTCCCGCTCTCTGTGCCCCTCCCCCATTTGTGTTTTTTCTCTCTCAAAATAAATAAATAAACTTAAAAAAAAGAACCTGGATTCAAACCTGAGTTTTAAAAACATATATTTGCCTTTGTTTTAATTTAATACTCCCAATGTCTTTTTTTTTTTCTTTAGGTTTGTCTGGGTTTGTATTGTGTTGTTTTGTTTTTAGCATTTAAAGCTTCTATCCAGAAGGAATTTCTTGTGGCATAAGGAGTAAGATAGATAACAAGTGTTTGTTTTTTCCCCAAATAACTACTAGATACCCTAGAAATATCTGAAACTTATCGGAATTTGTCAAAAATAGCATATAGAAAAAATAGTGAAAACTTTTAATCGAGGGAAAATCTCAGAACCCTTTAAATATCTTAAGTTTTTTTTTTAATGTTTATTTATTTTTGAGACAGAGAGAGACAGAGCATGAATGGGGGAGGGTCAGAGAGAGAGGGGACACAGAATCCGAAACAGACTCCAGGCTCTGAGCGGTCAGCACAGAGCCCGACGTGGGGCTTGAACTCACAGACCGTGAGATCATGACCTGAGCCAAAGTTGGAAGCTCAACCGACTGAGCCACCCAGGCGCCCCAAATATCTTCAGTTTTAAAAGCAGTGAGACGTAGAGGAAGAAAATGCCATACAAGAAGCAATTAAACTAATCACCACCCAAACCAGAACCATGCCAGGGCATTAATTGAATAGGGGAAGCCACAGCACCTGGAAATACATGCTATTTTGGCATCAAAACTTCCAAGTTGGTAAGGGAGAAAAAGGCTTTCATTGTCTTCATCTTTAGTCTATAAGAGTTATTAAAAAAATTGGGGGGGCGCACCTGGGTGGTTCAGTCGGTTAAGTGGCCGACTTCGGCTCAGGTCATGATCTCACAGTTCATGGGTTCGAGCCCCTCATCGGGCTCTGTGCTGACAGCTCAGAGCCTGGAGCCCGCTTCGGATTCTGTGTGTCCCCCTGTCTCTCTGCCCCTCCCCCGCTCATACTGCCTCTCTCTCTCAAAAATAAATAAACATTAAACAAAATAAAAAACTTTTTTTTGACATTTATTCAGTTTTAAAAGACAGAGACACAGAGTGCAAGCAGGGGAGGGGCAGAGAGAGAAAGAGGGAGACACAGAATCCGAAGCAGGCTCCAGGCTCTTAGCCGTCAGCACAGAGTCCGACGTGGGGCTCGAACTCACCAACTGTGAGATCGTAACCTGAGCCGAAGTTGGACACCTAACTGACTGAGCCACCCAGGTGCCCCAGTGTTTTTGTATTTTGGGGGTAAATACCCAGTAGTGTGATTGCAGGATGGTAGAGTAGTTCTGTTTTTAACTTTTTCAGGAACCTCCATACTCTTTTCCACAGTAGATGCACCAGTTTGCATGCCCAACAGTTCAGGACGGGGTCCCTTTCTCCAGGTACTCGCTAACACCTGTTGTTTCTTGTGTGTTTGATCGTAGCCATTCTGACAGGTGTGCAGTGATAGCTCTTTGTGGTTTCAATATTAATTTCCCTAATGGACGATGGGGCTGAACATCTCGTGGCTTATTTGCCACTGCATATCCCATTCAGTGAAATGTCTCTTCATACCTTTTGCCCATTTTCTAATGGGATTGCTTGTTTTTTTTATTGTTGACTTTTGGGAGTTCTTTATTCTAGCATGTTATTTGTTGTTGTTTTTTTAAGTTTTTCTTACTGATTTATTTTGAGAGAGAGCACATGAGCATAAGTGTGAGTGGGGGAAGGGCAGAAAGAGAAGGAGAGAGAATCCTAAGCAGGCTTCGAGCAGTCAGCACAGAGCCCGACGTGGGTCTCGATCTCACAAACCATGAGCTCATGATTTGAGCTGAAACCAAGAGTTGGTAGCTTACCTAACTGAGCCACCCAAGTGCCCCTCTAGCATGGTATTTGGTCATGTTTTTAATCCACTCTGCCAATGTGTCTTAATTGATGAATTTAGATCATTTACATTTAAGATCATTATTGATATGTTAGAGTGTAAGTCTGCCATGCTAATGTGTTTTTTGTTTGTTTTCTCTGTTTCTGTTTTTTTTTAACGTTTATTTATTTATTTTTTTTTTAATTTTTTTTTTAACATTTATTTATTTTTGAGACAGAGAGAGACACAGCATGAACGGGGGAGGGTCAGAGAGAGGGGGAGACACAGAATCGGAAGCAGGCTCCAGGCTCTGAGCTGTCAGCACAGAGCCCGACGCGGGGCTCGAACACACAGACTGTGAGATCATGACCTGAGCCGAAGTCGGCCGCTTAACCGACTGAGCCACCCAGGCGCCCCAAACGTTTATTTATTTTTGAGACAGAGAGAGACAGAGCATGAATGGGGGAGGGTCAGAGAGAGAAGGAGACCCAGAATCTGAAACAGGCTCCAGGCTCTGAGCTGTCAGCACAGAGCCCGACGCCAGGCTCGAACTCACAGATCGTGAGATCATGACCTGAGCCAAAGTCGGACGCTCAACTGACTGAGCCACCCAGGCGCCCCTGTTTTCTCTGTTTCTTATTCCTTTCTCTTTTCTTACTTTCCTGTGGGGTCCTTGAAGATGTTTTAGGATTCCATCTTGACTTATTTATAGTGTTTTGAGTGTGGAGCTTTGTATAAATTTCTTAGTGGTTGCCTTCTGTAACCAGTAGATAATGTAACTTATCTATTGGTATCAGCATTTGCTACTTTGAATGAGGTCTAGAAACCTTACTTCCTTTACCCTTCCCACTTTTTAAATGTAATTGTCTTAAATCTTTTCTCCACATATATTTAACACCATATCAGATAAAGTAGACTTCAGAACAAAAAACAAAAACAAAAACAAAAAGAACCCAAAAAACAAAACAAAACAAAACAAAACTTTAGTAAAAACAAAGAGGGACATTGCATAATGATAAAAGGATCAACGTACCAGGAAGATATAACAATCCTAAATGTGCAGGTACCAGACAAAAGAGCTTCAAAATACGTAAACCAAAAACTGATGCACACCAGTCAGAATGACTAGTATCAAAAACACAAGAAATAATGAGTATTGCCATACGCTGTCAGTAGGAACGTAAATTGGTGCAGTCACTATGGAGAACAGTATGGAGGTTGTTTTTAAATATAAAAATAGAAATACCATACGGTCCAGTAGTTCCACTACTGGGTATTTACCCAAAGAAAACAAAAACACTAGTTCAAAAAGACACATGCACCCTTATGTTCGTTGCAGCGTTGTTTACAACAGCGAAGATACGGAAGTCACCCAAGTGTGGGTCCATAGGTGAATGGATAAAGCAGATGTGGTATATATACCTACAATGGGATATTACTCAGCCATAAAAGAGAATGAAATCTTGCCGCTCACAAGATGGACGGACCCAGAGGGTATCATGCTAAGTAAAATACATCAGGCAGAGAAAACCAAATGCCATATGATTTCATTTATATGTGGAATCTAAAAAACTAAAACAAAATAAAACAACAACAAACAGAAACAGACTGATAAATACAAAGAAGAAATTGGTGGTGGCCAGAGGGGAGAAGGGATGGGGAGATGACTGAAATAGGTGAAGGGGATTAAGAGGTGCAAACCTCCAGTTATAAAATAAATAAGTCATGGGGATGAAAAAAGTACAGCCGAGGGAGCAGGGTCAACAATACTGTAATAATGTTACATGGTGACAGTAGCTATGCTTATTGTGGTAAGCACACTGCATAATGCATAGAATTGTCAAATCACGACGTCGTACACCTGAAACTAATATAACCCTGCATGTCAACTATACGTCAATAATGTTTTTTAAGTAGGCTTCATGCCCAGCGTGGAGCCCAAAGAGGGGCCTGAACCCACAACCCTGAGATCGAGGCCCGAGCTGAGATCAACACTGGGACACTCAACCAACCAAGCCACCACGCACGCCATTCAATAATAATAATATTAAAAAAAAAAACCCTAATGGAGCTGAAAGGAGAAATAAACAGACGTACTGAGTTGAAGACTTTAACACCCACTCTTATCAATTGATAAAACTACTAAACAAAAACTCGGCAAATATATGGGAGATGCGACCCATCCAACACCATTTACACTGCCCGGAAACTCGCCTCCTCCCTCAGCAGGAAATGTGTCCCCAGCAAAATTAGGGCACAGGCTTGCATCATCTCCTTGTCTCTGTGTGGGATTGTAAACTCACCTGCTTGCTGGGCCCTGCTGACCCGAGAAGTGAGGAGAATGTGCAATTCCGGATTAGATCCCCTCTCTCGCTGCCTGGTGTAATCTGTTCAAGTGAGTGGGGGTGAATTTTCCATTGGTACCCGGCTGCTGCGGGGCTGGTATTACCTAAAAAGTTTCCTGTTGTTAGTCCACCTGTATTTTGGCACCTTTGGCCAAGGGGAGCAGACTTTCCCCGTGGCTTTTTATTTTTTATTTTTCTTCCGCTCCTGTGGGCGGTTCTGGATGGGCCCCCATTCAGGGCTTACAGGTGGCAGTGAGGCAGCTGAGGAAATTCACTGCTCTGTTATTTCTCAAATCCTGGGGGTCCCTAGGAAGTTTGTTTTCTTTCCACCTTTCAGAACTTCCTGTTTGTTGTGCTACAGGAATCTGTATTTGCAACAGGGAGGGTTTGGGAGGAATGGGGCTACTCCAACTTGGTGGGAACTAGAAGTCCTAATATTATTTATTTTGGTGCTTCAATTGTCCAGATTTGACCCAGTGAGACCCCCTTCGGGCTGCCTCCCGTATCATTCTGATATGTCCCCAGCATCCTCTGGGCACCCCCTTACTTTCTGGCACAAGATGTTCCAAGCTCATCTTGTACTTTCCTGGCTCAGCCCTAGAAAAAGCGATTTCTGGGGCGCCTGGGTGGCTCAGTTCGTTGAGCGGCCGACTTCGGCTCAGGTCACGATCTCACAGTCCATGAGTTCGAGCCCCACATCGGGCTCTGTGCTGACAGCTCGGAGCCTGGAGCCTGTTTCGGATTCTGTGTCTCCCTCTCTCTGACCCTCCCCCGTTCATGCTGTCTCTCTCTGTCTCAAAAATGAATAAACGTTAAAAAAAATTAAAAAAAAGAAAAAGAAAAAGCGATTTCTTCAAAGAGCCCTGAATTTTTTCGTGGTGAGTGGTATTTAGAAGCCACTAATAAGGTGGGCTAGCAGATATCCCCCCTTCATCCCCCTGGTGCTCCGACGCAGCTTTTCCAGACATAAGGTGTGTGAAGGCCGATAGTAAATACTCCTCTTCCAGCACCTGAGGCCCCCAACGGCTCTCCATCGCCAGTCACCCTGGCATTGGTCGTTAAGGAGCTATGGTTTGGCTCTGGGAGCGAGCTTGCATTTGGCCAGCCCCCAACAGAGCTGGAAGGTTCGAGAAAGATCTCAGGGTTGAAGCAATTAACTCCTTGGTTTGCGGGGGGGGGGGGGGGGGGCCCGGTTGGGTTACGCGATGAGCAGGAGCCTGGCGGATCCAGCGATGGGTGGATGCCTGTTTCGCCCCGTGGGGAGCCGGCGTTCTGCCAAGTCACTGCGGGTGTCGGGCCCCCGTAATCTGACCTGGAGCACCCAGGCGCCCCCGCCTGGAACCGGCTCCTGCCGTGGGGCCACATCGCCCCTCCAGCATCTCCCCCTTCTCTCCCCGCCTCTCACGTCTCCTTGGGCACCTCGGCGGGCTTTTCACATCCCACTCCAGCCCCTCCCTTCTAGGTCTCCCCCAGCCCTCCCTAGGTTCCCCGTCCCTTGGGGCTGTGCGTGCCTCTGGTTGGTGCCGCCGCACAGGCTGCTCAGGCACCTGTGAACTTGGCGACAGGGGCGGGGCTTGTCGGGGGCTTCAGGAAGCTTCGCGGAGGGAGCGTTAACCCCTATCCCCAGTTAATACGCAAGACAGTATCGATGACTTATGGAGTGCCCGCCACCACGTAAGCAGCAGATAAAAGTCCTGTCCGTTAAGACCTCACGAAATCTCATAGAATTACCTGTATTTTCTTTTTTTAAAAAATGTTTGTTTTTGAGAGAGAGATGGGGGGGCGGGGGGTGCTGCAGAGAGACAGGAGGACAGAGGATCTGAACTGGGCTCCGCGCTGGCAGCAGATACCCGGATGCAGGGCTCGAACCCCCCCCCCCAAACCTGTGCGATCTTACGTGTAAGTCTTTAATCCATTTTGAGTTGATTTTCACGTATGGTGCTCACATACGCAAGGGACCTAATTCCATTCTTTTGCATGTGGCATTTATTTTGAAGTGAGGAGACAGGGGGCGCCTGGGTGGCTCAGTCGGTTAAGCGCCCAACTTCTGCTCAGGTCATGATCTTGTGGTTCATGGGTTCAAGCCCTGTGTTGGGCTCTGTGCTGACAGCTCAGAGCCTGGAGCCTGCTTCGGATTCTGTGTCTCCCTCTGCCCCTCCCCTGCTCACACTGTCTCTCTGTGTCTCTCAAAAATGAATAAACATTAAAAAATTATTCTTTATTTTATCTTTAAAAAATTTTTTTTACATTTATTTATTTTTGAGAGACAGAGAACAAGTGGGAGAGGGGCAGAGAGAGAACGAGACACGGAATCCGAAGCAGACTCCAGGCCCTGAGCTGTCAGCACAGAGCCCAACTCAGGGCTCGAACCCACAAACCGCGAGATCATGACCGGAGCTGAAGTCGGACGCCCAACTGACAGAGCCACCCAGGCGCCCCCCCAAAAAAAATTTTTTTAAAGAAGAATGTGTGGTTGTACTAGCTTTGGGGATGGCAGACAAGGTGGGGGAACAGGATAATGAGTTAGAGGACTTTTTTTTTTTTTTAAGTAATCTGTACATCCAATGTAGGGCTCAAACTCACGACCCTGAGATCAAGAGTCACACGCTCCACCCAATGAGCCAGCCAGGCACCCCAAGTTAGAGGTCTTATAGCGTGACATTTGGCAAAGCTAGGAGAGCCTAAAATGCCTCAGATTAAGATCCGAGCATTTGTGACAAAGCCTGATTAGGATGCGAAGAGGTGGAATCTCTGAGAAAGTGAGGAAAGAGAAGAGGAGGATGTTAGGTTTCATGAAGAAATGTACAAAATGCCTCATGCTTTCTGACCCCTTATACTGAGAAAAAAAGAAATTTTAAAGTAGGCTCCACACCCAACATGGGCTTGAACTCATGACCCTGAGATCGAGAGTCACATGCTCTACCAACTGAGCCAACCTGGCGCCTAAGGAAAATTTTCCATAGCAATTACCTCAACACTCTGAGGAGAAAACTTGCATTCTTTCTCTGTCCCGGGAAGTTGTAAATTGTATCATGCCTTTGAAACATAAACACTCCAGGAAATAAATGAAACATTGACCAAAGAGACCAAAGGGGAAAAGGGGGAGGCTTTTAAAAAGACAGACTGCTGCACCAGTTCCCGTGCTCCAATTCTAGTCCACAGCCTCCATAAGATCACAAATATCAGTAAAAAGCTTTAGCTGTGTGAGTGGATACCTGATTCACAGTTTTGGGATAAAGGCTGAATGGGCAGAAAGTTGTGGAAGGTCTATGGAAAAGGTAGTCAAGCTAAGAGATTGGAATGGACTTACATAAGTGAAAAAGAGAAAAATAAGGGGGCTCTTGGGTGGCTCAGTAGGTTGAGCGTCCGACTTTGGCTGAGGTCATGATCTCTCGGTTCTTGGGTTCGAGCCCTGCATTGGGCTCTGTGCTGACAGCTCGGAGCCTGGAGCCTGCTTCGGATTCTGCGTCTCCCTCTCTCTCTCTGCCCCTCCCGCACTCACGCTCTGTCTCTGTCTCTTTCAAAAATAAAAAAACATTAAAAACAATTTTTTAAAAACTGAAAAAAAAAAGAAAAAATAAGAATTTTAATATCAAAAAGTACACTCGTGCTAAATTAGAATTTGGTTTTCTCTCTGTTAAGAGGACAAAGTTTTCTTAGATATTGGCCTGCTCTTAATAAGAAATTGTAAACAACAGTATCTCTTTCCCTCTAATGTAATCTGTCTAAAAAACAAAGATTCTGTTTTGTCTTTACTGGGTCTTTGATTGCTTAAAAAACTGAGTCGTCTCTATTCAAAGAGCTATGTTTTTTTACAATGTAATTTTTGTATATGTTACATTTCATGGGAAGCATGTCAAAAAAAAATGATGCTAAACTTTTTTAAAGGATATATTTATATGAAATTCCTAAAGCCTGATGTCCTGCTATAGTGTTATCAGTCATGATTTTAAAATGTATGTCACAGGGGTGCCTGGTGGCTCAGTCGGTTAAGCGTCTGACTCTCGATTTCGGCTCAGATCATGATCTCACAGTTCATGAGATCGAGCCCCTACTCATTCTCTCTCTCTCTCTCTCTCAAAAATAAACTTAAAAAAAAAAGTTAAAATAAAAATTGAATAAATAAATAAGTAAATAAAATGTGTGTCACAGAAATAACCAAATTCTTTTGTCAGTTGCCTTATTGTGAGCTCTTATCAGATCTTTAACTCTTTTAAACCTTTTGTCACCTGCAGATTCTACTCTGCCGCTTTGGCAGGAAGTGTTTTTTGCAAAAGTGCTTCATCTTAAAGGAAATTCACGGAAAAGACTCTGACAAGTTTCTGGTAACTAAACTCAACTTGTCTTCACGTGGGAGGGATAATAATAAAAGGCGCCTTCCAAGTGCCTCCCCAAGGTTACCTGCATAGCCCCACAATATGTCATAAGATGGTAGCCCGAGACGTCTTCTTGTCCTTCCCCACACCAGTAAAATGGGCCCATTGTGTGGATGACATAATGTTAGCCTGTGAATGTTGCCTCTGCTGCAGGAGACCCTGAAGGCATTGCTGGCGCTTCTGCCACAGAGAGGATGGGCAGTGAACCCACAGAAAATTCAAGGCCCAGACACTACTCAAGGCCCAACAGCTCTTCCTTATCTCCAAAAAGTGGTCCAAACTCCGTCAAGTAGAGTTCAAGGCCATTCGTATTCTGGCCCCTTCTAGCCCCAACTGCCTCATCTTTCAAACCCTCCTGCTCTCCCACCTCCACCCACGGCTGCTGGGCTCTTCACTACCTAGTGCTGCTTTGTGCCCCTGGGCCTTTATTCCTGCTGTCCTTTTTTTTTTTTAATTTTTTTAATGTTTATTTATTTTTGAGAGAAAGATCATAAATGGGGGAGGGGCAGAGAGAGAGAGAGACAGAATCCAAAGCAGGTTCCAGGCTCTGAGCTGTCAGCACAGAGCGGGACTCGAGGCTCGAACTCATGAACCGTGAGATCATGACCTGAGCTGAAGTCGGACGCTTAACCGACTAAGCCACCCAGGCGCCCCTCCTGCCGTCCTTTCTATCTGTGTTTTCCTCTGTTAGTTCATTCTTATATTGCCACTACCCGGTTCCAGTATTTTCTTTCAGCAGAAAACACTCCCCTTCCGTGTGCCTGATGCAAATATCTTACTATGGTATGAAAAATGATCTCATTAGGAGCCCTGCTCTCCCATGAAGACTGTCATATGAAGGGTCAGGCATGTGTTCGCTTCATCTCTATACTCTAATGGCCTTGCATAGTTCTCGCATGACACAAAGTAGGAACTCATTAAAAGTTAATTTAACAGAACAACAACAACAACAAAAATACCAGAGGCGCCTGGGTGGCTCAGTCGGTTGAGCGACCAACTTCGGCTCAGGTCATGATCTCACAGTCTGTGAGTTCGAGCCCCGTGTTGGGCTCTGTGCTGACAGCTCAGAGCCTGGAGCCTGCTTCCGATTCTGTGTCTCCCTTTCAATCTGCCCCTCCCTCATTCATGCTCTCTCTTTGTCAAAAATGAATAAACATTAAAAAAAATTTTTTTAAACACCAGTAGGTACCCCAAATATAAAGTGACAAAGGACCTGAGCAAACTGTGAGAACATAGTCATCTTATGAGTGAAAAAAGAAATGGAAATGAACACAACCACAACCACAACCACACACACACAAAAGTCATTTTCAGATATCAAAGTGGCAATAATTAAAAATAATGAAGATGGGGTATCATGCAGGCTAGGGGTATAAAACAACTCGTTTAGAAAGAGATGAATATTCTCTGGCAGGTACATAAGAAACCTTAAGGGAGAGGGCACCTGGGTGGCTCCATCAGTTAAGCGTCTGACTCTTCATTTCATCTCAGGTCATGAGCTCATGCTTCCTGGCTTTGAGCCCTGCATCGGGCTTGTGCTGACAGCATACAGCCTTCTTGGGATTCTCTCTCTCTCTCTCTCTCTCTCTCTGCCGCTCCCCTGTCTCTGTCTTTCTCTCAAAATAAGTAAATAAACCTAAAAGACAAGAAAAAGAAACTTGAAAGGAGGTTATGCCCTTGGGCCCAGTAATCCTTCTGTGGCCATAAAGCTAAAGGGAAAGATGGGGAAACAGGAAAATCCTTCCACATGAAAGTGATTCGCTCCTACCCTTCACAGCAACATCTTGTTTCATCCTAAGCCTGGCCCCGGGCCACCCTGACACAGGGCCTCAGGCACCGAGAAACTGAGGAGCTGTTCCTTCCCCGTGATTCCGAGAGGTGGAGGGCAGAGCCCCAGAGGCAGGTATGGGACTGAGCCCTGGGACGGAAGAGCCTGACCTGGGGGCGAAGGAGTGGAGCACAGGGGTGATGACCACAGAGCAGATGGCCTGGAGATGGACTGTCTTGTCTGCAGGCCAGAGGAAGAGCGCCTGGAATGGGAATCACACCAAATGTTCCCTCAGCCTTCTCCCTTAGACAGTGGGCCGGGGAATCTATGGGGGGTGGGTGGAGGGCCTTTCTTTTTGGGTGTGGGGGCTGAGTAGGGAAGAACTGAGGAGAGATGCCCAAGATGTAGCAGTGTGGGTTGCCACACCAAGCCAACTGGGCTGGTGAGAGCTAGAGAGGTAGGGAGAGGCCCCAAGTAGCAGCCTGCCCCGCGGGCTGTGGGGGCCATGGTCACTCACAAGGTGGCCAGGAACTACCTTAGAGTAGTGCGGTTTCTGTCAGAGATGGGGGGGTAGGGTCAGACCCAAGTCTCCTCTAAGCCATGCTAGGCTATGAACTCTGGGTACACCAGTGCCAGAAGCTTCCAGTTGAATGAGACTTGCTCTCTTAGCCTGGGGCAGTCTGCTAGACTATGAGGGAAGAAAGCCATTGATTTATGGGGACTCTCCCCCTCCTTGCAGAGACATCTGGTTTCCAAGAGTGGGTTCTCAGAGCGGGCATGTGTTGACTTTGGAGCCTGAATCCCCCAACTGCCCCAGACAAGACCAGACTCTTTCCATGCAATTCTCACCCATGCTCTCCTCGGAGGCCCTGGCTGCCTGCCGCATGGGACACTGACTCCATTAAACTGCCAGCTCCTTGAGGATAAGACTGTTCTTGTTGCTGGAATAGGCTTCTGGAACAAGTCACGCTGGCCTACGTGCAATAGACGCTGATGCTAAGGAAATGCGTCTAGGATGTGCACCATGATTTCGCAGTGGAAGTTTCCCTAGACTGGAAGGTGCGTGTGGTGGTGGGGGTGGAGGGCAGATCATGGCAGGTCTCAGAATGCTGATACTTCACTGAAGAGATGCTGAGGTCACTGAGGCATCGTGGGTGAGTCCAGAAAGAGAGCCGGGCTAGAGGCCTTAAGAATCTCCTTCAGCCTCCCTCTCTCCCGGGGACGCCCTGAGAGATCTCACCTCCCTTTATCTTCCCTCCTCCTTGTCTGGTGCCTCCTCTCCCTCCGTCTTTCTCCTTCCCTCCCTCCCTCCCTCTCTTTATCCTCTCTCTCACCCCCACCTCTCTTCAGTCCTTCCACACTTTTTCTCTAGACCTCATTCTTTCTCCTCCATCGCTTCCTCCCACCCATCCATCCATCCATCCACCCATCCATTTAGTCCTTTCTAAATGAAAGGAGACAGCACTCTATATGCCCCATAGGTGGCGTTGGTGTGTGAAAGACCATGGTCAAGTTGAAAGCACGACACTTGAGTTGTGGGATATCATGGCCCCTGCCTCCTGTTTCCTGACATCCCCTTCACTCCCTGTGTTGTAAATCCTCAGGCCAGAGTGAGACTTTTTCTGGGAAGAGTCGGTGGCCAGTTGGTTGAATTAGAGATTCAACAGGTGGTTGAACCTTCTAACGGGCGGTTAGGAGGCTGCCAAGGTAGGGTGAGGGGTCATTGGGCCAGGATGGTGGGACTCTGAGAATGTCTCACGGAGCAGGCAGAGGCCCCCACAGCAACCCCCACCCTTGGATGGAGCCCTGAAGGGCAGGAGGCAAATCACATCACTAGCTTGAAAGGAAGGCTTCTTGGGAAGGGTGTGTGGGCCTGGCTAACTGGGTCAGCTCCTGCACTACTTAACTTCTAGAAGTCCTTCCTCCTGGCCTACACCCACTGAAAGCAACCCACGGGCTTGCTTTCTGACAGAACTTGTCCCAGGGAGAAGAAGGGTGGCAACCCAGCCCTTATTTGACATCCATGGGATGCCAGACACCCTGCTGGCTGCTGTTCTCTAGGCCCACCTGATTTTAAGTTCACAAGACATTTGCAAGGGGAGTATGTATATCTGCTTCCCCACACTTCCTGCCTTCCTTCCTTCATCCCTTCTCACCTGGGTTATGATTTTTATTTCCCTTTTTTTTAAGTTTATTTATTTTGAGGAGGGGAGGGGCAGAGAGAGAGAGAGACAATCCCAAGCAGGCTCCACACTGTCAGCACAGAGCCCGACGCAGGGCTCGAACCCAGAAACCATGAGATCATGACCCCCAGCAGAAATCAAGTCTGACGCTTAACTGACTGAGCCACCCAGGCGTCCCATGATTTTTATTTCCTACTGTTGCCTTTGCTTCCAGACTTTTGTTTTTTACCAAAAAAAAAAAAAAAAAGGTTGTTACAACATTTCTAACTTTATTCAAACACACCAGGGGTGGCAAAGAGCGCCAACAAGTGACAGGCATGGAACCTAACACCTGGATCAAAGACCATGAGGGAGTCCGTGAGTGTCTATCAGTCCCTGCCCCTTCGGTATTGCTATTCCTTTCACTCTTATGCCTGTTGTCACCTTTGAGATTGATTGAATGTGTGCAGGAAACAAAGTCACTTTCAAGGAGCTTGGGCTGCACCCCATTATCAAGAAGTACCTTAGGCTCTGAGAAAAAGCAGCAACTAGAGATGACAATTTGCTTCTGCCCCACGTGGGACTCGAGCTGACCACCCTGGTCTCAAGAGTCATATGCTCTCCCGACTGAGCCAGCCAGCCCCCCACCCCTTTTTGGAAGATGGGGAGGAAATCTTTAAGGAGAGAACACTAACTTGATTCACTAATGGCTTGGGTCAAATACTTTTGCAGAAATCCCAACAAATGGCTCATCCTCAGATTCCTGGCATGGTGGGATATTTTTAAAATTTTTATTTACTTTTGAGAGAGAGAGAGAGAGAGAGCACACAGGGGAGGGACAGAGAGAGAGAGAGAGGGAGACACAGAATCTGAAGTGGGCTCCAGGCTCTGAGCTCTGAGTTGTCAGCACAGAGCCTGACATGGGGCTCGAACCCGTGAACCATGACATCATGACCTGAGCCGAAGTTGGCCGCTTAACCGATTAAGCCACCCAGCGCCCCTGGCACAGTGGGATATTCAGAGGTTGTCACTGGTGGCTTTTTTCACCAGGCGCTAATGTTTGCTTTTTCCCTTCAAAGTGTTAAAACCATTGACCATGTTATCAAAATGCTACCTGACTGCCTGCAAAAAACAATCAACATAAGTCTTTACACTTATAATCTGTAAGTTGCCTTTGGACAGAACCAATACAGCTTGAAATACTCTGAAAAAATAAATAAATCAGATGTTGTCACTGGGCTGCAGTGAGGAGGGAAACTTGGTGCCTCTCAGGGCAGAAAGAGGATCTATGTCTATCTGTCCGGATGCTGAGATCAAAGCTCAACACCAGTCCCCAAGATGGCACCCTCCACATCGCCAGTGGCCAACCTGCCAAACCCAAGTCCAACACACTTCCTCTACTCCTCATGCTGTCCTCTATGTTCTGGCTATTGCCCGCCTTGCCCACCTCCTCTGCTCCGGGGCAGCCTAGGTTGTGTGAAGAAGAACCTGGGGTCACTGCACACCTACTTCCTTTGCCAAGAGAGCCCAGCCTTTCTTTGTCTACTTGGCAAATCCCTGCTCACAGCGTCGTTCTGAAGTGACTTCTTGAGAGCTGCAATTTCTGGTCCCCTCCTGACCAGTTCTTCCCTGCTTCCCCTGCGCATGCTCTCTGACTCCACTTGGCTGTAACACCATCTGCCTTCCTTCCTCCTCTAAGCAACTTCTTTGCATCTCAAGCACCTGGGAGCTCTACAAATACTTGGTGAATGTGTGGATAGAAGAATAAATGGGGAGGGGCGCCTGGGTGGTTCAGTTGGTTGAGCGTCTGACTTCGGTTCAGGTCATGATCTCTTGGTTCATGAGTTCAAGCCCCATGTCAGGCTCTGTGCTGTCAGTATGGAGCCCACTTCAGATCCTCTGCCCTCTTCTCTCTCTCTTCTCCTTCCCCACTCACACACTTGTGCTCTCTCTCTTTCTCTCTCTCTCTCTCTCTCAAAAATAAACATTAAAAATTTAAAAAAGGAATGGGGAAAGATGTGAAGATCCTGAGTCTTTGTAAGGCTGGGTCACATGTCTAAGCTCTGAGCTCTAAGCTGTGTGAATGGATCAGTGTCCAGGCTGGAATCCTGGGCTCTAGTGTTTGCAACTCTCCTCCTCCACCAAGCAGTCCTCCTGGTGAACTGTCTCTGCTTGGGAGGTCTATGGGGACCCTGGGGCAGCAGCTGGGTGGGTTCTGGAATCAACCTTCATGTCTGACTACTGGGAGTCATCCCCTGCCTACAAACCATGCCGAAGTGGCTTGGGTTTGGCCATCCAATCCCTGGTCTGGGACAGCAGGAGGGATAACCTGGTCCAAACACAAGAGACACAGAGGGAGCGCCTGGCTGGCTCCGTTGGTACAGCCTGTGACTCTTGATCTCAGGGTTGTGAGTTCGAGCCCCACATTGGGTGTAGAGATCACTTAAAACTGAAATCTTAAAAAAAAAAAAAAAAAGGAGGCACAGAGAGGCATATATATATAGGGGTTCCAGGTGAGATGAGATACTAATTGAACCTCACTTGCGGTGACTTGACGCTGGGTTTGTGGAGGGTCACTAAGGTCCCTTCTGGCCCCATGTGGATTAACTTAGCCTGGCAGCTGGACCATGAGAAGTCCCTCAGGCCAGGAGCCTGGTTGGAATCTGAGACTACTCTGAATCAGTGATAGTGAAATGTCAATCCCCAGCAGGCTGAGCTCTAGAGATCTACAAAAAGGGTGGAGAGGTGGCTTCCTCATGTCCACCACAAGCCCCTCCACTCATTCCTGAACAGTCATCCTGCTCTCTAAAGTACCACCATCGAGGGGCGCTTCTGTGGCTCAGTCGGTTAGGCATCCGACTTTGGCTCTGGTCACCATCTCACAGTTTATGAGTTCAAGCCCCGCATCGGGCTCTGTGCTGACAGCTCAGAGCCTGGAGCCTGCTTCGGATTCTGTGTCTCTGTCTGTCTGCCCCTTCCCTGTTCACACTCTGTCTCTCTCTCTCACACACACACAAAAATAAACAAACATTAAAGTGCCAGCATTGGTCATTTCCAGGGTCGTGGGCCAAGAAGTGGTGACAAAAATTCTCTTTGACCAAACTCTACTCAGCCTCCCCTGAACTTTTCAACTAGGTCTTCTGTGCTCATCACTGCATTGTCCAATTTTGTTTTACTTATATATGTTTTAAGTAGGCTTCATGCACAGCATGGAGCCCAACACAGAGCTTGAACTCATGACCCTGAGGTCAAGACCTGAGCTGAGATCAAGAGTTTGATGCTTAACAGACTGAGCCACCCAGGCCCCCCTGCATTGTCCAATCTTTAATCAGAAACCAGCTAAGTCAGTTTAGCCAAAATCCCCATCCTCCATAGCAGATCACCATCAATACATGATGGGGTTCCTTATCCACCACCCCTCCCCCAGTGATGTCTGATCACCTTAGCCTGCCATCAGTAAGAATCCTGATAGGTTGCTTTAGCCACAATTCCTCTGACCTGTGACATTTCTTCTTAGTAATTTTCCATTCCCCGTCTCTCTGCTCCTCGGCTGTAAATTCCCACTTGTCTGTGCCATATTCAGAACTGAACCTGGTTCTATACTGAAAGTTCTTTTCCCCTGTTGCAATAGTCCTGAATAAAATCTGTTTTCACCATTTTACTATCGCGCTCTGGTTTTTCTTTGACAATGGCAGGTGCGGGCCTCAGAAACCCCAGCCCTCTGGCTTTCCTGTCCCATTTCCTCTGCCTCCCCCCGAAGCGGGGGACCTATTGGGGGCGAGGGTGTGCAGTCCCCACCACAGCCAGGGTCGGTCCCTTCCAGCACCTGCTTCCACAGATTGAGAGACCAGGATCTGCAAGGAGGGGCCCCGGGCCTTGGCAGCTAGGTACGACCACTCAAGATCAGCCGCCACGCCAGGAGGGGGACCTGGACTCTGGCCAAGTCTCCCGCCCCCCCCCCCCCCCGGGCCCTCTCTGGGACTGCTCGTTCCCCTGGGTCTAACGACAGCAGCCGCCTCCTCCAGGGGCTCCTCGGGCTGGAACCCCGAAATTAAGAGGGGAGCTGGAGAGAGAGGAGGCAGAGGTGGGCGAAAAGCTGTAGCAAAATGGAGGAGGCGGCGGCGATGGGGAGAGGACGAAGAGCTGCCGCCCCTTCCAGGTTTACAGTGAGAACGGCAGGGGGCGCCAGAGACCGCCGAGGCCAAGGCCAAGCGCCACTGCGGCAAGTGCGCCCGCCAGGTTCTCCGCAGTGTGGAGGGCTGGCCTCCGGCTTCGGGCTCCGGCAGCTCCGCCCGGTTCCGCAGCCTCGGCAGGGTGACGATCGTGCCCGCTCCTGGCTCCGCTCCCCGGGACCAGGATTCCTAACGTGAGGCAATAGCCCTCCTCCCTTCGTCTTCCCTCTCCTCCCCCGCCTCCTCCATCTTTTCCTCCATCTTTTCGTCTATCTTCTCCATCTTCTCCCCCGCGTTCACCTTCCTTTGATAGATGATAGATACATAGAGATGGTGTGTGTGTGTGTGTGTGTGTGTGTATACAGGTATCTATTCAGGCTTTGTTTGTAAAAAGGGGAAACATTTGTAATCACTGCAGTTGGAGGGTAAGAAATTAACAAAACCAAGGTAGACGGTCTCTCTAAAGATATTATGAAACCATTTAAAATATTGTTTCTCAAGACCAGGTAACGTCACTGGAAAAGGATTTTTCATGTAATATTAAAGCAAAAAAAAAATACAAAATGTACATGGATCTCCATGTGAAAAAAAGGTTAACTATGCACAGAAAAGGAATGACAACAAATGCTCTCCCCCCCCAAATATGAATAATGCATTTCTAGAGGCATAGTAATGGTTTTCTAGACCTTTCATATTTATAGCGTAGGTATGAATTCATACTAAAATAAAATGAAGCCTTCTCTGTTTGCAAATAGAGAAAGCAAGCTGCATCAGGGCTGTGGCTGGGCAGGAGGGGGAGCCTGGGCAGGGTTTGAGTTGGACAGCAGGTCTCCCTACACACCCCTGAAACCCACAGTTCTTTGTTCCCCTTCCTCTCTACCTACATATCTCTTAGCCTTAAGATCCCCACCCCACATGCCCCAACCCACCCCCACAACCCCCAAATCTCACTCCTTAGGCTTCTTGAAGTAATCTTCTGTTTACATTTCTGTGCTGAAAATATTTTAAAATCTTTCCATTGGTCTAATGAATTAAAGAAGCCTACCCACCTCTGGCATTAGAAGCATGCAGGCTTTGGCCCTGATTTACAGTTTCCCCGTAACTGCAGTTTTCCCCCTAGGTATATGAATCAGACAAAGGAGACAGCTTGCCAATTCCCACATCCTCCCCACCTTGCTGATGGTGCCCAGAGCCCGAATGGGGAGGGCAGAGCGCCCAGATGTGTTGACTTGGACCCAGGGGCTTTTAGTGTAACGGATGGGATCCAAGTAAAAAGATACACAGGTCACATCCCAGGTACGCATCTGGTGTTTAACCCATCTTTGTGGAATAAGGAATGCATTCGATGCCCACCAGTAAAGTTAAAATATTGGCAAACAGAGAAGCAAAATTTAAATTTTTTAATGTTTATTTATTTTTGAGAGAGAGAGCGAGGGAGGGAGAGACAGAGCACAAACGTGGGAGGGGCAAAGAGAGTCAGAGACAAAGAATCCGAAGCAGGCTTCAGCCTCTGAGCTGTCAGCACAGAGCCCAACGCGGGCCTCGAACTCAGGAGCCGTGTGATTATGACCTGAGCCAAAGTCAGAAGCTTAACCGACTTGAGCCACCCAGGCGCCCCAAGAAGCAAGATTTTAAAATAAGCGTTTAATTTCAAAGTGTGTAATACCTTTTATAGTCATTTTCAGGCCCTGCCCAGGCTATGGCTCCTAAAAGTAATTTTCGCCTGAGTATATTGGGCCCTTGATGGCAGGTAAGAAATTTGAATTGAGCCCTGACCTGGTGCTTCCCGCGCAGGTGCAGGACTTAACTTGACATTTTCTGTCTAGTTATGAAGGGGCTCTGTGTCTTCAGCTGTCTAACTCACCGGGACAGGCAAAGGGTGGTTTCATGCTGTTCACGGGATCTGATTTACAACTCTGGCTACAGTGGGGTGGAGACGTAGGTCCTGACTGAGCTGGGAAGAGCTGTCCCTTTGCCCACAGCGCACCTGCCTTCCAGGCTGGGCTCCCTGGGGGATGGGGCAGAAGTGGTTGCAAAATAAACTGGGGGAAGCAGCTTGAGAAACAGGAGCCACTCCTATTCAATCCCCTCCCACCCCCCTTCTCCCTAGTCAGACCTTCCCTTCCTGTGTTCTCAGCACCTGACTTGTCCCTTCTCTCCCAGCTTGTCACTGTGACTGGAATAAATGGAGGGATGAGTCAGGACCTGGCAGCAATGGAGGAGCTGGAGGGGAGGGGCTGGTCCTCTGGCTCTAACACTTCCTGTTACAAATTTGACCCCTGCCTTCAGCTGCTGGACAGGTGGCTGGGAGGAGGGGACCGATGCACCAAGAGTCAACACTGGTCATTTTTTCTCCTCCTCCCAACTTTCCTATGGCTGTTATTTCTGCCTTATGTCCCAGGCCGACCTGACACTCAGTCCCACTGCCCCAGCCACCCCCCTAGGACCTCTGTCCCCACCCCATTCACTGTCCATCAAATTCTGATCCGCAATATTATTAGGATGTGAAACACAGGTACCTCAGAAACAAGAACACATGGTATTTCTCTAGTTGTCAAAATGAAGATTGAAATGGCATTTTTGAGTCCCATCTATTTCTTTAATTTTTTAAAAATGTTTATTTAATTTTGAGAGAGAGAGACAGAGAGACAGAGTGCAGGCAGGGGAGGGGCAGAGAGAAAGGGAGACACAGAATCCGAAGCAGGCTCCAGGCTCCGAGCTGTCAGCACAGAGCGCGATGCAGGGCTCAGACTCACAAACCGAGAGATCGTGACCTGAGCTGAAGTCAGACGCTTATCCAACTGAGCCACCCAGGAGCCTCAGAGTCCCATTTATTTAAGAGAAAGAATCTAATATACATCTGATCATTGTTATGCCCTTCCCCATTCTTGTTTTTTATTGTTTTTAATATAATTTAGGGGCTATAGTTCATATAGTTATCAATGTGCTATTTTATAGAATAATCTTTTGGCCATATTTTGACATTCAGTTTTCTAATCAGATTTAGAATCTTATAAACTATGATTATGTCTAACCAAACTCAGGCATCACTGGCCAGGTCCTGCCAGGACCAGCACCTTCTCCAATAGGAATACAATGTATGCCACATAAGTAACTTTAAATTCTCTTTATAAAAAGTAAAAAGATACAAATAAAATTAACTTTAAGAACATATCCCATTTGGGCACCTGGGTGGCTCAGTCAGTTAAGTGTCCAACTTCGGCTCAGGTCATGATCTCACAATTCATGGGTTCGAACCCCACCTGGGTCTCTGCGCTGGCAGCTCAAAGCCTGGAGCCTGCTTTGGATTCTGTCTCTCCCTCTTTCTCTCCACCCCACCCCCACTCACGCATGCTCTCTCTCTCTCTCTCTCTCTCTCTCTCTCAAAAATAAATAAACATTAAAAAAAGAATATATCTAATTTAACCCAATGTATCCTAAGTTATGTCATTTCAAGATGTAAGCAATATGAGAATATTAATCAGATAGTGTACATTTTTTCATTCTAAATCACTGAAATCCCGCATGTATTTTGCACATCTCAATTCCTGTAGCTAGCGGCTACTGTATTGGACAGTGCAAGTCTATGAATTCTCCACCCTTGTATAGGCAGGATGAGGAATCCAATGAACTGAATTTGAAGATGAAATACTGGCAAATCCGTTTCGACTATGTCCCAGCAGCGAATAAGAACTCCCGGTCACTGTCCAAACAGTTGCAATCTTTCTTTATTTCATAGATTTCGCATGTTGAAACAAAAAGAAAGGTAGCAGAGATTTATGAACTGTGTCAACTATATCTAATTGTCTTATTACTCATTTTAATAACAATGACCATTTATTAAGCACCCACCTCATGCCAGCTCAGGTGCTTTACGAGCCTTCTGGAAGCACGCAGTGAAGCACATGGGACTTTGGAGGCAGACTGCCTACAGATTAATCTTGATTTGATCCTTCATTAGCTGCGCTACTTTGTACAAGGACATCGAGTAGGGGTAATCTTGTTTTCTCACTTGTGATATGGAGACGATAATAATGCCTAATGCGTGGTTGCCATAAGGATTAAATGAGGTAATTCTTGGGGCTCCTGGTTGGCTCAGTCAATTAAGCGTCCGACTTTGGCTGGGGTCATGATCTCACCGTTCGTGGCTTTGAGCCCTGCATCTGGCTCTCTGCTGTCAGTGCAGAACCTGCTTCGGATCCTCTGTCTCCCTCTCTCTCTGCCCCTCCCCAATTTGCGTGCACACACTCTCTCTCAAAAAAATAAATAAATAAACATTTTTTTTAAATGAGGTAATTCTTGTTAAGACCTTATCCCAATGCCTGGCTCATAGGAGCCCCCCAGTGAATGTTCACTTGCTACTATTCGTGTCCTACTCGACCCTTACCACAATCATGTCTGTTTGAGAAGTGAGGAAACTGGGGTTCAGTGGCTTTTCCAAGGCTATGGGAGCTGTTAGACAATGATGGAACTGGTCTTGAAACCTTTGTTACCCGGCCTCAGATTCCAGGGTTTTAACTCCCACGGTTCTCCCTTATTTGTCTCCATTCTCACCATCAGCTTCATAAGAAGAGGAAATGGTGACATGTGATTTGGAGTCTATTCAATACAGAGGCTTCTTACGGGATTTTAATGGGAAAATAAAGATACATAATTGCAGAACCTTTGGGGAGCAACTGACTCCAGAAATTAAATAAAACAATTCTGTATAAGTAATTTTTACGGGCGGGACTTTGGGATACATTTTTTTTCCTAAATGTGAATAGCCATATAACTTTTTCTATTCATAGATCACTGTCCGTTCATTATGAATATTCAGACTAAAAAGAACAACGGAACACATTTTTAAAAGGAATCTGTGGGAGGGCGCCTGGGTGTCTCAGTTGAGCTCTTGACTTTGGCTTAGGTTGTGATCTCACAGTTCGTGAGTTCGAGCCTCACATCGGGCTCTGTGCTGACAGCACGGAGCCTGCTTAGGATTCTCTGGCTCCCTCCCTCTCTGCTCTTCCGCCACCCTTGTGCGCACGCGCTCTCTCTCTCTCTCGAAATAAATAAACTTAAAAAAATTTTTTTTAATGTTTATTTTTGAGATAGAGACAGAGCATGAACGGGGGAGGGTCAGAGAGAGAGGGAGACACAGAATCCGAAGCAGGCTCCAGGCTCTGAGCTGTCAGCACAGAGCCCGACGCGGGGCTCGAACCCACAGACCGTGAGATCATGACCTGAGCCGAAGTCCGACACTTAACCGACTGAGCCACCCAGGCACCCCCCAAAAAAATTTTTTTTAAAGGAATCTGTGGGGCATCTGCATGGCTCAGTCAGTTAAGCATCAGACTCTTGATTTTGGCTCAGGTCATGATCTCAGGGTTTGTGAGATGGAGCCCTGCCTCAGGCTCATGCCAAGAGCGAGGAGCCTGCTTGGGATTCTCTCTCTCCCTCTCTCTCTCTGCCCCTCCCCCCCAACCTTCTCAAAAAACAAAAACAAAAACAACTTTCAAAGGAATCTGTATTCCCATTACCACAATAAAACCACCAGGCTTCTTTTTTCTATGTGTTTGTTAAGCCAACAACAGAGACCAGCACACAGAGACGGAACTAGAGAGATGAAGTTGGTGTGGGTGTGTGCGTGGGTGTGGGTGTGTGCGTGTTCTGTGCACTCTTGCGTGTTGACGCACCTGGCACTGACCTGACCTGCTTTGGGGTTAAGTTAAACAGCAGGAGATGCTGCTGTCTGGGGACGTGAGGTCTCTGTGGAGTGACCCATGCTTCGTGTGTTCACATTCCCAGCTCCTGGCAAGCGGCCTTTGGCTCTATGTGTCTTTCTCCCGTCCCTGCTACGCTCCATCAGCTGGTCCTTCAGGGTTCTGAGTTTTCAGATCCCCGCTACTACATATCCTCTTGTGGCTTCTTACCCCTGCCCACACTTCTGCCCTTCTCTTAGACCCCTCGAATTACCCAGTTTGAGGGTGCCATCTGTTTTCTGCCAGGACCCTGATGGGCAGGATAGAAATATCCTAAAAGTATTTTGGTTATTTATCCTCCCTCCTCATTTGCATTGCACATACTTATTTTGATACGCTCTGTCGTCAAGATACAACTTTTTTCTTTCAGGTTCTACATTTTGTACTGCATTGTTTACCATACGCATTCTGAGAATGTGCCATGTGTCAATAACATGCACCATCCCCCCCCCCCCCCCCCCCCGTCTGGAGACTGCTGTCCCTGTGGCCTTGGCCTTTGGAGAAGTACTTGAGTCCTGGCATGCTGAGAGCAATTGCCACCCGTAGAGGGCCATCTGCTGGGACACCTCCTAGGAGAACCATGACATCATGGCCTCTTGTGCAGACCAGCTTTGGGCTGATAGTTGAGAATTTTAGCGTAAAAATGAGGTGACATCATCACCTTCCATGTTTTAATCGGCATCTCTATACCAGGCAACCCAAGATTTAAAAACAAAAAAAAATTAGCTGTTATTTATTTATTTAAAAAATTTTTTTAATGTTTATTTATTTTTGACAGAGAGAGAGAAAGACAGAGCATGAGTGGTGGAGGGGCAGAGAGGGAGGGAGACACAGAATCCGAAGCAGGCTCCAGGCTCTGAGCTGTCAGCACAGAGCCCGACGCAGGGCTCGAACTCACAGACCGCGAGATCATGACCTGAGCCTAAGTCAGCCACTTAGCGGACTGAGCCACCCAGGAGCCAGAAGAATTAATATTCTTAAAATGTCCATATTACCCAAAGTAATCTACAAATGCAATGTAATCCCTATCAAAATTCCAATGGTATTTTCCCCAGAATTAGAAAAAACAATCCTAAAATTTGTGTGGAGCCAGAAAAGCCAAAGCAATCCTGAGAAAGAAGAACAAAGCTGGAGGCATCATACTTCCTGGTTTCAAACTATACTACAAGGCTATGAGAATCAAAACAGCATGGTACTGGCATAACAATAGACACATAGACCAATGGAATAGAATAGAGACCCCAGAAATAAGCCTATGCATAAACAATCAGTTAAGATTTGACAAGGGAACTGATAATACTCAAGGGAGAAGAATGGTCTCTTCAATAAATGGTGCTAAGAAAACTGGGTATCTACATGGAGAAGAATGAAATTGGACCCCTGTCTTACACCATCACAATAATTAACTTGAAATGAATTAAAGACTTAAATTTAAGACCTGAAACTGGGTCGGCAGCAATTTTCTGGATATAACAGCAAAAGCGCGAGCAAAATAAATAAGTAAATAGTGCTATATCACACTAAAAATCTTCTGCACAGCAAAGAAAACAGTCAAAGGAAATGAAAAGGCAACCTATAAAATGGAAGAAAATGTTTGCAAATCATATATCTGAGAAAGGGTTAATATCAAACCATATACAGAATTCATACAACTCAATAGCAAAACAAAACCTAACATCCCAGTTAAAAAATTGGACGGAGGAACCGGGGAGAAGGTTTTCCACAGAAGACATCCAGATGGCCAACGGGTACCTGAAAAGGTGCTTGACATCACTAATCATCAGGGAAATGCAAATGAAAACCACAAAGAGATATCACCTCACACTAGTTAGAATGGTTGTCATCAAGAAGACAAGAGATAAGGGCAACTGGGTGGCTCAAGCGTTTGACTCTTAATTTCAGCACAGATATTGATCCCAGGGTGCTGGGATTGAGCCCTGGGTGGGGTTTCATGCTGAGCCTGGAGCCTGCTTGGGATTCTCTCTCTCCTCCTCCTCTGCCTCTCTTCTGCTTGCTCTCTCTCCCTCTCCCTCTCTCTCTCAGAAGAAGAAGACGACGACGACTACAAGGGATAATAAGTGTGGGTGAGGATGTGGCAAAAAGGGAAACCTTTTTGTAGACTCCTCAAAAAATAAAAAACAGAACTACCATATGATCCAGCAATCTCACTTCTGGGTAATAAAGAATTGAAATCCGGATCTTGTAGAGAGACATCTGCTCTCCCATATGCATTGCAACATCATCCACAATAGCCAAGATATGGAAACAACGTAAGTGTCCATCAACAGATGAATGGATAAAGAAAATAAAGGAATCTGATACATAAAGGAATATCACTTACCAATAAGAAAGAAGGAAATCTTGCCATCTGCAACAACATGGATGAAATTTAAAGGCATTATGCTAAGACAGAGGAAGACAGCTGGTGTATGATCTCACTTGTATGAGGAATCTTAAAAAGCTGAACTCATAGAACCAGAGAGTAGAATGGTGGTTACCAGAGGCTGGAGGGGTGGAGGAAATGGGGTGATGTTGGCCAAAAGGTACAAACTCGTAGTTAGAAGGTTAACAACGTCTGAGGATACAATGTACAGCATGGAGATTGTAGGTAATGATACTGTTTCCTATACTTCAGTGTTGCTAAGATCATAAATCTTAAACGTTCTCACCACACAAAAAAGAAATGGTAACTATGTGACTGGATGGAAGTGCTAGCGAATACTATGGCCGTGATCATTGTGCAATATATAAATGTATCAAATCAGCATGTTGTACACTCTAAACTTACTGTTATGCGTCAGTTATATCTCAGTAAAGCTTAGGATGGGTAAAGAGTTGCTTAAAGAAAACCACAGAAGTACAGTTTACAAGGCAAACATTTGGTAAATGTCATTATATTTCAGAAGAATGTCTGCTCAGGTAAGCGACCCACACACAACGTTAACAGACATATGAAAACTTGGGAGAAGATATTTAATTGCCTGGCACCAACCAAGGCCAATGTCTAGTATATATAAGGAACTTCTGCACATCAGCAAACCACGACAAAAAGGAAAGGATCCCAACCGAAAAATAGGCAAAGTATATGACAAGCAGTTCATAAGCGAGATACCAAGAAACAGATGAAGAGATATTTGAACTTTTTAATAGTTAGAGAAGTGTAAGTTAAAACAACTATGATATGGTATTTACATCCATGAGGTTATCGTCAGTTGGAGAGCTGGATCATGCCATGCTTTGGCAGGGATGAGCAGACAGCAGCCCTTTAAGAGTGCTATCTGGCCTTGCTTATTGAGGTCTAATTAAGTCCTGTGACTTAGAAATCTGAGACCTAGGCAGATATCCCTGGGCAAATCCTGTCCTCATGGTGGACACGGATGAGGACATAGATTGTTTGGAAGCAGCCTTGGGTGTGCGACACGAGTGGATGAACACTGCAAGGGACTAAGTAACATTGGTGAACCTTGAAAACACATGCTTCATGAAAGAGAAATAATCCAACTAACTGTATGACCAGTACCTTTTGCATAATTTTTTTAACTTACTAAACTTTATTTTTTTAATGTTTATTAATTTTTGAAGGGGTGGGGGGAGACAGCAAGACAGAGGATCTGAAGCAAGCTCTGCAATGTAAGTCCAGAATCTGATGGGGGCTCGAACTCACAAACCATGAGATCATGACCTGAGCTGAAGTCAGACTCAACCAACTGAGCCACCCAGACGTCCCACTAAACTTTATTTTTTAGAGCAGGTTTTAAAAAATGTTTATTTATTTTGAGAGAGACAAAGAGTGTGTGAACAGGGGAGGCACAGAGAGAGAGGGAGAGAAAGAATCCCAAGCAGGCTCCATGCTGTCAGCGCAGAGCCCAAAGAGGGGCTCAAACTCACAAACCATGAGATCATGACCTGAGCTGAAGTCAAGAGCCAGACACCCAACTGACTGAGCCATCCAGGCGCCACAGTTTTGTTTTGTTTTGTTTTGTTTTGTTTTGTTTTGTTTGAGAGACAGTGTGTGTGTGTGTGTGTGTGTGTGTGTGCGCGCGCGCGCACGCGCTCACAAGCCAGGGATGGGCAGAGAAAGAGAATCCCAAGGAGGCTACATGCTCAACACTGAGCTCGACACAGGGCTCCATCCCACGACCTTGGGATCATGACCTAAGCCAAAATCAAGAGTCAGGTACTCAACCCACTGAGCCACCCAGGAGCCCCTATTTTTTTAGAACAGTTTTAAGGTTGCATAAAATTGGTCAGATAGTACAGAGTTCCCATGTACCCCTCTCTCCATGGCTGTTTTCTCTTGTTAGTAATATCTTGTGTTTACATGATGTATTTGTTACAATGCATAAGTTAATGTAGATACCTGATTATTAATTGAAGTCCATGGTTTACATTATGTTTTACTCTTGGTTTTGTACAGTTCCAGGAGTTTTGACATGAAACTCTGGAAACCACTGATCTTTTTACTGTCTATAATTTTTTTAAATGTGGTAAAAAAAAAAACACATAACATAAAATTTACCGTCCTAACCACTTTAAGCGCACAGTTCAGTTGTGCTAAGTATATCCACATTGTTGTGCAACAGGTCTCAAGAACTTTTTCATCTTGCAAAACTGAAACTGTCCTCATGAGACAACAACTCCTCATTCCCCCTTCCCCCCAGGCTTCTGGTAACCACCATTCTACTTTCTGGTTTTATGAATTTGACTACTGTAAATACTTCATAAGAGTGGAATCATACAGTATTTGTATTTTTGCAACTGATTAATTTCACTTAGCATAATGTCCTCAGGGTTCATCCTTGTTGTAGCATGCGTCAGAATTCCCTTCCTTGTTTAGTAAAAAAAATTTCTTAAGTGTTTATTTATTTATTTTGAGAGAGCGAGAAGGGGAGGGACAGACAGAGAGGGAGAGAGAGAATCCCAAGCAGGTCCTGCTGTCAGCACAGAGCCTGACTTGGGGCTGGATCCCAAGAACTGTGAGATCATGACCTGAGCCGAAATCGAGTTGGACCCTTAACTAACTGAGCCATCCAGGTGCCCCAGAACTCCGTTCCTTTTTAAAGCTGAATAATATTCCATTATACGTATATATCACATTTTGTTTATCCATTCCTCCATCCGTGGGCATTTGGGTTGTTTCTACCTCTTAGCTATTGTGAATAGTGCTGCTATGTTTTGCTTTTTCCAGAATGTCATGTATTTGGAGTCATACAGTATGTAGCCTTTTCAGATTGGCTTCTTTCACTAATATGTATCTAAAGTTCCTGCATGTCTTTTCCTGGCTTGATAGCTTGTTTCTGTTTTAAAGAATTGAATAATAGTCCATTGTGTGGGCGCACCATGGTTTGTTTTTTACCTTTGCCCTTTGAAGGACATTTTGGGGGGCGCCTGGGTGGCTCAGTCAGTTGAGCGTCCGCCTTCGGCTCAGGTCATGATCTCACACTCCGTGAGTTCGAGCCCCACGTCGGGCTCTGTGCTGATAGCGCAGAGCCTGGAGCCTGCTTCAGATTCTGTGTCTCCCTGTCTCTCTGCCCGTCCCCTGCTCATGCTCTGCCTCTCTCTGTCTCAAAAATAAATAAAAACATTAAAAAAAAATGAAGGATATTTTGGCTGCTTCCACTTTTCAGCAATCATGATTGAATCTATTGGAAGCGTTCCTGTCTTGGTTTTAGTGTGGACACAAGTTTTCAATTCATTTGGGTTAATACCTGGGAGCACAGTGCCTGGGTCATATGGGAGCACTATATTTAGCTTTATAACAAAGTGCCAAATTCTTCCGATAAGAAGGCTGTGCCGTTTTGCATTCTTGTCAGCAGTGAATGAAAACTCCTGTTGCTCCATATCCTCATCAGCCTTTGCTGTTGTCAGTTTTTTTGGATTTTAGACATTCTCATAGGTATGTAATGGAATTTCAGTGTTTAAAAAAAATTTTTTTTAATGTTTATTTATTTTTGAGAGAGACACAGAGCATGAGCGGGGGAGGGGCAGAGAGGGAGACACAGAATCCGAAGCAGGCTCCAGGCTGACCTGTCAGCACAGACCCCGACGCGGGGCTGGAACCCACAAACTGGGAGATCATGACATGAGCCGAAGTTGGTCGCTTAACCTACTGAATCACCCAGGCGCCCTTCAGTGTGGTTTTAATTTGCATTTCCCTGACAACATATGACACGGAGCATCTTTTCATGTGCTTATCTGCCATCTGTATATCTTCCTTGGTGGTTAATTTCCTGTGAGGTTATCAGTGATGGGAATCGGTGGCAATCAGTGATTAGTGGACTTCGGAGGACACAGGGCAAGAATCTATGCAGCTGTTTGCTGCCTGTTGAGTCTGGGGTAGAAGTCCCTGGATGTCAGGTTTTACTGTCTACTGGATCAGTGATTTGGGATCTGTTGATGTCAAGGGTTGGAGATCTGTGAGGGTCAAGAAAATGGAGTTCTGGTGCTTAACGCAACTGAGGGCCCGTGAGAACTGTTGATTGGGGGAAATGTGTAGGTGAATGATTGGGAGGCCTATGGGTTAGGGATTGTGGTTGTCTGCAAGGCAGCGATTGGGGACATCTGGGGTGTAGGTGTTCTAGAGGATTGTTAGGGACTATATGACTAGTGACTGTGGGTGGCTTATGTTCTGTGTGGTCTCTGTGAGGCCTTAGTCTTATGAAATCTATGCCTTTTAGTGATTGAGAATCTGCAATTAAGGGGTTTGAGGGTCAAGCCAGTGGGTTTCCCGGGGGACACAGATGGAGGCAATTCTAGACCAGTATTTTTTAACCAGCACCAGATTCTTGAGTCAGTGATGCTGAGCATATGAGCTTTGGAAGTCAGCAAATGGAGTATTCTTGGTGGTCATTTACTGGATGTGTAATGGGCCAGTGATTCACAGCCCAGTAATGGCAATGATTGCTTCTCTAGAACATAATTACTGAGAAATAAAATATATAACCCCCAAACATCTAGAGCAACGTCTTTGTTGTGGGGGCGGGGCATATGGTGCTTTGTGGGCTGTTTTAGCACCATCAGTGTCTCCAGACATTTCTAAATGTCCTTGGTGGGGTGCGTATGGCAAAACCTCCCCCTGCTGAGCATTACTGGTCTAGAAATAAGGCCAAAGAGTCACACTGAATATAAATGATTACACTCACCCCTAATAAACATAGAGAATCTCACAGTTGGATATATGAATGAAATACAGCTATGGTCAATGTCGAGTGGAAACGAAATGGAAAAGTTGGAAATAATAAAATGGAAGACCGTGTTTCGTAAGCATGTTGGGTCTGGTGACGCAGTTCACTGTGGGTCTGCACGTTCCAGTATGGGGAAGTGACTGGGTTTCTAGAGGTTAAAGGTCATGGAAACTCAGTTCTGAAATACAGAGGAAGATGACAGGGGGGTGAAGTTGTATTCAGAAGGAGTGTGTGGTGGATGGAAAAGTGTGGGGTCTTGATCTTGCCATTAGCAGGCAGTAGAGGTTTCGCTTTGAGGATGTCGGAAAGCACAAGCTTCCTGCCCCTGTGGACTATCTTGATTATAATTTGAGATTTTGATCTGGTGGCAGGCATGTTGCCTCCTTCTATTATTTTTGCTCGTGTAAAACTTAAGGGAGATGTCCGCTTCTGGAATGATCCAGTTGATGCATTCTCTTCCCAGAAAGCAACTCTAAAGGCTGGAAAGGGGCGCCTGGTGACTCAGTCAGTTAAGGGTCCGACTCTTGATTTTGGCTCAAGTCATGATCTCACGGTTCATGAGTTCGAACCCCACGGTTCGAACCCCAAGTCATGAACCCACGGTTCATGGTTCTGCGCTGAGAGTGAAGGCTGCTTGGGGTTCTCTCTCTCTCCCTCTCTCTCTCTGCCCCTCCCCAACCCGTGCTTGCTCTCTCTCTCTCTCTCTCTGCCCATCCCTCTGCTCTCTTGCATGCACTTTCTCTCAAAATAAATAAACTTAATGGGGCGTCTGGGTGGCTCAATCAGTTAAGCGTCTGACTTCAGCTAAGGTCATGATCTTGGGGTTTGTGGTTTCGAGCCCCATATCGGGCTTTGGGCTGACAGCTCAGAGCCTGGAGCCTGCTTCAGATTCTGTGTCTCCCTCTCTCTCTCTGCCCCTCCCCGACTCATGCTCTGTCTCTCTCTGTCTCAAAAATAAATAAACATTAAAAAAAATTTTTTTTTTAAGAATTGACAGACGTCTGTTTCAGACTGCATCTCCCTCGCTCTGCCCCTCCCCCGCTAACACTGTGTTTCTCTCAAAAATAAGCATTGAAAAGAAAAAAAGGGGGCGCCTGGGCGGCTCAGTTGGTTAAGCGCCGACTCTGGCTCAGGTCATGATCTCACTATTCCTGAGTTTGAGCCCTGCGTAGGGCTCTGTGCTGACAGCTCAGAGCCTGGAGCCTGCTTCTGATTCTCTCTCCCTCTCTCTGTGCCCCTCCCCTGCTCATGCTCTGTCTCTGTCTCTCAAAAATAAACATTTAAAAAAATTTTTAATGAATAAACTTAAAAAAAAAAAAAAAGAAGAAGAAGGGCCGCCTGCATGGCTCAGTCAGTTAAGCTTCCAGCTTCAGCTCAGGCCATGATCTCACAGTTCATGAGTTCGAGCCTGCATCGGGTTCTGTGCTGACAGCTCAGAGCCTGGATCCTGCTTCGGATTCTGTGTCTCCCCTTCTCTCTCTGCCCCTCCCCTGCTCGTGCTCTCTCTCTCTCTTTCTCTCTCTCTCAAAAATAAATAAACATTAAACTGTGGCTCAGAGCAAGGGAGTTCGTGGTGGTTTTTTTCCAGTGGGGGTCCCATCCTTCCTCCAGTGCTGTTGGTACAGTAGTTCAACCAGGACAGAGCAGGCCAGGAAAACAATCTTCATTGCAGCTGCTGGAGACGGCTAACATGATTTGGAGCATGGCCAGTTTAAGTGACTCTCTCAGCAGCAAGCAAATGGAGGGGACCAACAGTGCCATTTGCCGGACCTGGCAGCCTGTTGGGAACAAACGATGGACTGGTCCGCTGAGAATCTAACATGGAGGTCTGGGAGGTGACACATCCCTAGGAGACCAAATAAACTCTATGTCTTGGGCAGACTGGAGCCTATGCACCCGCGTAGTAGAGATCAGAATAGACCCAGATCACCCCACATATCTCTGGCTTACTGAGCCTGCGTATGCACAGGAGGAGACACGAGCATGTCTCGTGAAAAAAATATGGGGCGCCTGGGTGGCTCAGTCGCTTAAGCGTCTGACTTCTGTTCAGGTCATGATCTTGGGGTTTGTGGGTTCGAGCCCCGCATTGGGCTCTGTGCTGACAGCTCGGAGCCTGGAACCTGCTTCAGATTCTGTGTCCCATTCTCTCTCTGACCCTCCCCCACTTGTGCTCTATCTCTCTCTGCCTCTCAAAAGTAAATAAGTGTTAAAAAAAACTTTAGGGGTGCCTGGGTGGCTCAGTCGGTTAAGCGTCCAACTTCGGCTCAGGTCATGATCTCACGGCTCTTGAGTTCAAGTCCCGAGTCGGGCTCTGTGCTGACAGCTCAGAGCCTGGAGCCCGCTTCGGATTCTGTGTCTCCCTCTCTCTCTGCTCCTTCCCCGCTCATGCCCTGTCTCTCTCCCTCTCAAAAATAAATAAACACGAAAAAATTATTTAAAAACATTTTTTTTAATAAATAAATGAAAAGTAAAAGGCAGGCAGACTTGCAAAAGGCCTGGGGTTTGAATGTACTCTCCAGCAGTAAAGCAAGTTAAACGTGGCTTGCCATGTTTTCACACAACCTCTGATCAATCTTTGGCTGAACATGAAGCTATACAGACAGGGGTGACCCCTCGAAAGGGTGACACCTTAAGGACAAACAAAAACAAAAACAAAAACCGAGCAGAGACGTCAGTGGCTGGACATTGCAGGGGAGACAGACTTTGCAGATTTAGCTCAGCTATAAAACCTGAGCAAAATGCATGGACCAGCTCTTAGAGTTCTCAAAAGTAAATAGAGACAGAAGGATGAGGAAAGGAAACCCGAATTCAAGCTACCGCTGAAATGGCGGTGAGGTTAATATTTTTTTCCCCTCCAGAGCATTCTCCAACCTGAACTAAATGCAGTTGAAATCAGAAGTGAGGACTGGGGTGCAGAAAGAAATCGGGGAGAAGCCCTTTAGTTCTGGCTTGAGGAATAGAAAAGAGAATGCCTAATGCTCAGAGAGAGCGTGGAAATCCCCCTACCCTTTTATTTTTATTTTTATTTTTATTTTCTCTGGTCTCCTGTGCTCAGGCCTTTAAACAATATCATGGTGACATCAGCAGGGGCCAAAGGACACCTCAGAGGAGCTGGAACTCTGAGGGAGGGGAACCTTCCTTTCCAGTAGGTGGAGCTGTGGGCCCAGGAGGGTGGGGCCTCCCTCGCTCCCTCCCTAGGGTGAAGAACTTGGTAAAAGCAACCCTATAAAATTATTTATGAACTCCAGAGGTCAGTAAACTTGTTCTGTAAAGGGCCAGCCAGTAACCATTTTAGACTCGGTGCCCCGCGCAGGCTCTGTCACAACTACCCAACTCGGCTGTTATAGCACAAAGGCAACCAATACATGAACAAATGAGTGTGGCTGGTTCCAATAAAACTTTATTTACAAAAACAGGCGTTGGACTGGTTTTGGCTCACAGGCTATAGTTTGCTGGCCTGTGCCATGGAGGAATGAAAACTTCTGTGCACGCCAAAACCAGTACGTGAAGGTTGATCGCAGCCCTGTTCATCACTGCCCCAAACTGGAAACAACCCAAATGACCTTCAGTGAGTAAATGTATAAACAAACTGTGATACATTCGTACAATAGAACATACAGGCTATGCTGAGTATACTCAGCAATAAAAAGGAATGAACCATTGATCCATGCATCAACATGGATGAATTTTAAAGCATTATGTTGAGTGAAAGAAGCCAGTATGTTACATAATGTAACCTGAACAAAAAGGTCCTGATGATTCCATTTATATGGCATTCTGGTAAAAACAAAACTACAGGGATCGAGACAGATCAGTGGTGGCCAAGGGCTGGGATGAGAGGGAGGTTTGATCATAAAGGCGCAGCAGGAGGGAATTTTTTAAGATAGGAAACTGTCGGGGCACCTGGGTGGTTCAGTCGGGTAAGCGTCTGACTCTTGATTTTGGCTCAGGTCACGATCTCATGGTTCGTGGTTTCAAGCCCCACATTGGGCTCTGTGCTGGTGGCTCAAAGCCTGCTTGGGATTCTCTCTCTCTCTGCCCCTGCCCTGTTTGTGCGTGTGCTTTTTCTCTCTCAGAGTCAATAAATAAACTTGAAAAAAAAGATAGGAAACTGTTTCGTATACCAATTTCAGTAGTAGTTACGTGAATCAATGTATGTGTTAAAACTCATTGAACTGTACGCTAAAACAAGTCAATTTTACTGTATGAAAATTTTAAATTAACAATATAAAATATAAAAGCCTGGGGTGGCTGTGTGGCTCAGTCGGTTAGGCATCTGACTCTTGATTTTGGCTCAGGTCATGATCTCATAGTTCGTGAGTTCGAGCCCCACATTGGGCTCTGTGCTGACAGCACGGAGCCTGGAGCTTTCTTGGGATTCTCTCTTTCCCTCTCTCTCTGCCCTTCCCCTGCTCTGTCTCTCTCAAAATAAATAGATAAACTTTAAAAGATAAAATACAAAACCCATAAGGAAAAATATCGACAAATATTACCACATCTAAGTTCAAAATTCCTGCACAACAGATCACAAATAACGTTGAAAGATAAGCCACAGAAGCATGATGAAGATTAATATCCAAAATCAACCAACCAACCAACCAATGGGAAAAAGATTTTTAAAATTTTTTTAAATGTTTATTCATTTTTGAGAGACAGAGACAGACAGAGCATGAGCGGGGGAGGGGCAGAGAGAGAGGGAGACACAGAATCCGAAGCAGGCTCCAGGCTCTGACCTGCCAGCACAGAGCCTGAGGTGGGGCTCGAACCCATGAACCATGAGATCATGACCTGAGCCGAAGTCAGATGCTTAACGGACTGAGCCACCCAGGCGCCCCAGGATTTTTTAAACCCAACAGAAAAATGTGTAAGTCATATGAATAGACAATTTATAGAAAAAAATACAAATGTCCAATAAACTGAGGAAATTATGCTCAACACTAGAGTACAAAGGTATTTAGACACATGCAAATTAAAATAAATGTAAGATTTGATTTTGCTTGTTCTGCCTTTTGGAGGATAATTTGGCAGTTTAATTAAAATTAATAGCACCCCTCTTTGTCCTCGAAATTCTATTTCTAGACATCCATCCTCCTACTAAAAGATTCATGCCCCATGGCATGAATACATGAGATATAAAATACATGAGATATAAAATACAAAAAACCCTGGGGCGTCTGGGTGGCTCAGTCCATTAGCGTCTGACTCAATTTTAGCTCAAGTCATGATCTCACAGTTCGTGAGTTCAAGCCCCTTTGTCAGGCTCTGTCCTGTGCCCCTCCCCTGTTCACTCTCTACCTCTCTCTCAAAATAAACAGACATTGGAAAAGAAAAGATTCTCATGAGTACCCACAGAATCATGTGCCAAAGAATCTGCTGAACATTCCAACGACAACTTAGATGTGACCTCAAAGTTCACTGACAGAGAAATGGCTAACCAAATAAACAATGGCATTCCCCTGCTATGGAGTAACGAAAAGGTAGCAGTTAAAGATGATGAGGTAGTAAGTATATTCACTTCCTTTTGCTGCTATAATGAATTACCACAAAGTTTGTGGCCTAAAACAAAGTGACTATATTACAGTTTTGGAGGTTGAAAGTTCTAAATGGGTCTCACTGGGCTAAAATCAAGGTGTTCGCAAGGCTGCATTCCTTTTAGACACTCTACGGAAGAATTCCTTTCCTTGACCTTCCTACCTTCTAGAAGTCACCTTCATTCCTTGGCTTATTATCCCATTTTTCATTTTCAAAAGATCAGCATTGAATCTTCCTCTCTCTCTCTCTCTCACCATTCTGCTTCTCTCTCTCTCTCTCTTTTTTTTTTTTCAACGTTTTTTATTTATTTTTGGGACAGAGAGAGACAGAGCATGAACGGGGGAGGGTCAGAGAGAGAGGGAGACACAGAATCGGAAACAGGCTCCAGGCTCCGAGCCATCAGCCCAGAGCCCGACGCGGGGCTCGAACTCACGGACCGTGAGATCGTGACCTGAGCCGAAGTCAGACGCTTAACCGACCGAGCCACCCAGGCGCCCCTCTCTCTCTCTCTTTTTTTTAAAAAAAAAATTCTCTTTCTCTGCTGAGAACGCCTGCCTGTTTTTTTTGTTGTTTGGGTATATATATCTATATCTAGATCTAGATATAGATCTATATCGATATAGATCTATATCTAGATCTAGATATAGATATATAGATCTATATCTAGATCTAGATATAGATATATAGAAGGGGAGAGAGAGGGGCGCCTGGGTGGCTCGGTCGGTTAAGCGTCCGACTTCGGCTCAGGTCACGATCTCACGGTCCGTGAGTTCAAGCCCTGCATCGGGCTGTATGCTGACAGCTCAGAGCCTGGAGCCTGTTTCAGATTCTGTGTCTCCCTCTCTCTCTGCCCCTCCCCTGTTCATGCTCTCTCTCTGTCTCAAAAATAAATAAACGTTAAAAAAAATTAAAAAGAGAGAGAGAGTTGGGGGGAGGGGCAGAGGGAGAGAGAATCTCCCAGCCCTGGGATCATGACATGAGCTGAAATCAAGAATCAGACACTCAACTGACCGAGCCACCCAGGCGCCTTTTGTGTGTGTGTGTGTGTGTGTGTGTGTGTGTGTGTGTGTTTAAGTTTATTATTATTTTCAGTAATCTCTACACCCAACGTGGGGCTCAAACTCACAACCTCAAGATCAAGAGGCACACCCTCTACCGACTGAGCCAGCCAGGCATTCCTGTTTCTTTCTTATAAGGACCCTTATGATTATATTGGGACCATCCAGATAAGCCAGAAAAATCTGCTCATTTTAAGACAATTAATCTAATCATATCTGTAAGTCCCTTTTTGCCATGTAAGGTCACAGCTTCCTAGATTCCAGAGATTTTGGTGTAGATATCTTTGAGGGAGTCATTATTCTGAATGCCACAGGTAGCTTTCTAAGCACCAATATGGAAATCTCTCTGAGGCATATTTAAGCTAGATTTTTTATTGGAAAATCAATTGGCAAAACAATAAGCATATCCCCATAAAAAGAAAAAGCACAAACTATGCATTTTCCTATATACAATATATCTGTTAATGCATAGAAAATGGTCTGGAAGGATATCCCATAAACTGACCCACAGCAATGACCTTGCTGGATTCTAGGATTAGAGTGGGTAGTCAAGTGTAGGACAGTCAGTTCCCATTGGGGCAGGTCACAAAGCTGCATTCTTCAAGCAGAGACGGAATGAGTAACCTACTTTTATTATTTGCAAGAATGGACTCTAGGCCGGATTATCTGGATTTGAATCCCGGCACCACCACTTTCTAGTATGTGATATGGGGTGATATGAGATAATAGAAAATACAGGTTGGTTTCTGCCCCCAGTTCCTGGCACAGAACTTCAAGACCCTTTGTAATTTCCTAATTGATAAGAGCAGTAGAAGCACTTTTTGTTCTAATAGTTGGTCTTTTACCCTGCTTCCGGACACAGGGCCCCTAAAACTGTTGCAACTTGCTGGGTGATACCAACCTGTGGGTGGTCTCCCCGATGAGGGCTGATCACTGGAAAGACTAAGCCATGATCAGAAACTCGGGATTTTCAGCCCCACCCCCCATTCTCTCAAAAAGGGAGAAGGGCTGAAAATGGAGTTAATGATCAATCAATCATGCCTAAGCGATGAAGCCTCTATAAACTCCCAAGATGTTGGGAGAGTGGTGCCTGGAGATGGCATGGAAGCTGGGTCCCTAACCAGGAGTTTAACCACTGGTAGAATCCAGAGTCCGCTTGCTGCTCTGAAAAGCAGGCACTGGGGCAGGTGGGTGAGTGGTGCCGGGCTCTGCCCTTTACTGGTTGAGATTTGGGGCCTGGCTTTGGCCTTGGCCTCCTTGATCTCCTCAGCGGAACTGAAGCGGTGAAGGCAGATAAATTCCCCACCCCCAAACCTGGGCAGCTCCCCCAGGCTTCCAGCAGGTCTCAGACGGAGCCCGCAAAGCAGGTGTGATTAATACTTTTTTTTAAACTTTTGTTTTAGTTTATTTCTTTTGAGAGAGAGAGAGAGAGAGCGAGTGAGGGAGGGGCAGAGAGGGGGGAGGGTGGGAGGATCCGAAGCCAGCTTCCTGCTGATAGAAAAGAGCCCAATGCGGGGCTCAAACCCACAAACGTCTTTTAACATTTATTCATCTTTGAGAGACAGAGCATGAGCGGGGAAGGGGCAGAGAGAGGGAGACACAGAATCGGAAGCAGGCTCCAGGCTCTGAGCCATCAGCCCAGAGCCCGACGCGGGGCTCGAACTCACAAACCGCGAGATCATGACCTGAGCCAAAGTTGGACGCTCAACCGACTGAGCCACCCAGGCGCCCCAGTTCTTTTAATTTTTGAATTCACGGGGCGAATATATAGTGGAGGCACTGGATAGAGACCACAGTGCTAGATACAATATACAAAGCACAGTAAAAATCGATTCTAGGTTTTAGTCACCCCGAAATACTGGAAATACCATGAAATTCTGAGTAAAGCTAACGAGTTTCAGTTTCAGGTCTTCCCCTTTTTAGATGTGAAAATAGAAAGAAGGTGATTTTCACTTACTCTGTCTGAAAGATGGGTATGAAAATTCCTATCTGTCAATATAAAGGTATTTTCAGACCAAGAGTACAGAGAATTTACCATCAATGTTCTGGGCTTGAGAAAAATATTCGACAAAATTCTCTAACCTTAGCACAGAAACCTCAAAATGAAGGAAATGGTAGCAAGAAATGACTCTTGTAAATTAGGCATAAAATGAAATCTAAATGGATGACAACTGGGCATTTAATATAAATATTCTCTGCTCTAAGAGAAAAACACAATAGTCAAGGACTTAAATATTTTTATTAAAAAATAAAAGACAGTGGCGCCTGGCTGGCTCAGTCGGTAGAGTATGAGACGCTTGATCTCAGGGTTATAAGTTCGAGCCCCATGTTGGCTGTAGAGATTAGTAAAAAATAAAATCTTTGAGGGCTGCCTGGGTGGCTCAGTAGGTTAAGCGTCCGACTTCAGCTCAGGTCATGATCTCGCGGTTCGTGGGTTTGAGCCCAGCATCGGGCTCTGTGCTGACAGCTCAGAGCCTGAAGCCTATTTCAGATTCTGTGTCCCCCTTTCTCTCTGTCCCTCTCCTGCTCTCTCTCTCTCTCTCTCTCTCTCTCTCTTTCTCTCTCAAAGTAAATAAACATTAAAAAAACAAAATCTTTGAAAAAAAATTTAAATACAATATAGATAGAGAAAGCCATATAATACAAAAGTATAGCTTAAGGGGTTATTATACCAAATGTCCTTATAACCACTGCCAAATTCAGGAAACAACTTTGCCACTCACCCCAGAAGCCTCATCCAAACTGAACCAACCCATCAACCATTACCCTGACTTTATAGCAATTATTTTCTTGCATTTCTTTATTGTTTTATTGCCCGAGGGTACATCCCAAACATTGTGGTTTGGTCTTCTGCTTTAAAAGATATTGTTAGGTGTTTGGGGCACCTGGCTGGCTCAGTTACTGAGTTGCTCACTGTTTCTAGGCCTCTTGGGCAGATAGGGCTAGAAAGTGCATACACACACACACACACACACACACACACACACTTCTTATTTTAAATACACTATCTTATGACATCATACTGATATTTCCAATTTAAACTCAGGAATACAGATTTTTTGGGTTTTTAACCTCTTGTATATTGTATCTGTGTTTCCTTCTTCCACATAAAAAATAAAGGGTTCTCGAAGATAACAGGGGCTGACAGAATACACCCTAATTACTCATTTATTTTATCCCACTGTGTTAGGGGTTCCCAAGACCAGCTCACATTTGGTGGCTCAGTCGGTCGGGCATCAGTCCTTGGCTCAGGTCATGATCTCATGGTTCATGAGTTCGAACCCCACATCAGGCTCTCTGCTGTCAGCGTGGAGCCCGCTTTGGATTCCCTGTTTCTGTCTGTTTTTGCCCCAGTGGTTCTCTCTCTCTTTCTCAAAATAAATAAATAAACTTCAAAAGAAAGAAAAACTCACAGGTTTGAACATATAGTTGTATTCACAGCTAAGTTTTAATACAGAGAAAGGATTTGCCGCAGGAAAAAAAAAAAAAAAACAAGAGAAAAAGACATAGGCAGAGTCTAAAGGATGCCATGCACACAGGCTGCCTTATGCTGTCTCCCTCCCACGATGGGTCATGCACAGCTCACTATTCCCTAGCAACGAAAATACAGTGACGAATATGTGATGTTTCTGCCCTGGGAAGCCATTAGAGATTCAATGCCCCATTATTGCGGGGCAGGTCACTAGGCACTCTCTGCCTAGCACATTCCAAAATTCTAGACTCTTAAGAGGAAAGCAGATGATGCATAAACCATGCTGTTTGCACAGTCTGGGCACAGTGAACCGTTCTTATCAGTTAAAGGGTAGTGGGAGCAGTCCCCAAATCCAAGGTCCCAGCCAAGTGCCAACCTCTCAAGCAGGCCTTTCAAAAGATAGCAGTCTCAGGCCTGCTGTGTTAACCCCTTGGCCAAGTCAAGTTTACAGCAAAATTATCAGTAGGACCGCATGCAGCAGGGTGAGACCGGCCTGTAGTATTGACCTCATTTATACACTCCAGGGGTCCTAGATTTCACCAGTTCAAACAAATCCCAGGGACGCCTGGGTGGCTCAGTCGGTTAAGCATCCAACTTCAGCTCAGGTCACGATCTTGCAGTTTGTAAGTTCGAGCCCCGCGTGGGGGCTCTGTGCTGGCAGCTCAGAGCCTGGAGCCTGCTTCAGATCCTGTGTCTCCCTCTCTCTCTCTACCCCTCTCCTACTCATTCTCTCTCTCTCTCTCTCTCTCTCTCAAAAATAAATAAACATTAAAAAAATGTTTAAAAAAACCCCAAATCTCATTAACCATAAAGATCCATCTTAGAAAGCCAGGTGGCTTCCTCCTTACATTTCTATTTTAATCCTTTTTGACCTGGCTCACGGCGTCCATTCAGACACAGCATAGCCTGGTGGGGAAGCGGAAGCTGATCTGAAAGCCTTCCAGGCCAAGACAGTGTCGGGCTAGTCGGTGCACACACAGGAAGTGCAATCCAGAGGGCACACGTGGCACCCCAGGAAACAGTTTACACTTGTTAGGGCCCCCCCCATCCCGAGCAGGACAGACAATAGTCAGGAGGTATGGGTTAACAGGTCCCCAGTGTGGCCTCCCACCCAGTCCAAACCACAGAATTACATTTAGCTCTTAGTTCCAGAGAGACTGCCTGAAGGCAAGCCAGACTCCGTCGGTTCTGCTTGCCTGAGACATATGCCTAAGACGTATGTCCGCTTTTTCTTTTTTTTTAAATTTTTTTTAATGTTTATTTATTTTTGACACAGAGAGAGACAGAACATGAGCGGGGGAGGGGCCGAGAGAGAGGGAGACACAGAATCTGAAACAGGCTCCAGGCTCTGAGCTGTCAGCACAGAGCCCGATGTGGGGCTCGAACTCACGAACCGCGAGATCATGACCTGAGCCGAAGTCGGACGCTCAACTGACTGAACTACCCAGGCGCCCCCCGTATGTCCGCCTTTTCATGAGTGTGGACAACATCTGGAGGTGTCAGCACCCTGGCAGATGTGACTTGGGCTCAGCAGTCACTTTGCATTCAAGGTGCTCACGGCAGCTTGGAAATGAAACACCAAGGGGGCATTTTTCTTCCGGAAGAGGGGAAGCTTCCAGGAACACTTCAGAAAGGCAAAGGGCGCTAATGCCCTCTGTACTCCCTGGCTCCTCCCCGGATATTTCCTTATTTCTCCATGGTTACACCATCAGTGTGTCTCACTCAGTGACCTAAGCTTACATTTCCCAAGCATTTTATTCTCCACCAGACCTTATTTGTCTGGAAGGGTTGCGTGCAACAAGGACAGAATCATTTTCCCAAGAAAAACATTGTTATACAGTTTAACCAGAAAGATGCATCACGTCCAGGAACTGGTCAGGAGAAATTCTCAACTTTTGTTTTTTTTTTTTTTTTTTTTTTTCCAAAATGGGTTTACATAACTCCCACTCTTTTGGTCCCGATCGTGTTCCCAGTGAACAGCCTAGAAAAAAAATGCTGGGGACAGCTGCATTTGATAAGCAAACGGCTGGCAAATGCATGTGTAGCAAGAGGGAGATGAAGAAAAGAGAGTCAGGCTATCAATTCAGGGCTACAAACTGCGAGGAATCTAGAACTTTGAAGACTGCAAGTTAACAGCAGTGAGACATCTCCAAGAGAGGGTCGGGAGTCTCATCTGTAGGGAGTGGGTGAAGGGTTACATTTCCTGTGTGTTCCCTCACAGTTAGTCCCCATATCAGTAATCTGAAGCCAATCTGAGAACAAGCTGTCTCCTGTCGGCATCTGTATGATTTTCCAATATATTCATGGGTCTGTTTCTGATTTTTTTGTTGGCTTTCTTTGTTTCTGCATTTCTTGAGAAAAATTGGCAGTTTTCAGAGGGGAGGGGTGGAGGATGGGTGAAATAAGTCAAGGGGTGAATAAATATACACTACCAGTTATAAAATAAATGAGTCACGGGGTGCCTGGGTGGCTCAGTCGGTTAAGCCTCCAGCTTCGGCTCAGGTCATGATCTCACAGTTCGTGGGTTCGAGCCCTGCATCGGGCTCTGTGCTGACAGCTCGGAGCCTGGAGCCTGCTTCGGATTCTGTGTCTGCCTCTCTCTCTGCCCCTCCCCCACTCATGTTTTTTCTCTGTCTCTGTCTCTCAAAGATAAATAAACATTAAAAAAATTTTTTTAATTAAATAAGTCACAGGGATGAAAAGTACAGCGTGGAGAATATAGTCAATAAAGTGCAGTAACGCTATACGGCGACAGATGGTGCCCATACTTATGCTCACACCATGGCGAGCATCACACCATGTATAGAAGTGCCAAATCACGACGCTGTCCACCTGAAGCTAATATAATATCGTGTGTCAACCCTAGTTCAATAATAAAAAACACATAATAAAAAAAGCTCAAATATCCTACTCACTTGGCATCCACAATATTTTCTTTCTTTTTTTAAAATATTTATTTATTTTGGGGAGAGTGCAAGGGGGGGAGGGGCAGGGGGAGGAGGTGCTGAGAGGCTGTCAGCAGAGAGGCCACCGCGACTCGAACCCTCGAACCGTGAGACCATGACCTGAGCCGAAGTCGGATGCTCAACCGACTGAGCCACCCAGGCGCCCCTCTACGATATTTTCATAGCTTATGGCCCCACAGAGGCTGTCTTAAATAGGCGACCGGTCCAGAATCTGAGTTCTTTTCTTTGAGATATGCTTGCAGTCCTGTACAACTCATGGACGGGCTGAAAACAGCTGCAGAAGCCAGTATCAGCTTTCAGCTCAGAGTCGGGCCCAGGCAATTAGGATCTGGGGAGTCCAGGATTTTTTTTTTTTTTAAGCCAGCAGCCTTTCTTCAGGAGCAGCAAAGCCCAGACAAGGAAGGGGACAGCTGTGTTCCCAAGTCCCAGTGCCAAGCAATGCTTTCCCAGTTGCTCTTTTTATTTTGTCAATTTTTTAGAGTCCAAACAGACCCCCTCAAACATACAAACATACGTGTTTGGGGCTGGGACACCAGCACACTAAAAGCTGAGTTTTAAATCTCCTGAAGTGCCATTTCTTTTTTTTTTTTTTTTTGTTTATTTTTGAAAGAGAGAGAGCAAGCACGAGCAAGAGAGAGAGGGAGAGAGAGAATCCCAAGGCTCTGTGCCTCCCTCACAAAGCCCGATGCAGGGCTTGAACCCACGAACTGTGAGATCATGATCCGAGCTGGTCGCTTAACCTACTGAGCTACCCAGGCGCCCCCCCCACCCCCCTCCCCTGAAGTGTCCTATGTGGAGATTGCCTCTTTTCACATCCTCCCTTTTTCCACAGTCTTGTTCTGTCTCCAGTACTCAGACTTTAAACTGCGATCTGCCCACAGGCAAGACAAACGAGGGGGGTGTGATCCATCAACACTTTTTGTTTCATTTATGGCTTTCCTCTACCTGCCTAGCACTGATGAAACGTCTAATGTCTTCATCAATTGTTATCAGATCCCCCTCCCCCACCACCATGCGGTAGCCCCAGAACCCAAGGTCTTTGGAAAAATCCCTCTTTTTTCCTCAAACCCCCAGCTTGTAAAATCAGCATTTACAGGGTTAACATTACAGCTGCCAGGAGGAGATCCTTGCAGCCCAGTCAGGAGGGGCAGCTGCTAAGCCAAAGAAAAGGCTGGCATGTTTTTTTGTTCTTTTTTTGTTTGTTTGTTTCTTTTGCCCTTTTTGTCCCTCTGGCTTATCTAAAGCCTTGCTGCAGCCCTCGGATCCAATTTAGCTGTTTTTCTTCCAGTTGGAGGAGAGAGCAAGACAGGACTAAACATTTTCCGTCCACCCAAAAATCCGCCTGCAGGAATTTGGGGATTCTTTCCCCTCCTTGTCTTTAACTCATGCAAAGCTCATTTTGTGTGTGGGGGAGGGATATTCGGGGCCTTTCTCCTCTACTTGGAGGACAGAACGAAAACCAAAGCCACCTTCTGAGTTGTTCTTTTTCCTCCCTTTAGCCAGCAGGACCAAGAGTAGCCAAGAGAGCCAACAGAGCCAAGTGCAGCCCTGTTACTGTTTAATACTGTAGGTCACTCCACAGCCACCGAGACACCAGGATTTTGTCATCCCCACCCCCGTTCCATTTTCCTAAATTTTCAGTGAGTCCCACTGCTGCCACCACATCCGGTGATTAGCTAAAAGGACTCATAGGACTCGGGGATATAGTTGTACCCATGGCTAAGCTTGATAACAGCATGTAACTATGTGGTAGGATCTGCAAGGGAAAAACAAAACAAAACTGTCTTCCTCCCACGAGGGGTCACACACAGATTGCTGTTCCCCAGAAACAAAAATGCAGCCATACATGTTTCTGCCCGGAGAAGCCCCATTAGAGACCCAGTGCCCAAGATTAGTTATTCTTGGGACTTAGTCACTAGGCACCCTCTGCCAAGCACGTACCAATATTCCAGATTCCCAGCACGAAAGCAGATGTTTGACATACATCACACTGCACAGTCATGGTGCACATCGTGAGCCATCCCTATCAGTCAGGGAATGGTGGGAAACCTCCCGAAATCCAAGTTATGAGACTCCAGCCAGGGGCAAACCTTGTGAACAGGACTTTCGGAGGACGGGCTCAGGCTTGCTAGTGCGTGCTCTCCAGTCTCAGAAAAACAATACTAATTGCACCACTGATTTAATTACCACGAATAGTTTAAAGACATGAGCATATTCTTTCCCAATTGTTTTTATTTTTTTAATGTTTATTTATTTTTGAGAGAGAGAGAGAGAGGGAGAGAGAGACAGAGTGTGAGCAGGGGAGGGGCAGAGACAGAGGGAGACACAGAACCCGAAGCAGGCTCCAGGCTCTGAGCCATCAGCACAGAGCCCGACGTGGGGCTCGAACTCAGGAACTGTGAGATCATGACCTGAGCCGAAGTCGGATGCCCAACTGACCGAGCCACCCAGGCGCCCCTCCCCCAATTATTTTCGTGGTTGCGTTTTTATCTACACTACCTGAGCTGCTACATACTCACCTCTCCGTTTGAACTACTATTTAGTCTTACTCCTTCGATCAGTACTTACTGTACCTTAGGTCAAAGACTCCTGGGTCATTGTGGTTTTCTGAAGCTTGTTCTTTCATAGATTCCTCAGAAAGAAATGATGAGGACAATATTCCTTCAGTTTTTGCATGTTGATAACATTTTGTTGAAAAACAGCTTTTCTTGGTATAAAGTTCTTGGCTCACATTTTCTTTCATCCTGCTGTCAAAGTGTGATGATCTAATTTTCTTACCCTGATCTATCACTTGCTCTTTTTCTTTTCTAGCTGCTCAAAGATTTTTTTCTCTTTTTCTTTATTTTAAAGTGCAATCACTTACGAGGGTATGACGTAGTGGTGTTCACTCTGGATGGATATGCTCATTTTTCAGTTCTTTTTCCTTTCAGTTTGGATAGTTTCCATCACTATGCCTTCGAATACATGAATCTTTTCTTCTGCAATGTCTAATCTGTTGTTAATCCTGTCCGTGCATTTTTTTTCTTTTTCTTTGTTTTTTTCCGTCCATGCATTTTTCATTTCACATTTTATAGCTTTAATCTCCAGAAGTTCTATTTGGGCCTTAATATGCTTAATCTAGGCTTCTGAACATTTGGAATAGAGTTATAAGGACCGTTTTAATGTTCTTCACTATTGATTCAGATTCTCTATCATTTCTGGGTCAATTCGAATCGATTTATTTTTCTCAAAATTATGTATCATGTCTCCTGGTTCACTGGATGCCTGGTTATTTTTTACTAGGTGGCAGGCATTGTGATTTTTATCTTGCTTGGGGCTGGATATTTTTGTATTCCTATGAATATTGTTCAGCTTTCTTCTAAGACACAATTCATTTGTCTGGGAACAGTTTGATTCTTCTGGGTCTGGCTTTTAAGCCATATTGGGCACGAGCAGAGCAGCATTTAGTCTAGGGCTAATTTGGTCTCCACTGCTGGCCTCCTAAATCGTCTACTTGATCCTCTGTAAATTATGAGGCTTTCCACTCTATCTAGTGAGATCAGGAACTTCTGCCAGCCCTCTGCAAACTCCAAGGATTATTCCCTCTAATCATTTCTGGTGGTTCTTTGCCCAGCCTTGGGTGGTTTCCTCACATGCAAGAGCTGAGGAGTATTTAGCCGAAGGCTCAAGCGGGACCCTCTACAGACCTCTACAGCTCAGCTCTTTTCAACTCTGTGCAGCTTTCTCCTCTCTAGTACCCTGTCCTTGAACTCTAGCTGCCTTGGTCTCCTTGGACTCCCGAGTCCATCTCCTTAACTCAGGGAGAGCACCGGGCTCTGCCTGGATTCCCCTCTCAGGGCTGTGATGGGAAACTCTATCCGGGCTGAGATGTCCGTAGAGCTCACTTCATTTGTTTCAGGTGAGAGGGTAAATCTGGTCCCTGTGACTCTGAGTCAGAAGCAGAAGAAAATCTGGCATGCTCTTTCAGTATGCAGGGGCTTTTTTATTCCAGAAAGTTTTATGGAATTATAGTTTTCAGTATTTCTTTTGTTCCCTTAATCTGGTTTTCTTTTCTTTTTTTTTTATGTTTATTTACTTTTGAGAGAGAGAAAGAGACACAGAGGGCAAGTGGGGGAGGGGTGGGGGGAGAGGAGGGGGACACAGAATCTGAAACAGGCTCCAGGTTCTGAGCTTTCAGCACAGAACCCGATGCGGGGCTCGAACCCACAAACCGTGAGATCATGACCTGAGCCGAAGTCGGACACTTAACCGACTGAGCCACCCAGGCGCCCCGATCTGGTTTTCTTGTTCAGGGACTCTGATGGTGTAACAATTAGATTGTCTCTTTCTAACTTGATGTTTGTCATTTGTTCTCAAATCTTTTTCTTTTTTATTTGAAGAAACACGTTCCTGCTTGTCACCTTCTACTTCTCTTAAGCCATCATGTGTTGTGTGTATTTGCTTTGTGTTCCTTGTAGTTTAATCTTCTATCCTCAAATGATCTTTTTCTTTTATTTCCAAATATTTCCTGAGATCTATCAAGTCATTTCTGAATTTTTCTAGTACTTATTTTATGTTCTCCATTATCTTACACCGTTTCCTCTTTTTTTGAAAGATTTTATTTTCAAGTAATCTCTATACCCAACACGGGGCTCAATCCCACAACCCGAGATCAAGAGTGGCACACTCCACCGACTGAGCCAGCCAGGCGCCCCCTTCCGTCATTTTCTTAATGTCTCTTAGCTTGTTCAAAATAGCTGGCGATAGCTTTGATCTGTTCTGTTAGCATGTGTTTTTGGCGTGCTTTTGTTGTCTCTAGGGATGGTATTCTGCCCCTGATTCTTTAGCCTTCTAGCAACATTGTATGGGATTTCCCCTCTGAACATTGTTGTAGCTCTTTATACAAAATTGATCTTCCTTAACTTTTGGAGGGAGGTGGGGTTCAGGGTTAGCTTCTTAAATGTCAGAGCTCCCTCTTCTGTTGTTTTTGCATAGTGCTAAAAATTATGGCAACCTGTTTCTGAGAACTCTTGGCTCTATTTACCTACTATTATCTGGACATTCTCTTTCCTTATTGAGGTAGGCTGAGTTATGTCTCCCTGAAAGAAACCCATGTTCTAACCCCGGAAACCTGTGAATGTTACCATGAAAGGACTTTGCAGATGTGATGAAGGATTTGCAATAAAGAGATTCTCCTGAACTATCCAGGTGGGCCCTAATTGCAGTGGAAAGTGCCTTTCTAAGACGGAGGCAAAGGCAGATCACACAAAGAGAAGAAAATGTGACCATGTAGGCAGATATTGGAGTGATGGGGCCACAAGCCAAGGAATGCCAGAAGCCACCAGAAGCTGGAAAGAGCAAGGAGTGAATTTTCCCTTAGAGCTCCCAGAGGGAGCATGACCCTGCCAGCACCTTGATCTTGGCCCAGTGATCCTGATTTGGGACTTCTGGCCTCCAGAACTGTGAGATTATAAATATCTGTTGTTTTAAGCCACCCAGCTTTGTGGTGACTTGTCCCAGCCACAATAGGAAACAGAGTTTGGTACTGGAAGGATGGTATAACTATACCAGATTTCTAAAAATGCAAAAGTGGCTCCAGAATGGGGTAATTGGGTAAAAGAGGCTGGAATAATGTTAAAAAGCAGGACAGAAAAGGCCTAGGTTGCCTAAAACAGACCGCTGGTGGAAATATAGGTGCTGAAGGTGCTGCTGGTGAGGGCTCAGAAGTGAGGAGCATGGTGGAAAATCTTATATTGTCTTAGACAATATATATAATATATAATATAGTATAATATATTAATATATGATGTATATTAATATATATTATAATATATAATGTATATTGATATAATGTATGTTAATATAATACAGTATATATTATATATTAAATAAAATATTGGCATAAATATGAGCATTAAAGGTGCTGTTCATGAGGGCTCTGAAGGAAATGTGGAACATGTTATTGGAAACTGGAAGAAAAGCGATTCTTGTTATATCATAACAGAAAATGTAGCTTAATTGTGTCCTACAGTGATATGGAAAGCAGAACTTATAAGCAATGAACTTGGATATTGAGCTGAGGAGATTTTTGCCCCAAGTTTTTATTAACCCCCAGCTTGTTAGCATCCAGTGCAATATTAGTTTCAGGGGTAGAATTTAGTGATTCATCACTTACATACAACACGTGGTGCCCATCACAACATGTGCCCTCCTTCATCCCCATCACCTGTTTAACCCATTCCCCTCACCCACCTCCCCTCCAGTAACCCTCAGCTTGTTCTCTATAGTTAAGAGTCTGTTTCTTAGCTTGCCTCTCTTTTTCCCCCTATGTTCATTTGTTTTGTTTCTTAAATTTCACATATGAGTGAAATCATACGGTATTTGTTTTTCTCTGATTAACTTATTTCACTTAGCACTATACTTTCTGGCTCCATCCACGTTGCTGCAAATGGCAAGATTTTGTTCTTTTTATGGCTGCGTAATATTCCATTGTACATATTTACCACTTCTTCTTTGTCCATTCACCAGTCGATGGCCATTTGGGCTCTTTCCATAATGTGGCTATTGTTGATAATGCTGCTATAAACATCAAGGTGCATGTACCCCTTCGAATCAGTATTTTTGTGTCCTTTGGGTAAATACCTAGTAGTGACATTGATGGCTTGGAGGGTAGTTCTATTTGTAACCTTTTCAGAAATCCCCATACTCTTTTCCAGAATGGCTGCACCAGTTTGCATTCCTACCACGAGGAATTCCCCTTTGTCCACATCCTTGCCAACACCTGTTGTTTCTTGTGTTGACTTTAGCCATTCTGACAGGTGTGAGGTGGTAGCTCATCGTGGCTTTGATTTGCATTTCCCTGATGATGAGTGATGGGGAGCATCTTTTCATGTGTCTGTTAGCCATCTGGATGTCTTTGGAAAAATGTCTATTCATGTCTTCTGCCCATTTTTTAACGGGATTATTCGGTTTTGGGTGTTGAGTTTTATTAGCTGAGGAAATTTAAAAAATTTTAATGTTTATTTCTTTTTGAGAGAGAGAGACACACACACACAGAGTGTGAGCAGGGGAGGGGCAGGGAGAGAGGGAGACAGAATCCGAGGCAGGTTCCAAGCTGTCAGCACAGAGCCCGATGCGGGGCTTGAACTCAGAAACCGTGAGATTGTGACCTGAGCCGAGGTCGGTCACTCAACCGACTGAGCCACCCAGGCACCCCTGGTTGAGGAAATTTTTAAGCAAAGTGTTGAAGGTGCAGCCTGGTTTTTACTTGCTGCTTATAGTAAAAAGTGAGAGGAGAGAAACTGAAGGAAGAACTACTAAGTAAAAAGGAGCCAGCACTTGATGATTTAGGAAATCCTCAGCCTATCAAGATTGCAGAAGGTGCTAAAATTAGGAGATTCACTGTCAGGAAAGCATGTTCTGGAGATGGGGCCAAGGGTGTGGCCATACAACCTTCTGCTAGTACTGAAGAGATTAAGCATGTGATTCATGGAGCCCCTCAACCTTCACAGCAGAAGCCAGGAGTAGAGAGGGGATTAATGAAGAAAAACCTGTGGACGTTCCTCTTCTCTAATGATGTGAATCCCTGTGACATACACGGGAGACCTGCAAGGTTTTTGAGAATGTTAGACCGTCAGAAACACTGCCAGTGTGGACCAAAAGGGACAAAGATAGAATAACGTGAAGAAAGGCTGTCAGAGTCCTAAAACCAAAAAACAGTTATAAAACTACTCAGCTTATTTTTTTAATGTTTGTTTGTTTTTGAGAGGGAGAGACAGAGCGTGAGTAGGGGAGGGGCAGAAGGAGAGGAAGATGCAGAATTGGAGGCAGGCTCCAGGCTTCGAGAGATCAGCACAGAGCCTGACATGGGGCTCGAACTCGTGAACCATGAGATCATGGCCTGAGCCAAAATTTGGACTCTTGCTTTGGCTCAGGTCATGATCCCACAGTCATAGGATCGAGTCCTACCTATGTCGGGCTCTGCGCTCAGTGTGGAGCTTGCTTGAGATTGTGTGTGTGTGTGTGTGTCTCTCTCTCTCTCTCTCTCTCTGCCTCTCTCCCCAGCTTGCACACACACACACACACACACACACACTCTCTCTCTCTCTCTCTCTCTCTCTCCCTCTCTCTCTCAAATAAAAAAAATTAAAAAGAAGATGATTCTAGAAATGCTAGTATGGTTTAATATTTATAAGTCGGTCAACATAATTCATTACATCAATACTTTAGAAAAGCTATATAATGCTATTAATATTTCAAAAGTATATGGTACAATTCAGTGGCCATTACATGAATGATTAAAAACTCAAAATAGCAATAGAAGGAAACTACTTAAAATTAACACAACCATTTTCCAAAAATCACCTGAAAACTTTATACTAAATGGTAAAATGTTTAAATTATTTCCATTAAAATTGGCAACAAGATAGGGATGTTCTCTACTACATGTATTATTCAACATTATTTTGGGTTTGTTTTTGTTTTCTTAATTTTTTTATTTTTTATTTTTTTAGCATTTATTCATTTTTGAAAGGCAGAAAGAGACAGAGTGCAAATGGGGGAGGGGCAGAGAGAGAGAGGGCGACACAGACTCTGAAGCAGCCACGGACCGTGAGATCATGACCTGAGCCGAATTTGGCTGCTTAATAGACGGAGCAACCCAGGCGCCCCTGTTTTCTTAATTTTTGTTTAATGTTTATTTATTTTTGAGAGAGACAGAGAGACAGAGAGACAGAGAGAGACAGAGTGCAAGTGGGAGAGGGCCAGAGAGAGAGGGAGATACAGAATCCGAAGCAGGATCCAGGCTCTGGTCTATCAGCACAGAACCCAATGCAGAGCTTGAACCCACAAACCATGAGATTATGACCTGAGCCAATATCGGATGCTTAACCGACCGATCCACCCAGGCGCCCCTCAACATTATTTTGAAGGCTGTATTTCAGCATTGTCCAATACCACTGTCCAGAAATGTTTTATATTTAGTGCTGCCCAAGACAGTAGCCACTAGCCATATGTAGCTACTGAACATCTGAAATGTGGCTAGGTAACTAAGAAACTGAATTTTAATTTATTTGGCTTAAATAAATTTAAATTTATTTGTTTGTTTATCTATTTATTTAGGCTTTTAAAGTTTTTATTTTAATTCCAGTTAGTTAACATAGAGTGTTATATTAGTTTCAGGTGATTCAACACTCCCATACATCACCCGGCACTCATCATGACAAGTGCACTCCTTAATCCCCATCACCTATTTAACTCATCCCCCACCCCTTCCCCTCTGGTAATCATCAGTTTGTTCTCTATAATTAAGAGTCTGTTTCCTAATGAATTTAAAGAGCCACATGAGCCACACGAGCTACTGTGCTGAAAAAAGAAGAAATAATCACACCAAATATTGGATAAAAGAGAGAATATTATCTGTATCTGATATCACTGTACAATTAGAAAACTTTAGTGACTATACTAAGAAGCTACCAGAATTGGTAGGTAGTTTTGGTAAGGGGCTGGATACAAGATAAAATTATAAAAATAGGTATTTTCATCCTATACTAACAGTATGCAGATAGGATTAGCCAACATAAGCCTTGACAATTACAACGAAGGTATGGTAAATACCTAAGAACAAATTTCACCAAAAAAGACGATGGACTTATAAGAAGACTACAAAATGTCATTGCAGTATATAAGACATAATCAAATAGAGACACATGAAATAAAAAACAGTAACTCTTCCCAAACTATTATATTAGGGTAATAAGCTCCAATCAGAATCCCAATAGCTTTGTATTGTTTATTTATTTTGAGAGAGAGAGAGAGAGAGAGAGAGAATCCCAAGCAGACTCTGGGTTGTCAGCACAGAGCCCGATGTAGGGTTTGCATACACGAACCATGACATCATGACCTGAACAGAAACGAAGAGTCGACGCTTAATGGACTGAGCCCCCCAGGCACCCCAACATTCATTTTGAAACTCCATCTCAAACTTCAGAGAGTTCTTAGAAAAATAAATTCGCAAGAAACAAAAATCCTTTGAAATTCGGTTACAGACACAACAGAGTTCAGATCAAGCAAAACATACTTGCAATGTTGTATGACAAAAGTGATATTTCATTCAGTGGATACAGGGCAGTGTGTCCCATGAACAGTGCCAGCTGATACTGCTGAATTTTTTTAATATCTTTTTTATTTTATTTTTTTAATGTTTATCTATTTTTGAGAGAGAGTGAGTGAGACAGAGTGCAAGCAGGAGAGGGGCAGAGAGAGAGTGAGACACAGAATCCGAAGCAGGCTCCGGGCTCTGAGCTGTCAGCACAGAGCCCGACGTGGGGCTCGAACTCACAAACCGTGAGATCATGACCTGAGCCGAAGCCGGACGCTCAACCAACTGAGCCTCCCAGGGGCTCCTACTGCTGAATTTTACCTGAACCTTGTGATCCTGGAAAACAGCTTACTGCAAAGAACGCCCCTTCCCTACGTGACTTAGGACTCATGGATGCTCCTGTTGTTTACCTATGACAAGGACAGACACCTTCCAAATTCCCATTCCTTGCCTCAGAAACACTGATTTAATCAGAACAAGATGCTGGTAGCCAAACTTCAGTTGAGCTCCTCTCTTTCCTACAGGCTCCTGAACTCTGCTCGTCCCCGCCCCTGAGAAAACACAAGAACATGTGGAGCACTGCTCCCTCTTCTCAGCCTCTCCTGGGTGGGAATCCACTGACCACAGTGGGCACTTTCCAGTCAGATTCTACTGGCCATTCCCCTGCTTAAGCAGCTTCTCCTCTTACAGATTCTGCTTAGCTCGGCTTGCCTCCCCCTTGCCCTATCTATAAAGGAGAAGCCTTTTTGTTTGGTTTGGAGATAGTTGCAGATTTCTGAAATGGAAGCTTTCTCCCTTTTTGCAACAGTCTTTATAATTAATATCTCCCAATCTAAGTCACGACTTGTTTTTGACGCAGCAAAAACAAAGCTTGACCTTGACCTCATACCGTAGGCCACAGTAAATTCCAACTAGATTAAAGGTTTAAGTAGAAACAATTAAAGCAATACAAATCAAATAAATGTTAAGACTATCTTTTTAAGCCTACCTGGAACGGAGGAGGAGGACCACGCTAGACAGGAAATAGAGAAGCCAGGAAGGAAAGCGTAGACATTTCTGATGAGAGAATACATTTTTCTAATTACATATCAAAGGACACCTATAAAATGCAAAGGAGAAAAAGAGTGAAGGGGGAAATACTACAATGCAACTCACAAAGGGTTGATATCCCTAATGCACAAAGAGTTTCTACAAACGGATAAGAAAACCACAAATCAAAGTAAATTGGACAAAGGATATGAAGACTTACAGAAGAGAAAATCTAAGTGGTCAACAAACAGGAAAAGATCCTCAGTTGCACTAGTAATCAGGAAAAAGCAAATTAAAGCAAATTAAATACTACTAGCCCCCAGACTGGCAAACATTAAAGACAGCATCAACATCCAGGGCTGAGAAAATTTGCCTCTGTGAACTCATATGTTGCTGGTGGGAGTAGGAATGGTACAGTCTTTTGGGAAAGTGATTTGGCTGTATCTATTCGACAACAAAATATCCTTACCTAAATTTAATAATAAACTTCAAAATATAGGGAGCAAAAATTGACTAGCACAATGAAAACCTGACTTAGCAATACAGTGGGAGAATCTCTCTCCTTTCTAGGAACTCAGCGCACAAAGAAGAAAGTCATCAGGAAGGAAATAACACATTTTTAAAAAGTATTTATTTATTTTTGAGAGAGAGAGAGCAAGCGCATGTGCACTCATGTGCACACAGGGGAGGGAGAGAATCCCAAGCAGGCTCCATGCTGTGGGCTCCATCACAGGACCATCTGGAACCCTGAGATCGTGACCTGATCGGAAATCAAGAGTGAGAGGCTCAACGGACTAAGCCACCCAGGTGAACAAAATAACACATTTTTAAAGACCCAACTAACAAGCTTGAGCCAACAAACACATACGCTAAATGCCACAACTGGAAAATAGCCATTTTTTCTTAAAAAAATTTTTTTTTATGTTTATTCATTTTTGAAAGACAGAAAGAGAGCGCAAGCAGGGGAGGGGCAGAAAGAGAAGGAGACACAGAATCCAAGGCAGGCTCCAGGCTATGAGCTGTCAGCACCGGGCCATACACTGGGCTCAAACTCACAAACCATGAGATCGTGAGCTGAGTCAAAGTCGGAGCCACCCAGGCGCCCCAAAATAACCGTTTTTTCAATGAAGAGATGAAACATTTTTGAAAACTGGGTCCATACTTGAGCCTTAAGACAAGTTTCAACAAATTTCAAACACTCAACATCATTCAGACACTGTTCGCAGATCACAATGCAATTAGGTTAGAAATCAGTAACATTGGATTATCCTGGTGTTTGGGAAAATGAAAAACGGTGTAAGGAACTGTAAAATTTGCTGCACTCCCTCTAAATCCGCTGTGGAGTCATTAAATTTTTAGAGGAGTATGTGACAGACTGAGATGAGTCAAATCGCAAACAGCTCCTTCCGGGCAGCATTTCTTTCAACACGTGTGGACCAAAGCCCACCATACGTGCAGCTGGCACTCAGCCGCTTTTGTTTCCTTCCTCTTATAAAACTCCCCAGGCTCCAGGAAACTCTGGGCTGGGCTGTTCTCCCTGTGGGCAGCAGTCTAAATAAAGTACCCATTCCGTTACCCTGTGTGTCCTGAAGTTTTGCAAGTTGGACAATGGACTTCTCAATAATTCATGGATTAAAAGGGGGGGGGGATTTACAAATGAGCACTTGAAACCGAACACGGATGGAAATAAATCAAAACTCGGATCTTTGGTACTTTTTAGCCTTAATGCTTATATAGGGAGGCCAGGAAGGTCGATGCCTCGATTTTTTTAAACTGGAGGAAATGCCCCACCACTGATGTCACAGGTCCCGCAATTAGTCGCTCCGCAGACACTTGGTCCCTGGCGCTAAATCACCTCCGCTCCCCGCGCCCAGAGTGGTTAAACTCTCGCTGCGGGCGACTTCCGCTTCCTGGCCTAAATCTGACACGTACTATTCCCCCCACCCCGTGGGAACCACCCAGGGTCGGTGACAGTCGAGGAGCCCGGCGATGCCCTCAGCCGACGGGGCGGACAGAAGCGCCGGCAGGTGGGCATGTCGCGGCGCCCCGGGCCGTCCGGGGCCTTTTCCGTTCCCCCGAGCGGGGGAGCCGGGGCGGAGGCCGGGGCGGGGGCGGGGGCGGGCCGATCTCTGGGCCTGCCGCTCCGCGGTGTCTTGCCAGCGGGGACGGGGCGGCGGGAGACGGAGTGTGGCCCAGCGGCTTTTGAAGACGCCGCGGCTCCCCCTCCCCCCCCGGGGGGATGCGGCCCGAGGGCGGGGCCCCCTGAGCGCTGGGCAGGGCCTGCGCCCGGGCGGCCGCCGGGGAGGATGCGGCCCCGCGGCGGGAGGAGTCCCGGCGGCCCAGCGCGCGCTCCGGCCGGCTCGCTCTCCCCGGCAGATCCCGCAGGGGTGGATCGGGCCTGGGACCCGGCGGCCCCGCGACCGAAATGACCACCCTTCCAAGATGGCGACTCCCGTAGAGACACTCCCGAGGGGACAGCCATGTTAGTTGCCTGACAAAGTCACTAAAGAACACTTGAAAGCCCGCCTCTCCTCCGACACGCGCACACGCGCTGGCACCTCGCGAGTGCACCCCGTGGGGTTGCGGGCGGCCGGCCGCTCCCAAGCTGACACTGAGCATGTGCACGGGGAAGTCCAGACACGGAAGAGTCCCTCAGAGGTAGTTTCAACACTTAGGGGCCCGGGACGGAGTGTAACAGAGGCGGCACAGTTGGGCCAGTAAAGCAATTGATATGATTATGAGGCTGTTACGACATGGATTTCGTAAGCAGTGATGGTACTCTTTAGGGCCAGTGATGATGAGGCTTCTCTGAGGTCCCTAGGGAGGAGGTGTGTAGAGGGAGTGACAAGGGTTTGGGGGTGAGTGATGGGGTCAACGGGGAAAATGGGTAGTCTGTGGGATGAGTGATGGGAGAACTGTGGGGTGACTTGGCAGGTCTATGAGGTGAGCGATGAGGAGTCTACGGGGTGAGTGGTGACGACTCTCACAGGTCACTGAGGGGGTCTGTAGAGTAAGTGATGGAGGTCTGTGGAACAATGATGGGAGTTCTGAGGGGTAAGTCATAGCGGGTTGGTGGGGTAAGTGATAGGGGGTCTGCAAGATGACTGATTGGAGTTCAATGGGTGAGTGATGAGGGCCTTTAGGGAGTAATGAAATGGTCTGTGGAGTAAATGGAGAGTTTGTGGGGTGAGTATTGAAGAATCAATGAATGAATGAATGATTCCGACCGTGAGGTGAGTGTTGCATGGTCTATGAGGTGCGTGATGGGATTTATTGAGTGGATGGTCAAGGTTTCTGTGGTGTCATTGATGCATTTATTTGGGACTAGTGACAGAGGGGCCAAGGGAATCAGATATGATGCTTCATGGAGTCAGTCAGTGATAGGTGGTCTGAAACTGACATGGGATTGTTTCAGAACCCCACTTTGACTTTGTTGGTCCTCCTGTATCTTTTTCTTCTAAGTCATTAATGTCTCCCCTTGGTTTCATTATTTATCTTCTTTGTTGTTTTTTTTTTTTTCTTTCACGCGTCTTTTTAAATTCCTGACTTGAATGCTTATCTCGTTAACATTCAATCATTTTCTTTTATAATATAAGCATTAAGTTGATGAATTTTCCCCTAAGAACACTTTAGCTCCATGTAACGCATTTTGATGTGTAACATTTTCACTGTAGTTTACTTCTAACGTTTTCTGATTTGTGTTGCAGTTTTCTCTCTGACCCTCATATTTAGGTAGGAGATTTCAGTTTCCCCAAGAGTTGACATTTTGGTTATTGATTTCTAAACTATACTCAAAGGGCTCATTCTAATATCGTCTCCTGCACTGAATATTGCTGCTTTTCTTCATTTTCCCCATTCTGAGGGCCAAACAGAATGGTATTTGTCTTTAGTTTCGTAAAGTAAATGGTACCTAGTATCTTGTTTTACTTTGATGTGCATTTTCCTGGCAACTAGTGGTTGAATATCTTCTCGTATTTATTGGCCATTGAAATGTATTTTTATTTTTTTTTTTTTTTTTTTGAGAGAAAGACAGAGAGTTAGTGGGGAAGGGGCAGAAAGAAAGGGAGAGAGAACCCAAGCAGGGTCCATGCCATCAGCACAGAGCCCAATGCAGGACCCCATCCCACCAACTGTGACATCATGACTTGAGCCAGAATCAAGACTCAGACGCTTAACTGACTGAGCCACCCAGGTGCCCCAAAATCTATTTTTTAAAGGGTTGTTTTTTTTTTTTTTTTCAACGTTTTTTTTTATTTATTTTTGGGACAGAGAGAGACAGAGCATGAACGGGGGAGGGGCAGAGAGAGAGAGGGAGACACAGAATCGGAAACAGGCTCCAGGCTCCGAGCCATCAGCCCAGAGCCCGACGCGGGGCACGAACTCACGGACCGCGAGATCGTGACCTGGCTGAAGTCGGACGCTTAACCGACTGCGCCATCCAGGCGCCCCGCAAAATCTATTTTTTTAAAGTTTTCATATTCCTTGCTCTTTTTTCCCTTCAGGTGGTTTGTCTTTCTAATTTGTGAATATTAACCTTCTGTCATTTACTGTGATTTTTTTCCCCTCGATCTCTCTTTATATCTTGATTTTTGAAAGATGTCTTCACATAGAAAAAAATAATCATCTGATTAGAGCTCTCTTTTTCCTTTTCATATTATGAGTATCTTGTCTTGCCTACTGAGTTCTTCCTGCTTTGTGCTTCCATAAATACATGCCTTAAAAAAATAAATATATATATGCCTTAAATTTAACATTTTTATTGTTTTAATTTTTAAAGTTAAATTTCAATCAAACCGAAATTTGGTGTGTGATGTGAGATGAGATCAGTGTTTGTATCTTCCATTTGGATAGGAAATTTGCCAGCACCAATCATTAAAGGAATATACTTTTCTAACTCAATTAAATGCCTCTTTTGTCACAAATTTTTATTTATTTATTTATTTATTTATTTATTTTAAATAATTTATTATTATTATTATTTTAATGTTTATTTGTTTTTGAGACAGAGAGGCAGAGCATGAGCAGGGGAGGGACAGAGAGAGAGAGGGAGACACCGAATCAGAAGCAGGCTCCAGGCTCCGAGCTGTCAGCACAGAGCCTGATGTGGGGCTCGAACCCATGAACCACAGGATCATGACCTGAACGGAAGTCGGACGCCCAACCGACTGAGCCACCCAGGTGCCCCTGTCACAAAAACTTTTAAATGTATATCACTGTTTCTGAGCTCTATTTTTCCTTCTGATATATGTATCTACTCCCTTTCAAAAAATTGTATTGACTTTAGAAATACTTTAATAGCCAACAGTGCTAGTCCCCTCACTGTTCTTTTTCTTTCTTTCTTTTTTGGTTGTTTTCTTTAGTATTCTTAGCATTTATTCTTCCATTTGAATGTTAAGACCATTTTATTTTGTTTCAAAATGACCACTAAAGCTATAGTATTTTATAGTTTTCTTCTTATAGACCCAGCACCTTTTTCTTAAAAAAAAAAATTACATTCTTAGATATTTTACATTTGTTTTTGTCACCAGGGTGAAGAGCATATTTTTTCTATTTCCATAGGAAAAAAAAAATCTGTCAATTTTTCTTTTTCTTTTTTGTATTTTATTTCTTATCCAATGCAATCATTAGATTCTCATGTGAATTCTAGTTGCTTTTTATAGTCTCTTCGTTTTCCTAGATAGAATATCAGTCCATCCAATTAACAATGATACTCTCTCTTCCTTCCAAATATTTATGCAGATTACCTTGCCTTCTCTTACACTAGCCAGAGCTTTTGGAACAATGTTAAATGATACTTGATAGAGGGAATCCCTATTTTGTTACTAATTTGAAAGTGAAAGGTGTTCATTCATTCATTTATTCATTCACTCAACAGTTATTGAGTACACATTTGTGTACAAGTTTTTGTATGGACATACATTTTCATGTCTCTTGGGAGTGGAACTCATTAAGTGTTGAGTGAATGAATGGGAGTGGCATTGCCAAACTGTTTTTCAAAATGGCTGTGCCATTTTACACCCCACTGGGAATGTATGAAGGTTCCAATTAGTCTCACCCTCACCAACACTTGTTACTGTATTCTTTTATTCTACTGTTTTTTTTTTAAGATTTATTTATTTTTGAGAGAGAGCACACGTTGGGAAGGGGCAGAGAGAGAGGGTGACAGAAGATCTGAAGTAGGCTCTGTGCTGACAGCAGTGAGCCCGATGTGGGGCTTGAACTCACGAACCGTGAGATCATGACCTGAGCTGGAGTCAGATGCTCAACCTACTGAGCCACCCAGGCACCCCTTTCTTCTTTTATTCTAGCCATCCTAGTGGGTGTGAAGTGGTATCTCATTGTGGTTTTGATTTCTGTCTCTAATGACTACTGATATTGAATACCTTTTCGTGTGTGCAATGGACTGAATGTTTGGGTCCCCCCCAAAACTCATATGTTGAAATCCTAATTCCCAATGTGATGGTATTAGGAGATTAGGCCTTTGGGAAATGATTAGGTCATAAGGGTGGAGCTCTCATGATGGGATTAGCACCCTTATAAAAGAGACCCCAGAGAGTCCTTTCCCCCTTTTTGCCATGTGAGGACACAGCAAGAAGATGGCCATCTATGAACCAAGAAGCAGTTCTCACCAGATACCAGATCTACTGATGCTTTGATCTTGGACTTCCCCATCTCCAGCACTGTGAGAAATGTTTGTTGTTTAAACTGCCCAGTCTGTGGTAGTTCATTATAGCAGCCCGTAATCACTGACCATGTGTTTTTTGCCCATTTGTGTATCTTCTTTGAAGGAATATCAGTTCAAATCCTTTACCTATTAGTAACTGAGTGATTTGATCTTTTTTATTATTGAGTTGTAAGCGTTCTTTATATATTCTGGATGCAAGTCCCTTGTCAGCTATGTGAATTGCATTTGTTTTCTCCCATCTTGTGGGTATCTTTTCACTTTCTTGGTGGTTGACTTTGTAGCACGAATTATTTAATTATATTGGGGCGCTCGTCTAAAATCAATTGACTGTAAATATAAGGGTTTATTTCTGAATTCCCAATTCCATTTCATTTATTTATATGTCTACCCTTCTGCCAATACCACACTGTATTGATTTGTGTAGCTTTGTAGTAAGATTTTTTTAAATGTTTTATTTATCTTTAAGAGAGCAAAAGCAGAGGAGGTGCAGAGAGAGAGGGAGACAGAGGATTTGAAGTGGGCTCTGTGCTGAACAGGAGATCATGACCTGAGCCAAAGTCGGACGCTCAACGGACTAAGCCACCCAGGCGCTCCTGTAGTAAGTTTTGAGATAGGGAAATGTGTGTCCTCCAATTATGTTCTTATTCAATATTTTGGCTATTCAGGGTCCCTTGCATTTCCATATGAATTTTAAGATCCACTTATCACCCTCTGTACAAATTCCAGCTTGGATTTTGACAGGGGCCATGTTGTACCTGAACATCGTTTTGAAGAATATTACCATCCTAATGATATTAAGTCTTATGATCTGGGCATTCTTTAGCCTAATGTTTTCTGGTGACTTTTTGGTAGCCATTATAATATTTAAGTAGCTTTTTATGTTCCCATTTTAATTTGTATTTTTATTAGGAATGGCTCCCGAATTGTGTCAGATGCTTTTTTTAAAAATGTTTTTTTTTCTTTTTTTCTTTTTAATTTTTTTTTAACGTTTATTTATTTTTGAGACAGAGAGAGACAGAGCATGAACGGGGGAGGGTCAGAGAGAGGGAGACACAGAATCTGAAACGGGCTCCAGGCTCTGAGCTGTTAGCACAGAGCCCGACGCGGGGCTCGAACTCATGGACCGCGAGATCATGACCTGAGCCGAAGTCGGCCGCTTAACCGACTGAGCCACCCAGGCGCCCCTAAAAATGTTTTTTTAAATGTTTATTCTTGTGAGAGAGAGACAGCATGAGCAGGGGAGGGGCAGAGAGAGAGAGAGGAGACACAGAATCCGAAGCAGGCTCCAGGCTCGGACCTGTCAGCACAGAGCCCGACGCAGGGCTTGAACTCACCGCGAGATCATGACCTGGGCTGAAGTTGGACGCTTAACTGACTGAACCACCCCAGGCGCGCCCAGATGCTTTTTGATGTTACTAGTCTTATGGTGTTGTTCTCTTTAATTGACTATTGTAATGAATTATACTGATATGTAGTGTGGCCCCATCTTTGACTTCCTGGGATAATTCTGTTTGGTTAGGAGGAATTTTTCTTATGAGACATGGTTGGATTTGAGTTAGTAATATTTTATTTAAAAATTTTGCCACTAGAAGAAAACTGTTTATACTTTTCTTGTCTTTGTACTATATTTGCATGTGTCGATATTAAGGTTCTGCCACTTTTTAACAAGAATCCAAGAGATTTATATCTTTTTATATGTTAAAATGGCATAGAGATTATTTTCTTTAAGATTCAGCCATTTTCTTTGTCCATTCATCCATGCATGGACACGTGGGTTGCTTCCATATCTTGGCTATCGTAAATAATGCTTCAGTAAACATAGGGGTGCATATATCTTTTTGAATTAGTGTTTTCATTTTCTTTGAGTATATACCCAGTAGTGGAATTACCAAATCATATGGTATTTCTGTTTTTCAGTTTTTTGAGGAATCTCCATACTGTTACCACAGTGACTGCACCAATATACATTCAGCACTGGTCTTTTAAAATCCGAAAATTGTAATTATTTTCTTTTCTCTGGTTACTGGTCTTAACAGCCTTTGGGGGCGGGGGGATTAATTTCGGTAGTTTATGTTTGCTGGGGATTTTATATTCTCATAGAGCTGCGTGTGATACTCACATTATTTTGTTCACTCCCACCTTATTCTTCTCCATTAATACTGCTTTCGCTATTCTAGGGGCTGTGCCTTTCCATAGAAATTCTAGAATATGCTTGTCTGTGGATGTTGAACATATTCTCTGGTGCTTATTTGTGCCCCCTATATCGTGTTTGGTGAAATCTCTTCATGTCTTTGGCCCATTTTCTAACTGGATTGTTTTGTTCCTTCGGTATTGAATTTTGAGAATCCTTCATACGTTGCAGTTATGAGTCTTTGCCAGATACTTTCTCAAAGTCTGTAGCTTGTCATTTCATCCTCCTCACAGTGTCTTTTGCTACAGTTTTTAATCTGGTGAAATCAAATATATGTGCATTTTCTCTTATTGATCGTGTTTTTGGTGTCGTATCTAAGACGTCTCACTAAGCCTTAAGTCCTGATGATTTCCCCCCACGTTGTCTTTTAACACATTGACAGTTTTACATTGTGCATTTGAATCTATGATCCATTTCAGGTTAATTTTTTATGAAGTGTGACATTTCAATCGAGATTCATTTTGTTTTTTCCTTATGAATGATCCAGTTACTCCGGCACCATTTGTTGAAAAGACCTTCCTTCATCCATTGAATTGTTTCTGCGCCTTTGTAAAAAAAAAAAAAAAAGTTGGCTCTATTTGTGTGGGGCTATTTCTGGGTTCTCTCTTCAGTTTCACTGATGTGTGTGTCTGCCCTTCATCAGTACCACATTGTCTTGAATCCTGTAGTTAAATAAAATGTCTTGAAATCAGGTAGATTGATTTCTCCTGTTTCTTTGTCAGAAATGTTTTAGCTATTGTAGATCCTTTGTCCTCCCACATAAATTTTTTTTTAATTTTTTTTTTAACGTTTATTTATTTTTGAGACAGAGAGAGACACAGCATGAACGGGGGAGGGGCAGAGAGAGAGGGAGACACAGAATCGGAAGCAGGCTCCAGGCTCTGAGCCATCAGCCCAGAGCCCGACGCGGGGCTCGAACTCACGGACCGCGAGATCGTGACCTGAGCTGAAGTCGGACGCTCAACCGACTGAGCCACCCAGGCGCCCCGTGTCCTCCCACATAAATTTAAGAATACCTTTGCCCAGGGGCTCCTGGGTGTCTCAGTCAGTTGAGCGTCTGACTCTTGGTTTTGGCTCGGGTCGTGATGTCATGGTTTGTGGGTTCGAGCCCCACGTTGCGCTCTGTGCTCACAGTGCAGAGCCTGGTTGGGGTTCTTTCTCCCCCTCTCTCTCTCCCCCTCCCCTGCTTGTGCTCGCTCTCTGTCTCTCTCAAAGTAAATAAATAAACATTTTTTAAAAAGAGGGGCTCCTGGGTGGCTCAGTCAGTGAAGCATTCATCTTTGGCTCAGGCCTTGATCTCACGTTTTGTGAGTTCGAGCCCCACATTGGGCTCTGTGCTGACAGCTTGGAGCCTAGAGCCTGCTTCGGATACTGTGTCTCCCTCTCTCTCTATCCCTCTCCTGCTCACACTCTGTTTCTCTGTCTCAAAAATAAATAAATGTTAAAAAATTTTTAAAAGAAAACAATAACTTTGCCTATGTCTACAAAAACTTCTTGTCGAGATTTTAATAGGAATTCTATTAAGTCTGTATGTCAACTTGTGGAGAATTGATATTTTTACTATGTTAAGGCTGCCAAACCATAAACACAGTAGCTCTCTCCATTTATTTAGATCTCTGTTGATTTCTTACATCAACATTCTCTAGTTTTCAGCATGCGAGCCCTATACATGTTTTGTTACATTTACACCTAAATATTTCATTTTCTGAGTGATGTAAATTATTGTATTTATTTGTTTCATCATGTTCATTTGTAGTATATAAAAGTACAGCTGATTTTTGTGTATTGTTCTTGTGTCCCATAACCTTGTTGAAGTCATTACTTCTAGAAGTTTTTGTGTAAGTTCCTAGGGATTTTCTATCAGGACCATCATATTATCTGCAAATAGGGTCAGTATTATTTCTTCCTTTTCAATCCGTATGCCTTTTATTCCTTTTTCTTGCTTTATTGCACTGGCTAGAATTTTCATTACTATATTGAATAAGAGTGGTGAGGGGCACCTGGGTGGCTCAATCAGTTGAGCATCCGACTTCAGCTCAGGTCATGATCTCATAGTTCATGAGTTTGAGCTCCTCATTGGGCTCTGTGCTGACAGCTCAGAGCCTGGAGCCTGCTTCAGATTCAGTGTCTCCCTGTCTCTCTGCCCCTCCCCTACTCACACTCTGTCTCTCTCTCTCTCTCAAAAATAAACATAAAAAATTTTTTAATTAAAAACAAAAGTGGTAATAGTCAACATATTTGCATTGTTCCTGATATTAGGGGACATTCGGTCTCTCACTATTAAATATGATGTTAGTTATAGTTTTTTTTGTAGGTCTTTTTTTATCAAGTTGACAAAGTTTCCTTTTATTCCAAGGTTCTAAGAGTTTTTCTTTTTTTTTTTTTGTCATGAATGGGTGTTAGATTTTGTCAAAATCTTTTTCGGCATTGATTGATATGATCATGTGATTTTTTCTTCTTTGGCTTGTTAATATGGTAGATTACATTGATTAATTTTCAAATATTGAGTTCATCTTGCATTCCTGCAATACCCCCCCTTGGTCACGGTGTACAATTCTCTTTGTATATCGCTGAATTATATTTGCTAATATTTTGTTAAGAATTTTTGCATCTATGTTCATGAAGGATATTGGTCTGTAGTTTTTTTTAAGACTTTTTTGGTTAGGTAATAGAATAATTCATCAAGAAACATCCTATTTTCAAATACAGCTGATGACAGAATGCAAAATTTGCTATATGCAAACCAGGTATAAACCCAGTGGGAAAACATTAACACATCAACAGTGTCTTTTTTGTACTCTTTGTCTCATTTTGGTATCAGGCTTTAGGGAATGAGTTAAGAATTCTCTCTTCTATTTTCTGGAAGAGATGGAGTGGGACTGATGTTAATTCTTCTTGAGAAGTTTGTGGAAATCTCCAGTGAAACCATTTTAGCCTAGACATTTCTTTTTTCTTTTTAATTTTTTTATTTTTGAGAGAGAGAGCGCACGAGCAAGGGAGAGAGAGAGAGAGACAGAGACAGAGAAATAGAGAATCTTAGGCAGGCTCCACACATGTGGAGCCTGATGTGGGGCTCAATCCCACAACCCTGGCATCATGACCTGAGCTGAAATCGAGAGTCGGATGCTCAACTAAGTGAGCCACCCAGGCACCCCAGGTACCTATTTCAAGCATTATTTTTAAAATCACAAATTCAGTTTCCTTAATAGTTACGAGGCTATTCAAATGAACTATTTCATAGTGGAAGAGTTGTGGTAGTTTGTACTTTCCGAGGAATTAGTCCATTTCATATAAGTTGTCAAATTTATTATTGTATTTCTTTATTATTCTTTTGATGTCTTCAGGGTCTATAGTGATATCCCCTATTTCCTTCCTAATATTAATCATTTGTGTCTCTGACTTTTTCGTTATCAATATTAATAGAGGTTTGTTTATTTTATTATTCTTTTTGGAAAACCAGCCCTATGATTGATTGTTTTTCTCTATTGTTTTTCTGTTTTCAGTGTCCTTGATTCCTGCTCCTATTTTATTATTTCTTTTCTGCTGTTGGCTTTGGGTTTGCTTTGTTCTTCTTTTCTAATTTCTTTTTTTTTTTTTTCGGATTTTATTTCTGAGTACTCTCTACACCCAACATGGGGCTCTAACTCACAACCCTGAGCTCAAGAGTTGCATGCTCTACCGACTGAGCCAGCCAGGCACCCCTTCTTTTCTAATTTCTTGAGATGAGGGTTTAGATTACTGACTTGAGGCTTTTTCTCTTTTTACTTGTAAACATTTAGTGCCATAAATTTCACTTACAGCACTCCTTTAGTTTATGGAGCAGTGTCTTGGGCACTGGTTATCAATCCCAGGGGAGGACTCCAAACACTTCTGCCCACTGCACTTTGGTATCAGAGTCACCAAGGAAAACACAACACAGTCAAGCATGGAATGGAACAATGCTTTACTCACACGGAGAAGAGACAGAGCGAGATCAGCATCAGGAGTGTGCATTCTTTTCTCATAGCTAGCAGGTCCCCTCGCAGCCAAACGGCAAATAAGCATCGGAAGAGATCCTTCACTCCATTAGTTAGCAAGGAAATAGAAATTAAACTAAACTTAGATACAATTCACACACCTCTCATGTCACAGTGGAAGCACCTCACCCCCTCCCTTGCAGAGTCTGAAATACTGAAAGCTGGGGGCCATTGATGTACAAAAGTTCAGCAGAAAGAAATAGCACACACTGGGGCACCTGGGTGGCTCAATCAGTTGGGACTTTGGCTCAGGTCATGATCTCACCGTTGTGGGTTGGAGTCCCGCATCGGGCTCTCTGTGCTGACAGCTCGGAGCCTGGACCCTGCTTCGGATTCTGTGTCTCAGTCTCTCTCTGCCCGTCCCCTGCTCATGCTCTGTCTCTTGTCTCTCTTTCTCTCAAAAATAAACAAACATATAAAAAATTTTTAAAAAAGGAACAGCACACACTCAGTCTGAAGTAGGGAAAAATATTCCCACACAAGGCAATAAACCCAACACAGGCTATGTGAGCTCTTTGTCTTTTGGGAAGGAAGTGTTCTAGGCCCAAGGTCAATGCTTAGGTCATCAAGTAGGGATTAAAAGATTATATGCCTGAGATTGTATCCTACAAATTTTGATATGTGGTATTTTCATTTTTATTTAGTCCCATGTATTTTTTTCTTTCTTTTTTTTTTAAATTTAATGTTTATTTAATTTTGAGAGAGAGAGAGACAGAGCATGAACGGGGGGGAGGGCCAGAGAGAGGGAGACACAGAATCTGAAGCGGGCTCCAGGCTCTGAGCTGTCAGCCCAGAGCCCGACGCGGGGCTTGAACTCACGAACCGCGAGATCATGACCTGAGCCGAAGTCAGCCGCTCAACTGACTGAGCCACCCAGGCGCCCCCCATGTATTTTTTAAAAATTTCCCTTGAGACAGGGCACCTGAGTGACTCAGTCGGTTAAGCGTCCAGCTTCGGCTCAGGTCATGATCTCGCGGTTCGTGAGTTCGAGCCCTGCGTCGGGCTCTGGGCTGACAGCTCAGAGCCCGCAGCCTGCTTCAGATTCTGTGTCTCCCTCTGTCTGCCCCTCTGCTGCTTGCACTCTGTCTCTCGCATTGTCTCAAAAATAAATAAACATTAAAAAAAATTTTTTTTTAAGTTTCCCTTGAGACTTCCTCTTTGGCCTGTGGTTTATTTAGAAGATGTTGTTGAGTTTCTGAGTGTTTGGGGATTTTCCTGTTCCTTTTTGTTTTGATTACTGGTTTCACTCCATTGTTGTCAGTGAGCATACTATGTGTGATTTCAATTCTTCTACAGTTGTTGAGGTTTGTCATGTTGTCTAGGATATGGTCTTTATGGTCTATTTTCTGTGGACATTTAAAAAGAATGTATATTCTGCTACTGTTGGGTGGAATGTTCTATAAATGTTGCTCAGATCCTGTCGGTTGATGGTGTTCATGAATTCTTTTTTTAACCTTGCTGATTTTCTGTCCAGTTGTTCTGTCAGTTGCCGAAGGAAGGGTATTGAAGCCTCCAACTATAATTGTGACTTTTGTCTATTTCTCCTTTCAGTTTCATCAAATTTTGCTTCATATATTTTGCAATTCTATTGCATGGTGTATACACACTTAAAATTGCTATGTCTTCTTGGCGGATTGACCCTTTTATCGTTATGTAATGTCTCTGTATGTCCCTGGTAATTTTCTTTACTCTGAAGTCTACTACTCTATCCAATATTAATAAGTTCACTCCTGCTTCCTTTTAATCAATGTTTGCATGATACAGCTTTCCTTTTCAATTTTTATTATTTTATTTTTTTTCAAATTTTTATTTAAACTCTAGTTAGTTCAACCTACATATATCATCATATTTGAAGCACATTTCTTGTAGGCAGTACATAATTGGGTCACGATTTTTTATTTTTTATTTTTTTATTTTAGAGAGAGAGAGAAAGAGCTCCACACTCAGCATGGAGCCCAATACGGAGCTTGATCCCACAGCACTGGGATCATGACCTGAGCCTGAGCTGAAATCAAGAGTCGAACACTCCACTGACTGAGCCACCCAGGTGCCCCTGGATCATGATTTTTTAAATTGAATCTGCCAATTTCTGTCTCTAATTAGTGCATTTATACCATTTACACTTTATATAACTATTTATATGTTAAGGTTGGAGCCTGTCATATTTTGTGTTTTCTGTTCTCTCTGTTTTTGTTTTCTCCTTTATTTTTCCCCTTTCTTTGGGGTATATGGGCATTTTGAAGAATTCCATTTTGATTATCTAGTATTTTCAGGAGGATCTCCTTATGGAGCTTTTTTTTTGCCAGATGTTTTATGTATTGTGTAATATATACACAACTTATCAATGTCTATTGGTATCATTTTACCACTTTCAGCGAAGTGTGGAGATCTTCCTTACCCCTTTTCTCTTTATCCTCCCCTATTCATTGTCTTAATATAATTGTCTTATATATTTCCTTTATATGCATTGAGCACCACATTAGATGGGGTTATAATGTTTGCTTCAACTGTCAAACCTATTTTAGAAAACTTAAGAGAAGGAAAGCATATTATATTTACCTATATTTTTTGCTCTTTCCATATTCTTTCTTCCTTACTGATGGTCCATTTTCTTTTATCATTTCCTTTCTGGTTAGAGAACTTCCTATAGCCATTCTTTTTTGGTAAGCCTGCTGGTAATAAATTCCTACTTTTCCTTGACCTGAAAATGTCTCAATACTTCTTTCATTCCTGAAGGATATCTTCTATGGGCATGGGATGCTAGGCTAACAAGTCTTTCCTTTTAGCACTTGAAACATGTTGTTCGGGGCGCCTGGGTAGCTCAGTCGGTTGGGCATCTGACTTCAGCTCCCGTCATGATCTTGTGGTTCGTGGGTTCAAGCCCCGCATCAGGCTCTGTGCTGACAGCTCGGAGCCTGGAGCCTGCTTCTGATTCGGTGTCTCCCTCTGTCTCTCTGCCCCTTCCCCACTCATGCTCTGTCTCTGTTTGTCTCTGTCTGTGTTTCTCTCTCTCTGAAAATAAATAAACATTAAAAAAATTTTTTTTTAAAGGAAAGATGTTGTGCCATTTACTTCTGGTCCTAAATGGCACCTTCTTCCAATAGAGGGTTGTTTCGTCTACATTGAAAATCTACTGTTTAGTGTGGCCACCTTCCTTATCTGAGCTAGAGCTTCTGGATAATTTGCTGCAGCTTCTATATCAGCACCCACTGCTTTGCCTACACTTGTATGTTATGGAGGTGGCTTCCTTCCTTAAAATGCATGAACCGACCTCTGCCAGCATCAAACTTTTTTTCTGCAACTTCCTCACCTCTCTCAGCCTTCAGAGAATTGAAAGGAGTGAGTGCCTTGCTGGGGATTAGGCTTTGGCTTAAGGGAATGTTGTGGCTGGTTATATGGAGGTGGCTTGCGGCACCCCAAAACCATTATTATAATAGTAACGTCCAAGGTCACTGGCCACAGGTCACCACAATAAATATAAGAATAGTGCAAAGGTTTGAAATATTACGAGAACTATATTACCAAAACGTGACACAGAGACACGAAGTGAGCAAATGCCTATATTTCTTCGCTGAGGTTTTCTATTGTCTCATTTGTGTTAGGCATTCTTCATAATTGCCCAGTGAAGTGTGTTTACGATGGCTGCTCTAAAATCCTTGTCAGGCAGTTCCGGCATCTGTTGGGGTTTCAGTGTTGGCATCTGCTCAGTAATCTTTCCTCCTTCCAGCTGAGGTGTTCCCGGTTCTTGGTATGACATCTGATGTTTCATCGTGTCTAGGACATGTGGGTATTAAATTAAGAGGCTCTGGAATTCATTTAACTCTCATGTTTTCACAGGCGTCCTTTGACAGACCTCCGTTGGGTGAAGGGAGATGTCAGCTCATTACTCCACTTGGCTTCTTTGCGGTAGGCGGGGGGTGTCCCTTATATTGCCCGGTTGGGGTAGGAGTTCATGCTTCCCCCTAGGCCTCTGCTGATGCCACCCTGACTGGGAGGGAGATAGGTGCCTTGTCACTGCTTCCCATTTGATGCCCCTTGACATTGTTGGCAGAAGTGGCCTAGTTACTGCTGAGCCTTGGTGACAGCTCTAGTAGGCCTCCTCTGACATCACTCAGTGGGGAGAAGGGAGGACACTGTGTTAGCTCTGGGTGAGGATGGGAGCCCAGACTCCTCACATTGTCTCCACTGTCACCAACGGGTGGGAGAGGAAGAGGCAGTGGTTATTATTGCCCAGCAAGGCAGAAAGCTCCAGCACCCTAATGGGCTTTCTCTGATACCGCCTTGGCAGGGGGCAAGGGTTGTTGGGCTGGGGGTACTGTAAGAAGTTACAGTTTGTCAAGGGTGGGAATATGGGCTCTCCACTTGGCCTTTGCTGTTAGTGATGGTGGTGGGACCCCAGTGTTTTCTGTGGTGCTTGGCTTGAGTAGAGCCATCATTGTCTGAAAGTTTTCTATCTTCCTAGACTGCCTCTTCCCTGGTCCTTTGACTAGAGAGAGCAGGCTTTTCTTTGGGCACTTTTTGTCTGCACCCATTGGCCTTTCTAGGTTGCTGGCTTCTCTAGCACCAAGTCTAGGATATCTGAGGCTAAAAGAAAACCCCGTACTGCCACATCGTTTTTGGGGTCTCAGGATCCCTAGCCAATATGCCTTCTTCATTTCTTTCAGAATCTTCCTATGTTTTATATATGATGTCCACACTTGTTAGTTGTATGTAGCAGAAAAAACAGTTAAACATATCTACTCCATCTCCACAAGAGGAAGTCTCCATAATTATGATTTTTAAGACTTCATGTGGTTTTGGGGTACCTGGGTGGCTCAGTTGGTTGAGCATCTGACTCTTGATTTTGGCTCAGGTCATGATCCCAGGATTGTAGGATTGAGCCCCGCATTGGGCTCTGTGCTGACTGAGCATGGAACCTGCTTGGGATTCTCTCCCTCCCTCTCCCTCTGCCCCTCTCTCTGACTCGTGCTCTCTCTCTAAAAAAAAAAAAAAAAAAAAAAAAAAAAAAGACTTCATGTGAGTTCATGCATCTGTGCTAGTTTTATTTGTATATATTGAATGACCACTAAAGGTTTATGCAAAGGTTTACATCCTTCTTTATTGTATATTTTATTATTAAAAATGGCCCCCTTTGTTAATGTATTGAGCACTTTGGGCTTAATTTCCACCTCAATCATCATATTTCTAGATGTGCTTGCATTTTCTTGCACTTGCCTGGTGTGTCATATGTTTTTTAAATGTTTAATTATAATACAGAAAACTGCACAGATTATGCACATTTAGCTTGATGATTTTTTAACAGACTGAGCGAACACGCACAACCACCACCTAGATTAAGAAATAGAACGTGACTAGCACCCAGAAGACACCCCCTTGTGTTCCTTTCCAATCCCCAACCTCCTCCCAACGGGGGACCAATATCCTGCCTTCTAGCGGCAATAGAATGGTTTTACATGTTTTCGAAAGTTATATAAACACAATCGTACAGTGTTGACTCATAGCTCTTTTGGGTCTGGCTTCTTTGGCCGATGCATCAGATGAGATTCATGTGTGTTGTCTGTAGTCACTTGTTCATTCCTGTTGCTGTATAGTACTTCCTTGTATGACTGTAAGACCACTTATTTATCTAGTCTGATGTTAATGGGCGTTTGCCTAATTTTCAGGTTTGAATAAAGCCATCCTGAACATATCCTGTCTTTCAGTGAACATGTGTTCGCATTTCTCGGGAGTACACTCCTAGGAGGATATTGCCTATGTTCAGCTTTCGTAGATAATACCACACCCAACAGCTCTGCAAAGTGTTTGTACTCTTTTGTGCTCCTTAAAAACAACTTACGGGTTTCCGCCCCTCGTATCCTCACCGGGTCTCTTGGTTATTTGCCATCGTTTTCGTTTTAGCCATTTCTGGTGGGCATGAAGGCATATCTGATTGCAGTTTATATTTCCTTGCTAACTAATGAAGTTGAGCATCTTTTCCTCGGCTTACTCGCCACTCGGGTATCTTCTTCAGGAAGTTCCTGTTCCTTTTGCTCTTTTCCTCTGGCTCCTATTGGTTTCTAGGAATTCCTGATACATTTGAGACATGAATTGTTTGTCAGATACAGGTATTGCAGTTAACTTCCCCCACTGTGGGATTTGCCTTTACACTCAAAGTTTTGGGGTTTTTTAAAATTTTTATTTATTTTTGAGAGAGAGAGACTATGTGTGAGCAGGGGAGGAGTAGAAAGAGAAGGAGACACAGAATCCGAAGCAGGCTCCAGGCTCCGAGCCATCAGCACAGAGCCCGACGCAGGGCTGGAACTCACGAACCGCGAGATCATGACCTGAGCCGAAGTCGGACGCTCAACCGACTGAGCCACCCAGGCGCCCCTACACTCTTAATTTCATCTTCTGATGAACAGAGGTCTTTAATGTTAGTGTAGTCTAATTTAATAACCTCTTATTCTACCAGATAGCAAAACCTGATATGAGGCACATTAATTAAGACACGGTAGTGCTGTTCCAAGAATAGACAAATGGACCAATGGAAATACAGAGTTCAGGAATGAACCTCCACATATACAGTCACAGAGCAACATTGCAGAGCAGTGGAGAAAGGGTAGTCTTTTCAATAAGCCATGCTGGATCACCTTGATATCCATGTGGAAGAAATGAATCTTGACCCTAACACATACCATGCACCAAAACCCTTCCCGAGAGGACTATAAATCTAAATGTGAAAGAACAATAAAAATTAAGAAAACATGGGACATCTTTATGACCCTGAGGTAGGCAAAGCTTTCCTAACTAAGACATAATGAGTGCTGACCATAACAGAAAGAATGATAAATAGCACGGCATGTTTCTGTCCAGTGCTTCATCTCACATCTTTGTCTTTTTTATTTAGATGTGTGGCGACTGTATTTTTGTTTTGTTAACCGGTCCCATCGTCTTTACCTTTTATGGCAGGATTCAGCTCATTCAGTTTAGTTGAATTGTAACGTATTAAATTTCAGGGCGCCTGGGTGGCTCAGTCAGTTAAGTGTCCAGCTCTTGGTCTCGGCTCAGGTCATGATCCCACGGTTTGTGAATCTGAGCCCTACATCGGGCTCTGTGCTGATGGTATGGAGCCTGCTTCAGATTCTGTCTGTCCTTCTCTCTGCCCCTACCCTGCCTGTGCTCACTCTCTCTCTCTCTCAAATTAAAAAAAAATAATTTGGGGCGCCTGGGTGGCTCAGTCAGTTGAGCATCCTATTTTGGCTCAGGTCATGATCTCACCGCTTGCGAGTTCGAGCCCCATGTCGGGCTCTGTGCTGACAGCTCAGAGCCTGGAGCCTGCTTCGGATTCTGTGTCTCCGTCCCTCTCTGCCCCTCTCCTGCTCGCACTCTGTCTCCCTCTCTCAAAAATAAATAAATATTTAAAAAAATTTAATAAAAAATAATTTTTAAAAGGTCTTAATATCTTGGGCTTCTGATAGTTTGGAGTTTTGATTATTTTTATCAATTTCTGCTAGTAGTTGCCTTCACCTCTCTTACAGGTATGATGATCTATATTTTCTCTATTACTAGATCCAATAATGTTGTACTAGTATTTGGATCTACTAATAGAGGTATGTGATTGATTGGCCTTCCCCTCCTCATTCCACTCAGTAGATTTTTCCAGGGTATTTTAAAATTTCCAGTTAGTAATGATCTTATTTATTCAAAATGCCCAATTACATTATTTTTCTTTATTCAGATATAACTGTGTATTATGAGAATCATTTCTCAAGACTGCTTTCCTCTGATTTTGAGGTTTCTGCTACTATTCAGTTTATAATTGTTTAGACTACTCCCTGGAGTATTCTCCTGAGATAGGAATATTGGCATAATGCTGTAGATGCTTTTGTGTCTAAAATCGTCTTTTGCGCTGACAGAAGAATGGTATTGAACTAGGATGAGTTTAAAATTCTCGGATCTCAGCCCTTTTCTCTCAATAATTTGTAGATGTTTTCTTCTAATATGATTCCTATTGGTGCCAATAAAAAGTCTAGTGCCATTGTGAGCCCTTTCCGTTGTAAATAATGTGTTGTTTCTTCCTGGAAGTGTTTTGGGTTTGCTTTTTATCCTTTAAATTCAGTGCCAAATCAGATATGGGGTTGATTTGGTTCCTCTGGGAGTCCAGGATTGGGGGGATTTCTGTGGGGGAGGATCAATGAGTTAGGGTCCATTAGGATTAGATAATCTAAAGCCTATAGATGTGATTCATATTGGAGCAGTGAGTGACAATCGGGAAATTCTTGAGGTTTTATAAGAGTTGGAGATGTAAATATCTGAAGGCATCGATTAGCCCATGCGAGTTATTGATTGGAACGTGGAGGTGGTGAATGATTGATTGCAAGCCTGGGGTTACAAATGGTCGGGAGTCAGTTTTGGTGGCCCTATAGGAGTCATTGATTGGGACCTGTGGATATCTGTAAATGCAGGACTGTGCGAGTTAGTATGTGAAGGACTGTTATTGAAGGTTTGATGGGAGTCCCTCATTCTATATATGGGCTGTGAGTTATGGGGTCCTCTAGGAGGTCAGGTTTGGCCCTCAAAGGGCATTGAGTAGATCAGTGATTGGTTTTCTACTGAGGGTCAATTGCCTGTATTGGTGATTATTTGAGGAGCCTATGGAAACCAGTTGATGGTGCCATCTGGGACACGGTTTTGTCAAGCAGTGGGGGTTACAGATTTAGGAGCCTATGCAGACATGCTGGTTTTCTGGACCCAGGTGGGAGCTGGGGAAGGGAGGCAATGAGTTTATGTTTTCATCTATGGCAGAAGAGGGTGGGCTTTATAAGTTGCCCAGAACATACACTGAATTATACAGAAACTCAGTTTATACACATGTGACATGATCATCCCCTAGCCAGAGCACTTTAAGGGCAGCAGGAAATGGAAATCATGTTTTTTATGACTCTGCCATGTACAGAACACCATCTGGCATGGTAGTTAAGAAAATGTACTGTAGAGCCCGGCGTACCTGGCTTCGAGTCCCTGTCCTTCCCCCTAATCTGAGTGATCTTGGGGCAGATTTCTTGATATCTCTGAACACCTCTATCTGATGATAAATGGGAATAATAATAGCAGAATTACCTAGTTCCCAGGATGAGTTTGAAAATTAAATGAGGTACCTGATAAAACATGCCTTGCAACCTTGTAATAATAGCAATATTTAATATCACTAGAATATGTTCCAGGTAGCAAGCAGGGGTGAGTGCTTTAGAGGCTTTATACCATTTATCTCTAACATCCCTATGAGGCCAGTGTTTTCATCCTCAATTTTAAGATGAAGGAACTCTGACCAAAGTGACTTGCCCCAGATTCTAGCTAGAACATAGAAGACCTGGAATTCAAAGCCTCATTCATTTTATACCAAATCCTATGAGTATTTTTTTTCATGTTATATGCTAATGCTTGGTGTCGGTTTTACTAAACTTCTCTCTTTCACAGTATCCAGCACAGAGAGCTGCCCGCCTTGATGCCCCCAGGAGGCATCTGTGGGGTGGCTGCTAATTGACGGACTATGTGGACACTGTCTTTCTAGGGTTTCTTGGAGTCTCTGAGGAGCCCCTGGGCCAGACCCCGCAGTGAAGGCTGCAGGACCCACCTCCCGGCCCCAGCAGCTCTGATTGAGTCCACAGGTGTCTACCTGACTTCAAGCTCCTGGGAAGAGTGGAGTCGTCAGCAAGAGAGCCTGAGAGCTGAGGCCCGGCGGGAACATGCCAGCTGACCAGAGTTCTCCCCGGTGGTCCTCGGTCCTAGCTCCAGAGGGACATGGCAGCTCGTGTGAGGTGAGCAGGCAGAGGACCCCAGGGGCAGGAATTCATTCAGTGAGGACACAGCCCAGACCTGTCAGCAGGCCCTCAGGGAAGGGGCAGAGGGGCCACAGAAGTGGCAGATTCTAGGCTATCAGATCACCATCCACCTGCTGTCCCACATCCAGAGCCCTGTGTGTTTCAATGGACCTGTGATGTGGCTGATGGAGGAGAGGTGGGATGGGAGGGCCACCCTACATCTGGGGTCCTAGCCAGAGAGAGACGCTTCCCCCGCCGACCCCCGACACAGGCCCTGCCCTCTCCATTGGCTCTTCGCAGATGCTCAGCTGATCCACACTAGACCCTCCTTTTCCCTTTGTGTCTGGAGATTTGCTGATTTCTCCTCTATCCTGATCTAGGCAGAAAAATCCCTTTTCTTTGGAACTGAGAGGATGGCAGGGAAATAGGGTGACAACATTCTCCAGGGTCCTTCTAGGTCTTCCTCCTCTTTTCGAAGATGGTAATGGCCTGAGAAGGGACATGACTTGCCCAGCCTCTCAGATTGTGAGTGACAGCACTGGACTGGGACCAGGTCTCCTGAATGTGTCCTCCACCCTTGCCGCACTACAGCCAAACCAAGTTTCCCACTAAAAGTTCCCCCTTGAGGGGCGCCTGGGTGGCTCCGTCGGTTAGGCGTCCAACTTCGGCTCAGGTCATGATCTCACGGTCCGTGAGTTCGAGCCCCGCGTCAGGCTCTGTGCTGACAGCTCAGAGCCTGGAGCCTGCTTCACATTCTGTGTCTCCCTCTCTCTCTGCCCCTTCCCTGCTCATGCTCTGTCTCTCTCTGTCTCAAAAATAAATAAACATTAAAAAAAATTAAAAAAAAAAAGCTCCCCCTTGAGAATCTGTAAACAGGGGAATGTGATGAAAGAGCCAGACCCTGCCCGACAGCCCCCTCCTTCGGACCTTCCTGGATGCTGTCACCTCTGGGACAGGCTCCTTGTCACAGGGGCTCAGGGTCATATGGTCATTAGGATCATAGTAAACATTAAAAAATTATTTTGGTTTTATTATTTCACAACTTCACTATTTCCCAATAAAACGTCGGAAAATGCAGGTAAACAAAAAGAAGAGAATAAAACATTACTTATAATTCCAGCATTACCCAAAGTAAACCATTGTTAATATTTAGCTATATTTCCTTTCAGTTGATTTTTCCTTTGTATGCGCATACGTGCACGTATATGGGTATATGTGTGGGGCTGTGAGTGTGCATACGTACCATATACATATGCATTATATAGCTCAAGTTTGAAAATGGAATCACAGCATTTGGTTGCCTCCTTTCTATTTATTTTTATTTTTTATTTTTAAGTTTATGTATTTATTTTGAGAGGGAGCAAGAGAGAGTGCGTGAGCAGGGGAAGGGCAGAGAAAGAGGGGGGGAGGGCGCCTGGGTGGCTCAGTCGGTTAAGCATCCGACTTCGGCTCAGGTCATGATCTCACGGCTCATGAGTTCGAGCCCCGCGTCGGGCTCTGTGCTGACAGCTCAGAGCCTGGAGCCCGTTTCAGATTCTGTGTCTCCCTCTCTCTCTCTGACCCTCCCCCGTTCATCCTCTGTCTCTCTCTGTCTCAAGAGTAAATAAACGTTAAAAAAAAAAAACTTTTTTTTTAAATAAAATAAAATAAGAAAGAGGGGGGGAGACAGAGAGAGAATCCCAAGCAGGCTCCACACCGTTAGTACGAAACCCACCCAACCAAGGGCTTGATCTCACGAACTGTGAGATCATGACCTGAGCCAAAACCAAGAGTTGGATGCTTAACTGACTCAGCCACCCAGGCGCCCAGTTGCCTGGTTTTTAATTTGACAGTTTAACATAATTTTCTAGGCACTAAATACTTTTGTCTCCACGTACACGTAACACACCGCATTATGTCCTTTGGATAAACTTTAATTTAACCCCTCCACTGTGTGTGCATTTAGGGTGTTTCAGGTTTTCTGTTGCGATTAACACTGCTGTGGTAAAATTCCTACGCTTAAATCTTTTTGCCCGAGTCACCAAAATTATATTTGGGCCAAAGGAATAAGGGCGTTGAATGGCAAATGAAATGCTGCCTAACTGCAGTGCACTTGTACCCGTGGAGGCGTTTAGGCTCTGCTCCGTCATCTCCATCACAGACCCACAGTTTGGGGCCACAACAACGTGGTCCTCCCCAGTCTTTCTACAAGTGGCCTCTTGGCCAGCAGGTGTGTGGGAATTTCTAGATGAATGATTCTGGGCTGTACGAGTCACATTTCTCCACTCATCTCTTCCTTCCCAAGAACAGGACCAGGAAATAGTGGCTGGAGCTGGAAAAACAGGCAGAAGGGTCAGTGAGAGAAAGAGGGATGCGGAATAGCCCCAGGCACCTGCTGAGGGAACCATGGTGCACTTGCTGGAGACAGAGGATCGCCAAGGGGCCCCGGGCACAATTGAGAACGCAGTGGAACAAACAGGGGAAACGGGAAACAAGCCCAGAAGCCAGGGGCAGCAGAGAAACCAAGAAACAGTCACTGGGGCTGGAGAAATGGAGAGCAAGGAAAAGGAAGCTGGTCCGAGAACAGTAAGAGGGGGCTCCAAATAGGAGCAGGGATCAGAACGTAGAGGAACCAGGTAGCAGCCACAGGGAGCAGGGACCATCCAGAGGGATGAGAAAACAGAAGATTTGGCTCTAAAATGGAAAAAAAGCAGGTGGGTATGGTGTTCTGGGCAAGAGCCTGTGAGACAAGCAACTTCTCAAGGCACCAGGGTTTAGAGGGGAATCTGAGGGGATGGGGAAAGGCAGAGGTACCAGGGAACAAGGAATAGGAAAGAATGGGAAGGGACTAGATAGCAGCCAGAGGAAGCAGGGACCAGCTGCTGAGGCTGCAGAACAGGTGGAGGGGTGGGGAAGGGACTGACCCATGGGACAGTTGGAAGGACAAAGAAAGGCCTCCCAGGCTGAGGAGTAGCTGAGGAAACCAGGAGCCACATGGAACAAGGAATAGTCTCTGAGGTTGGGGAACAGCCAGAGGGAACAGCAAAGCTGTGCTGGGCACTGGGTGTCTACTAAGAAGTCCCAGGGGCTAACCAGAGGACAGGGACACAACGAAGTGGGCATTCAAAGTTTACCTGGTGTTGGAGAGTGACTCGAGTGACCAGAGAGCAGCAAGAGGGACTAGAGAACAGCTGAAAGGCATAGTAGCCATTCCTGAAGCTAGTTGCCAGCCAGAGGCCCCACTCAACAGGCACTGGGGTGAAGGGACAGTCGCAGAAGCTGGAGAGAGGCTGAGGAACCACCAGAGTTCCCTGGAATAAGGTGACAGGGATTTCCTGGGACGTGGGACTTCACTGCTAAAACAGAGGAAGTCCTAGACAACTGGAACAGTTGGTCACCCTACCCAGGAGGCAACCAGAGGAACCAGCAAATAGTCAGACATGATGGAAACGATGGACAAGGTGAAAGTACAGAATCAAGCATGGTGCAGAGTGCACAGAACCAGTAGACTTTGGTGATCAAGAGCCTAGGCCAGGAGCCAGGTCGACCAGCTCTCCGCAAAGTGTGGTCCCCGAACCAGATGTGGGAGCATCAAGTGAGGGTGTCTGAGAAATGCATTCCAGGACTGCCCAAAGCACAGGAAAGAAGTGGGACTGGGCGGCAGTCAGAGGGCTCAAAGGGCAGTCAATCTGTGTCAAACAGAAGGAACAAGTAAGGCTCATCAGGACCAGGGAACAGCCAGATTGACTAGGGCACAATCAGAAGAAATGTACCACAGACTAAGGATCAGCTCAAGGGAAAACTGTCCAAGGAAAACACAGAACAGTCGGGGGCAGCAGGAAGCAGTCAAAGGGAAGAAGAAACAGGAGGCGTGGAACAGTTAGAGGAATCCAGGGGCAATCAGGAAAGAGGCCAGGGACAACCTACATTAAGAGGGAACAGGAAACAGAGGGACCAAGGAAGAGTCAGATGGGGACTATGCAGACGGAATAAGGACCAGCAGAGGGAGCAGCAGGGAGAAGTGAGGCACAGTAGTGGGCAGGAGAAGCAGGGGAAAGCCAGAGGGAGGAGCATAGGGGCACCAGGGAACGGGAATAGCCAGAGGGAGCAGAAAGGATCCGAACAACCCCCGCCAAGGGCAGACATACAGAGAGGCTGGGTATCTGCCCTCTAGGGAGGGCACAGTGAGCCAAGAAGTCACCGCACACTTTCAGCCGGCTCAGCGAACATGCTGGAAGCCCTTCTGCTAGGCTGGGACAGGGTGTAGAAAGGCAAGATCATATATCACAGGAGGTGATACAGAAATGTTCTCGGGCACGAGTGAGGGCAGCCCCCAAAGTGGGAGGACCCAGCCCTAAGCCAGCTGCAGGGTGGGACAGAGAAGGTGGCAGGGACACAGTGGGTAGTGAGCGGGCAATCCCGGCAGCCCAGCACGCCCTGGGGTTGAGAGCGCACAGTGTGCCGGTTCCAGTGATCCCGAAGGGAGACATTGCTGTGTGGGTCGCTGGAGAGCCATGAGGAGCTGGAGTGGGGACCCTCACCTAGGATGAAGAAGTCCTTGTAGGGGTCCTGGTGGTGATAGGGACACATGCCATCCTCCATGGTAGAAATGGGCCAGAAAATCAAACCTTCTCATATGTGGCAGATGAGAATGGAATCTGGGTGAATCTGTACCAGCTACTTTCTACCCAAATTCCTAGTACCAAAATGCCCCCTCCCAAAGCTTCTATTTTAGTGGGGAAAGGATCAAAGAGGGGCAGCTGTGGGCAGCGTACCTTGCGTGTATTCATCTTGTGTCAATGCTCGTAATGCCTATCATGGTCTTTGTACACTTTCCCTGAGAATGTGGCCTTAGTGACTCCCAGGGAGGGGAGAGACAGATGAGGGTGGTCTTTCATCCACCAGCTTGGGCCACTGGAGTTGTTAAAATGTTTGAGAGTGTAAAATGATGGAACATCTTCATTCATTCCTACTGGTGGGTAAATAGCCACTCCTGTCCTGCTGCTTGAGGCTCCTCCCCTGTGTTACCCACACACCTGTGGGCCTGTCCTGGGTAGCCGGCAAGCTGGTGGGTTGGATGGGCAGGCAAAATGAGAGCTTCGCTCAAGCCTGACCCCAGGGCTCTCCCTGGTTGACTGCTCTTGGGTGAAGAAGGGGGCACAAGTCAGGGGGTGTTGCTAGGGGCCCAAGTGGAGGTCCTGCTCTCAGTAACCCTCAGGGCCGTGCTCAGGAGAGCTGGTGGGTGGAGAAGTGCTGGGCATGTTCTGGTGCTTACGGATCTGCCTCCAGGAGCTATTGGTGGTGGAGAACGTACTGTGAGTTCCCTGCCTGCTTGGTGCCCCTGAACATTCACCAACAAAGGGAGGGTGACCCAGGCCCCCAAAGTGAATAAAGGCTCCTCATTTCCTCATAGTCAAATCATTGGATCTCTTCTTTGATACTTAGCATGTTTTCTGTCTTGTTTAGGACATCCTCACCTACCCCAAGGCCTGAACAAACATTTACCTAAATTTTATTTATTTATTTATTTATTTATTTATTTATTTATGTTTTAGAGAGAGAGCACGCAAGCAGGGGAGAGGGGCAGAGAGAGAGAGAGAGAGAGAGAGAGAGAGAGAAAATCTTAAGTATATTCCACACTCAGTGCGGAGCCCAACTCAGGGCTCGATCCCACGACCCTGGGATCATGACCTGACCCAAAATCAAGAGTCGGATGTGCAACCGACTGAGCCGCCCAGGTGCCCCTCACTTACATTTTCTACTAGGAGTTTCAAAGCTTGGATTTTCTTGAAACTTTTGATTCTTTTGAAATCATTTTAAAATTAAGAGAAGTTACAAGAATAGTAACATCTTGCCACATTTGCTTTTGCTGTCTCTTGACTTATGCATGTATGTTTGTGTGTGCGTGTGTATATGTTTATACACACAGATATAGTTAAAACTTTATTTTCTGAACCATTTGAGAGTAATTTGCAGACACAATTCCCCTTTACCCCTAAATACTTCAATGTGTATCTCTCGAAACCAAGGACATTCTCTTCCATAACCACAGTACAGTTACCAGAATCAAGAACTTTCATACTGATGTTACTACATACCATGAGGGTACTAACATACCATGTATTATCTAATTATCTGACATCTCATGTGTAATATACAGTTTTCCCAGTTGTCACAGTAAGGTCCTTTAGAGCATTTTCCCCTGATCCAGGATCCAATCCAGCTGCCTGCATTGTGTTTAATTGTCATGTCCCTTTAGTCTTTAATCGGGAACAGTTCCTCAGCCTTTCCTTGATTTTCGTGACACTGAACATTTGGAAGAATGTCCCTCAATTTGGATTTGTTCCTGCCTCCTCATTTGATTTAAGTTATTCATTTTTTTTCTCAGAAATATCACAAAAATGATGCTGTGTTCTTCTCAGGGCTTCATGTCAGCAAGCATTCAATATCAATGTAACCTTTCTTGATAATACTAACTGATTACCCACGACTACAATGGTGTCCGTCAAGTACTATAACATGACCATCTTTCCCTGCATAATTAAAAACCATTTTGTGGGGGGATAATTTGAGACTACATAAATGTCCTGTGTCTCATGTTCTCTGATTTTAGCATCCTGTGGTGATTCTTGTGTGTAACAGTTAATTACTGTACTGTTTCCCTAATGATGTTCTAATCCCATCATTTCTCCTACATTGATTAGTTGGCATTCTATAAGGGGAAAATATTCCTCTCTCTGACCGCTGGAAGTATAATTACATGCCAGGCACAGTGAGCACACCTCGATTTGTCATTAGTCACCAAGAACTAGAGCTTTTTGGAGAAAAGACAGACTCCAGGGCTAGAGTAGAGAGAGTACAAAATGATCCTGGAAGAACTCATTGTTCCGGAAAGTAATGAAGTGCTCAAAAGATGGGGACGAGTCGACAGGACACAGGAGCTACCTTGAAGGAACTCCCTCTGGTCCAATTTGGGACAATTTGAGTAGCAAAGTATAATAAAGATAGCAATAAGTTATAACCCACGGCATAAAGTAGGAAGTCACCAGTCCATTTAATAGGTAAATAGGTTTGTAGGTAGGCAGACAAGGGAGAACTGAGTGCTTCTTTTTAATAGCATTCTGATCTTTTCTGGTGTGTCCATTCCTCCGGTCCTTCTGAGGCTCATATTGGTAGTTTGGTATTCTTTGGAAATAATTAGATTTACTAGACGTTGCAAAGATAGTAGAGAGAGGTCTCATGTATCCCTTTACCCAGTTTCCCTCAGTGGTTACATCCTGCATCACTAGGAAACTGACATTGCTACAGTGTGTGTGTATGTGTGTGTGTGTGTGTGTGTGTGTGTGTGTGTAGTTCTCTGCCAACCATGCATTGATCCCTGGGCAATAATACACATACAGCACTGTTCCATCACCAAACAAGTCTACTGGTTTTAAAATTTTACCAGTTAAAGTATAGAAAACTCAGCTGCCTTTAAATCCCTTTACCCTCAAAAAAAAAAAAAAATCCCTTTACCCTCACCAGTTTATATTATAATACAGTTGTCTTAAATATTTCCCTTACATACATGGAGATCCACAATAGACAATGTTAGACTTTTTGGTTTGGCCCTCAAACATAGTTTAGGAAAAAACTCAAGAGGTGGGGTACTGGGTGGCTCAGTTACATGTCCGGCTCTTGATTTTGGCTCAGGTCATGATCTCATGGTTCGTGGGATCGAGCCACATGTCAGGCTCTGTGCTGACAGCATGGAGCCTGCTTAGGGTTCTCTCTCTTGCTCTCTCTCTCTCTCTCTCTCTCTCTCTCTCTCTCTCTGCCCCTCCCCTGCTCACACACACTCTCTCTCTCAAAATAAATAAATAAAAATTAAAAAAAGAAAGAAATCTCGAGAGGAGAAGCAATGTCTACTGTCTTTACTCATATTTTTGCTTTTTCCATTTTTTCTTCTTTCCTGATGTTCCAATTCCTTCTCTTATTATCTCCTTTCTGTTTTGAGAACTTCCTTTAGCCATTCCTTCGGGGTAGGTCTGCTGGCAACAAATTTTCTTAGTTTTCCTTCATCTGAGAATATCTTGATTTTCTTTTCATTTCTTCTTAGTAACAGTTTTACTGAAATAATGACTTCCATACCATACAATTTACCCATTTAAAGTGTACAACTTACTGTTGTTTATATTTATGGGTAGGAGCAACCACCACCACAATCAATTTGACAACATTTCCATCACCTCAAAAAGAGGCCCCATTTCCTTTAGCCATCACTCCTCCCCACCCCACCCGTGTTCCCTGCCTCCCTTAACCTTAAGCAACCACAAATACACTTTCTGTCCTCTAGACTTCACTATTCTGGACAGTTCACATGAATGGGATCATATCATCTGTGGTCTTTGTGTCTGGCTTCTTTCACTCAACGTAATGTTTCAAGGAGCTCCTCTGGCCAAATTTGGGACAATTCGAATAGGAAAATAAATAATGATAATCATCGATTATAACCTGATGAATAAAGTAGGAAGCCACCATTCCATATGATAGGTGGGTAGATTTGTACATAGGCAGACGGGGAAGAATGTAGCATGTTGTGCGTGTACATGTTGTAGCATGTATCAGTACATCGTCCCTTTTTATGGCCGAATAATATTCCATTTTATTGGAAATGTTGATGGGTCAACATTTTGTTTATCCGTTTGTCATCTGATGTACATGTTGGTTGTTTCCACCTTTTCGCTATGATGGGTAATGCCACTATAAACATATGTGTACACATTTTTATGTGGACATATATTTTCATTTATCTTGAGGATACATATACCGAGGAATGGGATTGCTGGGTCAAGTGGCAACTATGTTTGACCATTTGGGGAACTGTCAGACTGTTTCCCCAAAGCAGCTGTACCATTTTACACTCCCCCAGCAATATATAAAGGCTCCAATTTCTCCACATCCTCACCAGCACTTGTTGCTATCTGACTTTCTGATGCTAGCCATTCTCGTGGGTGTGAGGTAGTATCTCATGGTAGTTTGGATTCATATTTCCCGCATAATTAATGATGCCAAGCACCTTTTCATGTATGTATTGGCCAGTGCCACTTCATTTCTTAAGGATAGTTTTGCCAGAGCCAGATATGGAATTCAGAGTTGACAGTTCTCTTCTTCCAGCCCTTGAAAACTGTTGGGCCACTTCCTTCTCTCCCCCATGGTTTCTGATGAGAAATCCACTGTCACTTTAATTGTTTTTCCCCAATAGGTAAGTTGTGGTTTCTCTCTTGCTGATTGCAAGATTTTTTTCTTTGTCTTTAGCTTTCCGGAGTTTGATTATAATGTGTCTTGGTGTAGATTTCTTTGGCTTACCCTTTTGGGGTTCGCTCAGCTTCTCGAATCTCTAAGTTGATACTTTTGCCAAATTTGAGAAAATTCCGGTCAATTTCTTCAAATACTCTTTCAGCCCCACACTCTTTCTCCCCTCCTCCTGGGACTCTGATGACACCAATGCCAGATCTCCGATTATAGTCTCACAGGTCCCTGAGGCTCTGCTCATTTTTTTCCAGCCAATTCTCTTTCTGTTCATATTGGATCATTTCCATTGTTCCATGGTCAAGTTCTCTGAGTCTTTCCTCTGTACTGTCTATTCTGCTGCTGAGCCCACAGTTGAGTTTTAAATTTTTAGTCATTGTATTTTTCAGTTCTGAAATTTCCATTCAGTTTGTCTTTATATCTTTTCTTTCTCTGCTGAGACTTTCTATTTTCAAATTTAAGTGTATTGAAACATTTTTATGATAGCTGCTTTAAAATTCTTGTCAGATAATTCTAACTTCTGTCTCATCTCAGTGTTGGTGTCTGTTGATTATCTTTTCTCGTTCCAGTTGAGATTTTTCTGCTTCTTCACATGATGCCTGATTTTCAATTATGTCCTGGATATTTTGGGGAACTATGAGACTTTGATATTATTTAAATCTTGTGTTTAATAGGCCTCCTCTGACACTGTTCTGCTAGAAAAGGAGAATCTTTTTCTGAAGAGAATTCGGAAGAGGATTCAGAAAAATCCTCCTTACTGCCACGTGGAAGTGGAAGTTCAAGTTCCCCACTTGGCCTCCTTTGACACCCCAGAAGGGGCCAAGCACCTTGTTGCTACTGGGAGGGGGTGGGTAGAATTTCAGGCTTTCCACCAGACCACCTCTGACACCATCCTGGTGGGAAGACAAGACTGACACCTCGTTTTTTGAGTCAGGGGTGGAGTCCAAGATCGCCACCTAGCCTAAATTGACGCTGTGGGGGAAGGGTCTCATTACCCACAGGCTGGAATGAAAATCTAGCCTCCCCATTCAGCCTTTACTGATAAGAATGGAAGTAGGGGGCACAGTTATTTCTGTGATGCCTGGCTGGAACAGGGCAATATGATCTAGGTTTTTCTCTCTTGCTACGTTGCCTTTTTCCTGGTCCTTGAACTAATGAAAGCAGATTTCTCTGGCTGTTCCTGCCTGTGCCAGTTGGCATTCTAAGTTGCCAGTTTCTCTAGCACCTGAGGATCACGACAGGTTTGCCTCCCTCTCTCCAACGGCCAGAGTATTCTTATCTTTGTTTTATATATAATATCCAGGGGTTTTAGCTATACTTAGCAGGAGACCTAGGAAGAATTATGTCTATTCCATTTTGGTCCCATTGGTAATTTTTAACTTATTTTTTTTAAGTTTTTAAATGTTTGTTTATTTTTGAGAGACAGTGAGAGAGAGTGAGCGAGCACGAGCAGGGAGAGGCAGACAGAGAGGGAAACACAGAATTAGAAGCAGGCTCTAGGCTCTGAGCTGTCAGCACAGAGTCCGATGCAGGGCTCAAACGCACGGACTGCAAGTTCATGACCTGAGCCAAAGTTGGACCCTTAACCGACTAAGCCACCCAAGCACCCCTAACTTAATTTTTGAATAGGTAATACATTCACATGGTTCCCTCCTTCAACTCCCCAGATCTCTCTAGCAGAAAACCGGTCTTGGTTAGTTTGTGAGTGGGTGGGGTATATGCTTAGAGATTATGCAAATGAAAGCAACTAAGAAACTATTCTTAATATTTTTCACAGAGTAGATATTGTTACTATTATGTTGAACACTGATTTTTTTAATTACTAATTTTTAACTTTTTATCATGAAATATTACACACATTTGAATAATGCTGCCATAAATATTCTTGACCATGCCTCTAATTGCACATGTATGCATATTCAGATTGGGCATATTTCCATGAATGGAATCACTGTGTCCTAGTGTATGCATGTTTCAACATTACCCAATAAAGAAAAAATGCCTTCTAACGTGGTTGTGCCAATTTACACCATCAACAATATGAGAGTTCTCATTGCACCATATTCTCCTCAACACTCCATACTATCAGTCTTTTTTATTGAGGACATTCTAGAAGTCATATAGTGGTGTCTCACTGTGGTTTAAATTTACATTCCCTGGTTACCAAGGTTAAGCCCTTTTCATGTTTATTGAAACCTTGGATTTCCCCTTTTGTAAAATGCCTGTTCAAATGCTTTGCCCACTTTTCTACTTGGTGCTCTCTTTTCTTCTTATTGGTTTGTAAGAGTTCTTTACATCTTCTAGATATGAACCCTTTGACAGTACTATGTGTTGCAGATATCTTCTCCTTTTCTGTGGCTTTCCTTTTGTTCTCTTATAATGCTGTCTTTTAAATAAATAGAAGTTTTAAAACGTGTTGTAGCCAGACATCAATCTTTCTTTATGGTTAATGTTTTTTGCATCTTGTTTTGAGAATTATTTTCCTAATCTGAGATCATGTCTTTTTTCTGCATTTTTTTTTTTTTTTGGTGCCAAAACCTGGGAAGGAATTTTCTGCATTAATTTTAAAGGCTTTATTGTTTTGCCTTTTCCCCTACGTTTCTTTTTAGTCAATTCTAGTTCATTCAATTCTATGTTGCCATGGCTGGCACATAATCAAGCAGTAAATGTATATAGTGCCCACATTAACTAGTGGATTTAAACAAAGCCTAATTTAATCCTCATTTTTGAAAAAGAATGACTGCATAAATCAATGAATAAATGTACTACATACGTAATGAATGCTAAGATACTTCAACAAGTTTTTTTTTTTCCTCTCATAAAATACAAAACCAGACACTGAGTGCAAACCCTGTGTGATACATTATGTCATTATGTCATATACAGATACGTCATTGAAAACAACTTCCTATTTGCCTTCTATCCAACCCCCCCAGTGCTGACCATATTGCCTTGAACAGGATTGTGTTGTTACAGGTCTCCGTGTCATTCGAGGATGTGACCGTGAACTTCAGCAGGGAAGAGTGGCAGCATTTGGACCCTGCTCAGAGACGCCTGTACCGGGATGTGACACTGGAGAACTACAGCCACCTGCGCTCAGTGGGTAAGCACAGCTGCCCTGTGTGTCTGCCAGGGGCGTCAGTGTGCTATTTCCATTCTCAGCTGCTGAGTGTTCTGGAACATCTTAAGTGTGTGATGGTGTCATCCTTGATTGGTCCAAGATTCTTCATTCCCTTTCCATGACTATTATTATTACCCTGTTCCCGGTGCAATGCGTGTTCTGAAGGGCAAATGGAAATGTCACTGAAAGTCCCCTGAAACCCAATTAGCTGGACCCAATCCTGTATCATGTCCTGTCAACAGGGTACCAGGTTCCCAAACCAGAGGTCATCTTCAAATTGGAGCAAGGAGAGGGGCCATGGACATTGGAGGGAGAAACCCCACATCAGAGCTGTTCAGGTGAGTGTGATCAGAGCAGACGGGGGACACAAAAACAAATCGACTCTTTCTAGAAGAGGCTGTGACGATAACCGGCCTTGAAAGTTCTAAACGTTGGTCGTTTATTGGAGATGGTTGACAGAAGCGTCTTTGATACCTAAACAACGTCTCTAAGTACAACCCTCGCAAGAAACCATTGTCTTGGTTGTTTGGCTTTTTGACAGGAGAGCTGTCTCTAGTCTCTGCACCCTGGATCACATACGTGCCGCCTTATCTTATCTAAGGCCTTTTTATTCTTTCTACTCCACTCCCACCCCCTTTATCTTAGACTCTTTCCTTGTACGTTCAGGTATTCTAAAATGTCTTCCCTTTTATGCCAATTCCACATGCTCCTTCCCTACATGTCCTCCCAGGGGCAACTGACCTACTGCGTCTGGTCTTTGAATTTGTGCGGTGGTCTTTTAAAGCCTAGAGGGTTGGTGTGTGAGTAGGTGTTCTTAGTGTATGTAAATTGTGTTGCACCACGTGTCTTAATTCTGTTCCTCTTTCTCACTCATCCGTGAGGTCTGTCCATACTGCAGTGTATTCCGCTGGCTGCCCTCCTTCAGACTGCTGCAAAGCATCCCCCCTGTGCCAGCAGCACATCTTAACCATTCACCCTGTGGCGGAACCTAGGGTTGTTGCTAAATGAAGCTCCCAGCTAATACAAACAGCTCTGCGAGAACTTTCTACAGCAGTGTTCCCTTATGGAGGGTGAGAATGTCTCAGGGGATGTTTACAGAAGAAGGGATTTGCCTGATCATTGTATATTTCCATCCTGAATTTGACTGAGTGCCACCATATTGTTCTCAGGTTGACTGAACGAGTCTATACTAGCAACAGTTTCTGCCAACGATTAGTAGAACCAAGCTTTCTCATCTTTTGGCCAACAATGGGTATAAAGTGGCATCTCATTTTTTTATTGCACATCTCTCCAATATCTAGTTTCAGCCTTTCATGACTGATCTGTTGTGGTCTGTTTGAGTTTCCCCTTCTATGAGTGACCTTGTTGATGTTCCCCGTGTTTTGCTTGAGTTTCCTGTCTGTTTCTTTTTTTTTTCTCTTCAATTCTATATGTTCAAATTTTTATTGTTACCTTCTTTTTTCCTCTTTTTTCTTTTTTTTTTAATTTATTTTAATCCAAGTTAGTTAACATATAGTGTAGCATTGGTTTCATGAGGAGAATTCAGTGATTCATCACTTCCATACAACACCCAGTGCTCATCATAACAAGTACCCTTCTTAGTACCCATCACCCATCTAGCCTATCCACCCTTCACCCACCTCCCCTCCAGCAAACCCTCAGTTTGTTCTCTGTATTTAAGAGTCTCTTATGGTTTCCTCGGTTTCTTACTGGTTTACATCCAATTTATTACCTGCCCTTTTTCCCAGTCTTCTCCTCTTCCTTATCCCCATACGTGAGGTTGCCCTAGGGACCCTGCCTACTGTTCACCAGTCTTTCCTTCATATACATGCAAGGATTCATCCATACTGAATTCTGATGACTCTGCTTTTGACATCCCCAGTCCGGTTTTCTCTGGCACTTTATTTATTTACTTACTTATTATTTAAAATTTTTTTCATGTTTATTTTTGAGAGACAGAGAGAGAGACAGAGTGTGAGCAGGGGAGAGGCAGAGAGAGAGGGAGAAACAGAATCAGAAGCAGGCTCTAGGCTCTGAGCTGTCAGCACAGAGCCCAATGCGGGGCTCGAACTCACAAACTGTGAGATCATGACCTGAGCCTAAGTCCAATGCTTAACTGAGCCATATGGATACCCCTATTTACTTATTTTTATGGTTATTTATTTTGAGGGGGGAGGAGAAAGATAGAGAGCAGGGGAGGGGCAGAGAAAGAGGGATAGAAAGAGAATCCAAGGCAGGCTCTGTACTGATGATGCAGGGCTAAAACCCATGAACCGCAAGATAATGACCTGAGCCAAAACCTAGAGTCCGATGCTGAATGGACTGAGCCACCCAGGTGCCCCTGGTACATTATTTTTTTAATTTATTTTTTAATTTTTAAATTTTATTTTAGAGAGGCAGGCATACGAGCAAGGGAGAGGGGCAGAGAGAAAGAGAGAATCCCAAGTAGGCTCCATGCTCAGCAGGGAGCCCGACACAGGACTCGATCCCACGACCCTGGGATCATGACTTGAGCCAAAATCAAGAGTCTGAGACTCAACCAACTGTCCCACCCAGGTTCCCCTTCACTGGTACTTTAGTACTAGATTTAGCTTCCTAGAAAGTTTCCTTGAGATGTTTCTCTTGATCCTCAGTACATAAGAAATTTGAATCATCATCTCACGCATTACCTTCTCACCTTCAAATTCTGTCACAGTCTGTCAGTGCTTCTTAAATCTTTTAGTCTTTTTTTTTAATTAATTACCTGCAGTTCCTAGTGCCTTTCCATTTTTGCAAATATCATTTTTGGATCTCAGCTCATCTTCTCAATTCCCAGTAATACCACCTAAAACCAGCTTCTTATTTTCTTATGCTTGGATTACAATGATTCGATTCCTGATTGAATTTGCTGATTCCATTCTTTTTATTAGTTCACTTTAAGTGCTAATGACAGATGTCATTACCTAAAACATTCCATTTATGTTGTCAGCTTTATGGAATAAACCCAACAATTACTCCCCATTACTTAGTATGTCATAATTAAACTCTTCTTTCAAAGAGATAAACAATATGGCCACATATTTCCAATTCAAACTTGTATCTGTGTATTTTCTATAACCTCTACTCATCTCCGTTTTAAACAGTTTTATGGTTTATTGATATTGCTATCAGTAATTGATGTTAATAATTTATCAATGTAAATAATTCTATGTGTTTTGATAAATGCGTACAGTCCTATAACCACCACCACCACTGTCAAGAATATAGAGCAAAAAATTACACCACACCCCTTTGTTGTCACTCCTTCCCACTACTTCTGGCCCTGAAAAATACTCATCTTTTTTCCGTCCTTATAAGGTTTGCCTTTTCCAGAATGTCATATATATGGAATCATATAGCACGAAGCTTTTTGAGCCTGGCTTCTTTCACTTAGTATAATGCATTAAAAACTCATTCATCCTCTTGTATGCTTCCATTGTTTGGTATTTTTTTATTGCTGAGTGGTATTCCACTGTATAAATGTACCACGGTTTGTGTATCCACTACTTTGGATGGTTTCCAGTTTGGGTGATTATAAATAAAAGTGCTATGAAGTCTATTTACTGATTTTGTGTGATGAGAAGATTTCAGTTCTCTGGGGTAAATACCTAGGAGTGGGATTGCTGGGTTGTACAGTAAGTGTATGTTTGATTTTATTAGAAACTGCCAAACTGAGTTTTAAAGCAGCTGTAAAATTTTACATCCTAGCCAGCTATGTATGAGAATTCCAGTTGATCTACATCTTTACCAGCATTTGGAATTGTCCATTTAAAATGTTTTTAGCCATTTTAGTAGGTGGGTGGTAGTATCTTACTATGGTTTTAATTAGCACGTTCGTAATGTCTAATAGTTAACATCCATATATCTTCCCTGATGGAGTATTTGTACAAATATTTTGTCCAGTTTTCTATAGGGAACTTTGTGTTCTTATTGAGTTTTGAAAGTTCTTTGTATATTCTGAACACAAGTTATAGGATATGTGTTTTGCAAATTTTTCTTTTTATTTTATCAGTGTCTTTCATGAGACATTTTATTTATTTTTTTTTAAGTTTTCATTAAAATTTTTTTAATGTTTATTTATTTTTGAGAGAGAGAGAGAAAGAGAGAGAGAGAGCATGAAGTGGGGAAGGGACAGAGAGAAGAGAGAGACACAGAATCTGAAGCAAGCTGAAGGCTCCAGGCTCCGAGCTGTCAGCACAGAGCACAACGCCAGGCTCGAACTCACGAACTGTTAGATCATGACCTGAGCTGAAGTCGGAGGCTTAACCGACTGAGCCGCCCGGGCACCTCTCATGAGACATTGTAAATTTTGACAAAGTCTAATTTATCTATTTTCTTCTTTTACAGAGTGTGCTTTGGGGGTTGTATCTATGAACTCTTTACCTAATCCAAGGTCACGGAAAATTTAGATTTTATATTTAGTTCTGTGATCTCTTTTCTGTTAATTTTTTATGTGATTCAAGTATGGATCGAAGTTCACTTTTTTACACATGGCCATCCAATTATTCCAGCATCATTTATTTTTTAAAAAATGATGCTGGGGCTCCTGGGTGGCTCAGTTGGTTAAGCGTCCCACTTTGGCTCAAGTCATGATCTCACAGTTTGTGTGTCTGAGCCTTGCATCAGGCTCTCTGCTCTCAGTACAGAGCCTGCTTCATATTCTCTCTCTCTCTCTCTCTCTCTCTCAAAAAGTAAACATTTTAAAAAAAGATTAAAATAAACGATCCTTTCTTGGGGCACCTGGTTGGCTTAGTCAGTTGAATGTCCAACTTTGGCTCAAGTCATGGTCTCTCAGTTCATGAGTTCAAGGCTTATGTCAGGCTCCTTGCTGTCAGCATAGAGCCTGCTTCAGATCCTCTGTCCCCTTCTCTCTGCCCCCTCCCACTTGTGCTCTCTCTCTCTCAAAAATAAATAAACATTAGAAAGAAACATGATCCTTTGTCAACTGATTTGCCTTTGCACGTTTATTGAAAATCAGTTGCCATATGTGTGTGGATCTCTTTCTGGAGTCTTTACTCCATTCCTGTGATCTATTCATTTATCTTTATACTATTCCACACTGTTTTGATTAGTATATAATAAATGTGAAATCATGCAGTGTTAGCCCTCCAACCTTGTTCTTCTCTTTCAATTGTTTTGGCTATCTGAGTACTGTGTATATCCATTTGAATTTTAGAATCAGTGTTTCAATTTCTACAAAAGTGAATTTTGACTGGGATTATGTTGACTCTGTGGCTCAGTTTGGCTCAGTTTGGAGAGAACTGACATCTTAACATTATTGAGTCTTCGAAGCCATGAATAAGTTATACATTTCCATTTATTTAGGCGTTCTTTACTTCCTCTCAGTGATATCTTCTACCTTTCAGTATAGAGGTTTTGTGCATCTTTTGTCAAATTTATCCCTAAGTATACCACATTTTTACTGTTTATTTATTTTTGAGAGAGAGACAGACAGACAGAGTGCAAGTGGGGGGAGGCGTAGAGAGGGAGGGAGACAGAATCCGAAGCAGGCTCCAGGCTCTGAGGTGTCCGCACAGAGCCCAACACAGGGCTCAAACTCACGAACCATTGAGATCATGACCTGAGCCGAAGTCAGACACTTAACCAATGGAGCCACCCAGGCACCCCCTAAGCATACCACATTTTATGCTATTTCCCCCCAGCTTTATTGAGATATAAGTGACACATAACATTATATAAGCTTAAGGTATACAATATGTTGATTTAATACCTTTATGTATTGCAAAATAATTAACACCATAGCCTTCGCTAATATCTCCATCCTGTCACATAGTTACCAATTCTTTTTTGTGATGAGAACATTTAAGACTTACTCTCTTAACACCTTTCGAGTGTTTGATACAGTATCGTGAGCCCGAATTACCAGGCCGTATCTTAGATCCTCAGAACTCGTTCATCATAGAACCTAGAACTGGCAGTTTGTACCCTTTGACCAATACTTCCATTTCCTTCACCCCCAACCCCAGGTAAGCACCACTCTACTCCGAGTTTGACTTTTTTGAGATTCCACATACAAGTGATAATACCGTACAGTATTTGTCTTTGTCCAACTTATTTCATTTAGCATAATACCCTTAAGATTCAGCCACGTTATAACAAATGGCACAATATTTTTCTCGTGGCTGAATTATATTTCCTTGGGGGTATATATATATATATCTTCTTTATCCATTCAACATTGACTGACAGATTGTGTCCATATCTCGTTATTGTGAATAATGCTGCAATGCATACGAGAGTGCAGATATCTCTACGAGATCCTCATTCCTGTTCTTATGGATATATACCCAGAAGTGGGATCGCTAAATCATGTGGTAGTTCCGCTTTTAATTTTTTTTTTCAACGTTTTTTATTTATTTTTGGGACAGAGAGAGACAGAGCATGAACGGGGGAGGGGCAGAGAGAGAGAGAGACACAGAATCGGAAACAGGCTCCAGGCTCCAAGCCATCAGCCCAGAGCCTGACGCGGGGCTCGAACCCACGGACCGCGAGATCGTGACCTGAGCTGAAGTCGGACGCTTAACCGACTGCGCCACCCAGGCGCCCCTCGCTTTTAATTTTTCAAGGAAGCTCTATACTGTTTTCCATAGTGGCTGTACCAATTTGCATCGCTACCAACAATGCACAAGGACTCCCTTTTCTTCACACCCTCACCAACACCTCTTCTCTGTCATCTTGATGTAGCCACTGTAGCAGGTGTGAGGTGGTATCTCATTGTGGTTTTGACTGGCATTTCCCTGGTGATTAGTGATGTTGAGCACCTTTTCATGTACCTGTTGGCCATTTGGATGTGTTCTTTGTGTTTTTGTTTTAAAATGTTTATTTATTTATTTTGAGAGAGAGAGAGAGCGCCAGAGAGAGTGAGAGTGGGGGAGGGGCAGAGAGAGAGACGGGGAGAGAGGGAATCCCAAGCAGCCTCCTTGCTGACAGCATGGAGCCTGACGTGGGGCTCAGTCTCACAAACCGTGAGATCATGACCTGAGCCAAATGAAGAGTCTGACGCTTAACCGACTGAGTCACCCAGGAGCCCCATTTTGATGTCTTCTTTGGAAAACTGTCTGTTCAGTTCTACCCATTTTTAATCGGTTTATTTATTTTTTGCTATTGAGTTGTATGAGTTCTTTATATTAACTCCTTATCAGATATATGACTTGCAAAAACGTTTTCACATTACAGAGGTTGCTTTTTCATTTTGCTGATTGTTGGTTTTTTTTTTTTTGATGTGCATTTAAGAATTTTTACTTATGTCCACCATATGTATTAGTGTTCTATGAATCAGACTCTTTATTCTGTGCTCTGTCTATTCAGTGATACATTTTCACCTGGTGATCAGATTTCGGTGTTCCATGACATGGCTCAGTGACTCTAGCATATGTGGCTCTTTCCTCTTTCTCACCTTTCTTTCCACAGGAGCTCAGAAAGAAAGCACAGACTTTAGACTATGTGGTAACTGAGGCTTTTACCTCTCTGTTTTTAGAAAGTTCCCAGAACTAAGAGCCTGTTTCTTCTTGTGTAACTCAGGGGCTGAGCAGGAGACAGAAACGACCTACTAATTTGAACAGCAAAAGTATAACATAAAGAATGATTGGCTACGGTGAGATTGAAGTGACGAGAGATTAGCTAGTAAAAGTAAAGAGAAATCTAAAGAATAAAGGAATAGCAGATAAAAAGAACAGCTGGTACCTCTAGGGCTGTGATTGAACACCCAAGGAAGGGCCTCCCTTGCTTCCCGGGGATGAATCCAGAGCTTGATGGGAGGCGCAGCCATTGGCTCACAGCACGGAAGAAGAGTGGAACTCGCTGGAAATCTGCTCTCTGGGGTTCCAGAGAAAGCTGATCATGCGGAAGCTTCTCAGCGGAGGCAGCCCCCTACGAATCGTCTGAGAGGGGTGCTAGGGTAAACTGCGGAGTGCTGCTGGCCATGTCGCACTGCACAAGCCCGGAGCTAGAGAAGCTCCCAGAGTTGACGGGAGCTGGGTGCTTGGGAAGCCGTATGAGCCACAGGAGATAGGTGCTCGAAAAGTCGTCCCCACCGCAGGAGCTGAGGTCTAGAGAAGCCACCCACACTGCAAGACCTGGGCGCCCGGGGAGCTAGAAGTGCATCAGCAGCGTGGTGGTGGCGAAGCCACAGGTGGCTGCAGGAAGCCCGGTGGCGGACGAGCTGCCCTTGCTGGGACGGCAGGGGGGCTGCTGAGTGGGCCCACCGGAACCAGGAAGCAAAACCCCTTCCTCCTGCAGTGTTTCTCCATCACCCGGTGCTGAAAAGGGCCAACATCATGCCAGTTGGCAAAGGAAACATATCTAAAGAGACTCACATCCATTTTTGTAGAGCAGGCAAAGGGGAGTGGATTCAGAGCCGAGAGGCAATAGGTTGGTACCTGGCACGTTTATTCTTCAGTTCACTGAGGCAGAGCCTGGAAAATGTTTGGCAAACTTCCAGTTATTGAATTTGGGGAGATAGGCAGCGGAGGATATCTTGCTCTCTTTCGGCAGGATTTTGCAAGTGTCTGCTCAGGGGAATTCAAAGGACCATACATCATACTTGGAAAGGGAAGAAATGTTAACAAGCTCAGCCTTTCTGTTGGAGCAGAAAACTGGGCCAAATTAGGTATCAATATGAGTGGTACCCTGTCGGCTTTCTACACTCACAGCAGATAGAATTTTGAATAGGCAGAGAAACCAAACAACAAACTCAGTATAAATTCTCTTGTGTAAGAATTCGGAGGTGAACGGATGCAGTCAACAGGTCAACTCTACCCCTGACGGGTCATTCAGGGGCCATGTTCCAAGTCATTGCCCTGCCATCCCCCAGGGCACCATGGTCAGCTACGTGGTTAATGTTGGGTCACTGCTGAGTCCAGTGGGAAGGAGAAAGGGGAAGAGAGGAGTTTTTCCCACTGACTTCAGGCCCGGCTTGGAAGCTGCACATACCTCTTCTGCTCATACTTTTCGCTGGTGAGGACAAAGCGAGGCTGGTAAATGCAAGTGCAATTAGTTGTGGGCGGACGGCTTGTACTTTCTGCCTCAGGTGGCTTTTCCTCTCCTATCTGGCTCTTGTTGAAAGCGTATATCCCTGGGACCAAGGAAAACATGCAGCTGGCTATAGAGTTGGAGCACAGATACCTATTTACTATTTGGATGGTTGATGTTGCAACACTGTTGGGTATAGCTGCAGAGGAATGGATCTCTGAGGCACAGAAATTTAATGTTGGTGCTCCTATGGTTCAGAGGAAAAGCAAGACAAAGCAGAGAGGTTATAAAGGTTCAGAGCAAGGGCGCCTGGGTGGCTCAGTCAGTTAAGCGTTCGACTCTTGATTTCGGCTCAGGTCACGATCTCACGGTTCATGAGATCGAGCCCCAGCGTCAGGCTCGCAGAACCTACTTGGGATTCTCTCCCTCCCTCTCTGTGCCACCCCCCACTCCGTTCACGTGTACACTCCAGCTCTCTCTCAAACTAAATAAATTAAAAAAAAAAAAAAAAAAGAGAAAGGTTTAGAGCTGATAAGTAATAAAGACATATAATCTGAAATATTTCTTCCATGCTAGGATTCCCCTTAACAGACTTAGGTTTCTTCTTCTGGTTAGTCTCATTATCAAGACCTCCTACATAACAGATATGAATTCCCAGGGTCACAGCCCATCTCCCTCACTTAATTAGCGATTTGGTCTTCAGCAAGTTACACAACTTCTCTGTACTTCTGTTTTCTCATCTGACTGGTCATGACAGCTGCCTCTTAGGGGTTAGTGAGGACTGAATGAGCTATTTATGCATAAAGCACTAGGAACAGTGCCTGGTGCATCATAAATGCTATAAAATTATTTTGTATATAGTAAGTGCTTTAGAAGAATTTTGTATTACTACATTATTACTATTTTCATTATTGTCATATGGACCCTTCCATTTCTGTGTCCACTTTGTACCCCGTCCACGGCCAGACCACCCCAAACGCGCCCCATCTCGTCTGAACTACATGTACCCTCGGCTGATTGCCCTTTGAGTCATTTTTACGTTCTTCTTTTTCGTTTTAGGTGAGGATATTGGGAAAGTACAACAACAGAGAATTTCTGGAAAAGTTCCACTCCCCTGTGAGAAATTTGGTCAATCTATAAGAAAAGCTCCTTTGTGTTCCATTTTAGAAGAATTGTGGCAAAATAATAGCGAGCTAGAGAGGTATCCAGGAAGCCAAAATAACCCTTTAAGTCCTGTGAAAGTGCTGAGCTGTGAATGTAAAAATATTGAAAAAATAATTCACGTGAGTTCCAAGCTTGTTCCTTCAATTAAAAGACTCCATAACTATGACACATTTGGAAAGAGTTTGAAGCACACTTTAAACTTACATAACCATAATAAAAGCAATTCAACAAAGAACCTTGATAAGATTTTTGAAAACGATAACAATTTTGCCCACAGCTCTTCCTCCCCCGAGAATGCTGCCACAGGGGCAAATGCCTGGAAAATTAATCAATGTGAAAAGCATCTTGGCAACAAACAAGTTCTCATCCCCCAGCAGCAAATTCAGACCGGGGAGCAACTTTATGTTTGTACTGAGTGTGTAAAGGGCTTCCCCCAGAAGTCACATCTCTTTGAGCATCAGAGAATGCATGCTGAGGGAAAATCCCACGAATGCAATAAAAGTGAGAACGCCCTCACTCAGAAGCCACAGATTGATGGACCTCAAAGTGTTTATACAGGGGATAAACCCTATATATGTACTCAGTGTGGGAAGGCCTTTACTCTCAAGTCAAACCTCATTACACATCAGAAAATTCATACTGGGCAGAAACCGTATAAGTGCAGTGAGTGTGGAAAAGCCTTTTTCCACAGATCGTATCTCTTTAGACATATGAGAATTCACACAGGAGAAAAACCCTATGAATGTAGTGAATGTGGAAGAGGCTTCTCTCAGAATTCAGACCTTAATATACATCAGAAGACTCATACTGGGGAGAAACACTATGCGTGCAGTGAATGTGGGAAAGCCTTTACAAGAAAGTCCGCGCTCAGAATGCATCAGAGAATCCACACAGGAGAGAAACCTTATGTATGCACTGAATGTGGGAAGGCTTTCATCCAGAAATCACATTTCAATACACATCAGAGAATCCATACCGGAGAGAAACCTTACGAATGCAGTGAGTGTGGAAAATCATTCACTAAGAAGTCCCAACTCCACGTGCATCAAAGAATTCACACAGGAGAAAAACCCTATATATGTACAGAATGCGGAAAGGTCTTCACTCATAGAACAAACCTCACTACACATCAGAAGACTCATACTGGAGAGAAGCCCTACATGTGTGCTGAATGCGGAAAGGCTTTCAGTGACCAGTCAAATCTCATTAAGCACCAGAAAACTCACACTGGAGAGAAACCCTATAAATGCAATGGCTGTGGAAAAGCCTTTATATGGAAGTCACGCCTCAAAATACATCAGAAGTCTCATATCGGAGAGAGACACTATGAATGCAATGAATGTGGGAAAGCCTTTATCCAGAAATCAACACTAAGTGTGCATCAGAGAATCCACACAGGAGAGAAACCCTACATTTGTCCTGAGTGTGGGAAGGCCTTCATCCAGAAATCACACTTCATTGCACATCACAGAATTCATACTGGAGAGAAGCCTTATGAATGCAGTGACTGTGGGAAGTGCTTTACTAAGAAGTCACAACTCCGTGTGCATCAGAAAATTCACACAGGGGAGAAGCCCAACGTATGCGCTGAATGTGGGAAGGCCTTCACCGACAGGTCAAATCTGATAACACACCAGAAAATCCATACCCGAGAGAAACCCTATAAGTGCGGTGACTGTGGGAAAACCTTCACCTGGAAGTCCCGCCTCACCATCCATCAGAAATCTCACACTGGAGAAAGGCACTATGAATGCAGTAAATGTGGGAAAGCCTTCATCCAGAAAGCAACGTTGAGCATGCATCAGATCATTCATACAGGAAAGAAACCCTACGCTTGTACAGAATGTCAGAAGGCCTTCACTGACAGATCAAACCTCATTAAACACCAGAAAACGCACAGTGGAGAAAAGCTATAAAGGCACTGACGGCAAACGCCTTCAGCTGGACCTCACAACTCGGTACGCGTCAGATGTCTCGTAGACGGGAAGAGGAGTGACCGTGACACTACAGCTTCCGTGAACAGAAGGCAGGCAAAGCCAAGTACCCTTCAGTCAACGGGAAGTACAAGTACCTGCATCGCCGCAAGCTGACGCGCAATTAGACGCGCAGGGAGACGCTTTGATAAAGCATTTGAGCAATAGTCCTATTTGGGTGCATGATTCATCCACAGACCCTCAAGCTCCTACAAGCGGTACAAATAGAGACCCCAGGAGATGACTTGGAACCTGTTATGTTTCACTTTTTGGATGAAGGACTTGATAAATTCGGCACTGATGAGTTCTTTGTCCCCCGGGGTGTAAAAGTACTCGATATTGGCCACTTCTTTTTCAGATTCCTAGGGCGGGGAGAAGAGTTTTTAGAGCACCAAGGTCAAGGCAGAAAACTATTTGGGAACGCAGGTCTGTGAGTAGAAGCCACAAGTTTTTGTGATCGTTGACATTTAAGACACAAAAAAAAGATTGCCATGAGGAACTGTTCTGTCTCTTCCCTTCACGATAGAATTTAAAAAATGTAATATTTAAAAAAATTTTTTAAATATTTATTTGTGAGGGCAGGGGAGGGGCAGAGAGAGAGGGAGACACAGAATCCGAAGCAGGCTCCAGGCTCCGAGCTGTCAGCACAGAGCCCAATGTGGGGCTCGAACTCATGAACCCTGAGATCGTGACCTGAGCCGAAGTCAGACGCTCAGCCGACCGAGCCACCCAGGCCCCCCCAAAATATAATATTTTTTAAAAATGAAATAGAATTTTTAAGCTGAAAGTCTCGCTTTAGGTTTAAATTGGCAACTTAGGCACGGCTGTAGTGGATGTTACAGAAATATAGTTGTTAAGCCTTACAGACCTCTGAAGGTGGCAATTTTTCCCTCATTAATTCCATGCTGTGGCAGCAGGCGATTCACATCCAAAAAAGACGTGCATGCGTTCTAACCTGTATCCCAAAAGCTGTCATTTATGGAAGCTGGCAGACCACAGACTTCTCATCCCCTTAGACGCTGACCCTCACCCACTGAGGCTTCTGCTTTCTTTGGGATTCCTGTTTGGAAAGGAGTGGTTGACAAATTGGGTTTCAGTACCTAAAACTTTGATTTGGTTTTCCTTTCAATTTGGATAAGATACATTCGCTTTCTACACGCACGTTAAGAGCAGTTTTGTGTAGATTGCTACAGGATAAAGTCATCTTGCACTGTATTTGGTTAGTCTCGGATATGATTATAGTTGAATAACTGCGAGACTTCTCTAGAAAGAGCACTGCTTTTTTTTAGGCACTGATGTACAGACACTTTCTCATTTTGCCTTAAATGGTTTTTTATGACACTCATAAGAAAAGGGACTTGCTTTCTCGCATGCAATTTTATTTTGTTTTTAAACCTTCTTATTAAAGTATAATGTACACAGAAAATGCGGATAGCATGAGCAAACAGTTCAGTGATCTCTCACAAAGTGAACATACTCAGATGAAGAAGGAAAACATCCCCAGCACTCCAGAAGCATTCCAGGCCTTGTCCCCCATCCCCAAGGTAAACACTATCCTGACTTGTAACAGCACAGATGGTTTTGTCTGTTTGGTATTTTATATAAATTGAGTCCAACAATTATATTTCCTATTTTAGTAATATACTCTTTGGTGTCTGTCTTCTTAAATTCACATTATAAATGTGAGATTCATCCATTTGGTCAAATGTAGTTGTAGATAATTCATTCTCATTGTCACGTTATGTTCCGTTGTGTGAATATACTACAATATATTTATCTATTCCTCTGTTGATGGACATTTGGGTTGTCTGCAGCTTGGGGCCATTAGGAATAGTGGTGCTATAAATATTTTAGTGCCTATCTACCAATGAACATATTTACGAATTTCCATTAGGTATATATATCTAGGATTTGAACTGCCAAGTCATACGGTATCCGTATGCTCAGCTTTAGTTTCTAAAACTACTTTTCAAAAGTGGCTGTACCAATATACACTCCCACCAGCACAGTATACGAGTTCTACTTGTGCTCCACGTTCTTGCCAACACTTGGTGTTTTCCATCTTTTTCATTTTAGCCCATATATATATATATATATATATATATGTATATATATATATACACACATATATATATGTATAGCCCCCCCCACATATACATATATATATATATATATATATATATATAACCATATATAACCATTATGGTTGGTATATAGTGATATCTCAATGTGATTTTAATTTTTATTTCTTGTCTTCCAATCTCAACGTAGTATCTCTCCAAGACAGTTAACTGAGATCTGAGACCTCGTCATGGTCCTCGCATGGCTGCACCATTTATATTTCAGCAACAATAGTAAGCCATTAGTAACTTTAAATCTTCCCACACAAAAATGCCTAAAGCCAGATGGTTTCACTGGTTAATTGCATTAAACATTTATAGGAGAAATAACACTGACACTCCACAAAATCTTTCAAAAAGAGGAAGAAGGAACACTCCCCAAGTCTGTGAGGCCAGGATTACCCTGATACTTAAGCCATACCATCACATAACAACAATCACAAAGACTACAGACCAATATTCTTCATGAATATAGATGTGAAAGTCTTCAGCAAAATACTAGCAAACTGAATCTAGCAACATATAAAAAAATTATATATCATGACCAAGTGAGGTCTGTTCTGTAACACAAGGCTGCCTCAACATTCAAAAATCAGTGTAATCTCCCATATTAACAAGCTGAAGAAGAAAAATCACATGACCTACAGATCCAGTACCATTTTATCAAACTTCCAGCAGCCTTTCTTCCCCCAGAATTGATAAACGAATCCTTAAAATATAGAGAGAAGTAGAAAGGACCAAGAATAGTGAAAAGGAATCTGCCAGACAAAGTGGGAGGACATTTACCTACCAATTTCAGACACATAGATTAACAGAACAGAAAACAGTCCGGCAACAAGCCCTCATACTATGATAAACATGTATTTTCCCCACAAAAGTGTGAAGGCAATTCAATGGGGAAAGAAAAACCTTTCAACATTTGGTGCAGGGATCATTGGATACCCACATGCAAAAAGATAAATTTAAATCTTGCTTCATGCCATTCTAACAATGAGCTCAAAATAGATCACAGACACAAGTATAAAAGCTACAACTATAAAAGTTTTAGTAGAAAACAGGAGAAACTCTGTGACCTTGGTTTAGGCAAGAAATTCTTAGATAGGACACCAAGAACATGATCCATAAGGAAAAAAATCATAAACTGGACTTCCATCAAACCAAAAACCAAAAAGGTTTGTGCTTCAAAAGACACAGCTAAGGAAACGAAAAGACAAAACACAGACTGGGAGAAAACATTTGTAAGGCCTGTATCTGATAAAGAACTTCTATCCAGAATATATAAAGAACACTTACAGCTCAATAAAAAGACAAACAACCCACTTTAAAAATGGACAAAAGACTTGAAGAGACATTTCATCAAAGAGGATATGATGCAAGTAAGCACATGAAGAGATGCCCAACATCATTAGGGAAATTCTAATGAAAACCACAATGAAATAACCACTTTACATGTGCTAAAATGGCTATAATTAAAAAAGACCATCCTAACAAATGTTGGCAAAGATACAGAGGATTAGGAACTTTCATACATTTCTGGTATAAATGCACGAAAGTGGTATAGCCACTTTGGAAAAGGGGCAGTTTCCTTAAAAGTCGATCATAAATTTACCATAGGACCCAGCGATGTCACTCCTAGTATCCACCCAAAATGTATGTAACATGTGCTCACACAAACTTGCCCTTATTGATAATAGCGTAATTTGTATAAGGCAATAAGTACAGACAGTCCAAATGTCCATCAACTGGCAAATGGATACACCAAATGTGGTAGGCAGCAATAAAAAGGAACAAATGCTAATAAATACTACAACATGGATGAACCTCAAAAATAGTATAAGTGAAAGAAGCAAGACACAAAAGATCAAGTATTGTATTTGTATATTGTATTTACATGAAATGTCCAGAAAAAATCTATAGAGATCTGTAGATTAGTGGTTGTCTGGGGATGAAAATTGGAATGGTCATGAATTATAAATTAGTACAAGGATTTTTATTGGGGTCAGAGAAATGTTCTAGAACGTGATCGTGGTGACGGTTGCCCCACTAGGTATAAGTTTAATAAAGGTCACTGAGGCGATCCTTAATTCCATTCCTTTTTAAACACCTGGATCCCCTGCCATAACATCTGTTGCCGCCTATAGCTAGAATGAACTGTTGTCTTGGAGCTTGTTGTACATTGAAGAAGAAACTTTTGTTTAAAAAAAAGTCATTGACCTGTACAATTTAAATACGGAATGTAAATGATACCAAAATAAAGTTGTTCCTTTTTCAGAGTTGCTTTGGCTATTCTGGGTCCTTTACATTTCCATATGAATTGTAGAATAGGTTTGTCCATTTCCACAACAACAAAAAAGCTGCTGTGGTTTTTATTGGAATGACTTTGAATCTGTAGATCAATTTGGGGATAATTGAAATCTTAACAATATTGTTTTCTGACTCATAAATAAGGTCTATCTCTCCGTTGCTTTAAGTATTCTTTAATGTCGTTACATTTGTTACATTTGCAGCTTTCAGCGTATACATCTTTTGTATCTTCTGACAAACTTCCCTAAGCATCTCATATTTTTGATGCTTTTTTACTTGGTGTTGTCTTGTTTCCACTTTATTGTGTGGTGTTGGTTTTCGATTTAAATTTCTTTCTTGGGCACCTGGGTGGCTCAGTCGGTTAAGCATCCAACTTCAGCTCAACTTCGAGCCCCGCGTCGGGCTCCGTGCTGACAGCTCGGAGCCTGGAGCCTGCTTCAGATTCTTTGAATCCCTCTCTCTCTGTCCTTCCCCCGCTCATGGTCCCTCTCTGTCTCTCTCTCTCTGTCTCTCTCTCAAAAATAAATAAACATTAAAAAAAATAAATAGGGGCGCCTGGGTGGCTCAGTCGGTTAAGTAGCTGACTCCGGCTCAGGTCATGATCTCATGGTCCCTGAGTTTGAGCCCCGCATCGGACTCTGTGCTGACAGCTTGGAGCCTGGAGCCTGCTTCGGATTTTGTGTCCCCTTCTCTGTCTGCCTCTCCCCCTCTTGCACTCTGCCTGTCTCTCCTTTCTCTCTCTCTCTCTTTCAAAATAAAGTAAAAACATTAAAGTAAATAAATAAATAACTTTCTTTTTTTTTTTTATTTTTTTAACGTTTATTTATTTTTGAGACAGAGAGAGACAGAGCATGAACAGGGGAGGGGCAGAGAGAGAGGGAGACACAGAATCTGAAACGGGCTCCAGGCTCTGAGCTGTCAGCACAGAGCCCGACGCGGGGCTCGAACCCACAGACCATGAGATCATGACCTGAGCTGAAGTCGGACGCTTAACCGACTGAGCCACCCAGGCGCCCCATTCTTTTTTTTTTTTTTTAATTTTTTCTTTTTTTTTTTTAAAGTAAACTCTATGCCCAATGTGGGGCTTGAACTCAGGACCCTGAGCTCAAGAGTCTCATGCTCTACTCACTGAGCCAGCCACACACCCCTTTAACTTAAAATTTTTATTGTTAATCACCAGTATATACAAAGTCAGTTGCTGTTTATATGTTTTTCTTGTGCAGAAGTTAGAGGAAACAGTCCCCACACAAGACTGTCCTCACTTATGACAGCAACTGCAAATTCAGAAGTCTCCAAGACCACCCTCAGTTTCAATAATTCACTAGATGGGCTCTAAGAAGTTACTGAAAGCTGTTATAACTCACGGTTATATTTATTACAGCTAGAGGACAGAGATTGAAATCAGTCAGGGGAAGAAGTGAATAGAACAGAGTCCAGGAAAATAAACTTCCAGTTGGAAAGAACAGCTTCTAGTTGTCCTCTCCCCATGAAATCAAGACATTACTCTCCCGGCATTGATACGTGACAATGACATGGAGGGAGCACTGGCAACCAGGGAAACTCACTCCAGCCTTGGCGACCACAGCCTTCAATGGGGCTCCATCGTGTAGGCATCAGATGACTGCTCACATGGCTGGTTTCAGTTTCCAACCCTCAGGAGGCCGAGCTTCACAAACCAAAGCCCCCACACTTCATTATGTTGTTCATATGACTCTGAGCCCTCACCCTAAATCACGTAGTTATGATCTGAAAGGCAGAAAGACCCCACGTAAACAAAGACATTCCTATCAGGCATGACGTTCCAAGGGCCTAAGAGATTATTTTCCAGAAGCTGAAGGCAAAGGCCAGGCTTCTCTTTGAGTAAGGTTAAATTATTTACTATACAGGCTACCCCCCAGACCTTTGGCCATGGCTCTTTCGCAGCAAAATATATTTGGGCATCTATGTTTAGCGTTTATATGACATCAGCAACAGTAAAACATCCATCCCATAAGGCCATTATATACATTTTCATGTTTTTATGCTTATTCGATTACTCTTCCCCTTTGGTCCATCTCTATTTGTACCTTATTAAGAACTTTTGGGGGGCGCCTGGGTGGCTCAGTCGGTTGAGCATCTGACTTCAGCTCAGGTCATGATCTCACGGTCTGTGAGTTTGAGCCCCGCGTCGGGCTCCGTGCTGACAGCTCAGAGCCTGGAGCCTGCTTCAGATTCTGTCTCCCTCTTCTCTCTGCCTCTCCCCAACTCATGCTCTCTCTCTTTCAAAAGTAAATAAAACTTGAAAAAAATTTTTTTTTAAAAAAAGAACTTTTTGGGGCACCTGGGTGGCTAGTCGGTTAAGTGTCCAACTTCAGCTCAGGTCATGATCTTGCAGTTCATGGCCTGGAGCCTGCCAATAGGCCGGTGTTTAAAAAATAAGGCAACCTGTCATCAAAAGTCATAAATAAGTTATACAATCAGGTGGGTATTTAATACAGATTTTATATAGAATTTTTTATATTCTATATAATATATTTTCTATAATATACATATTTTACAGAATATAGATTTTTTCAAAGGGCAAGCAACAATGGGGTATGTATTATGAGGGCTATCGATAAAGAGATTTTGGGGGGTGCCTGGGTGGCTCAGTCAGTTGAGCATCCGACTTTAGCTCAGGTCATGATCTCACAGTTTGCGGGTTTGAGCCCCGCGTCAGGCTCCGTGCTGACAGCACAGAGCCTGGAGCCCACTCGAGTTCTGTGTCTCCCTCTTTCTCTGCCCCTCCCCCACCCCTGCTGTCACACACACACACACACTCTCTCTCTCTCTCTCTCTCTCTCTCAAAAATAAACATTTAAAAAATAAGGAAACAAAGAGATTTTTAAACAAGAGTGTTGAATAAGAACTATGCCAATGGGTGTTTATGAATAGTATTTCTTAATGGCAGACATCTATGGGTGATATGTCAATGGTTTTTATTTCTCAGGGGGGAGACTTGTCAACAGGGGTCATGAATGGAAATATTTTAATGGGTATTTTTGAATGGAGTGATTTTTTTTTCCCCCAAGAGGTTAATGAATGAAAGAGTTGCCAGTGGGTGGGTATTTATGAAAGGGGAGATTTACCAATGGGAATCATAAATGGAGACATGCCAGTGGGATATTTCTGAACAAGCAGATAGCACAAAAATGGCTACAGTAAGCAGAATTGTGGGAATGACCCCCAAAATTCCAATCCCCCTTACATAAGCTCCTCCCCTTAAATGTGGGTGGAACTTGTGAATAGGATGACAGATAACTCCATGACTGTATTACATTAAGTAGCAAAAGGGATCTTGCAAATGAAAATAAGGTTAATCAGTTGGTCGTAAAATAGGGAGGTTATCCAGGTGAGCCTAATCTAATTAAGTGCAGGAGGACTTCAAAAATGCAATTTTCTCCTGCTGGTGGCATAAGAGGTCATCAGAGAAGTTGGAAGCATGAGAAGCATTTGGCACATCCTAATAGGCTTTGAAGGCAAAGAGGCCCCTGTGGCGAGGCATGCATTTGGCCTCTAAAAGCAGAGAACCACCCCTGGCTGACAGCCAGCAAAGAAACGGGAACCTCAGTACTACAACTGCAAGAAGCTAAATCCTGCCAATAACCTGAATTAGGTTGGAAATGGATTCTTCCTGCGAGCCTCCAGATAAGAGTCCAGTGTGGTCAACTTCAGTTTTGTGAGACCATTAATTAAGCAGAGTATCCAGCTAAGCTCACTTGGACTTTGTTTTGTTACATTTTTTTTTTTTTTTTTTGAGAGAGAGGGCGAGGGGCAGAGGGAGAGAGAGAATCCCACAAGGGGCAGAGAGAGAGAGAGAGAGAGAGAGAAGTTGGGGGTCACCCAGGGCTCCTGTCTTACCCAAAGCAGTGCTCGAGCTCACCCGATGTGGGACTTGAATTCACAAACCATGAGATTATGACCTGAGCCGAAGTCAGATGCTTAAGGACTGAGCCACCCAGGCACCCAACTCACTTGGGCTTTGAATCTACTTTCTGTCTCCACAGTTTTGCCTATTCTGGACATTTCTTATAAATGGAACCATACAATATGTAGTCTTTTGTAACTGGCTTCTTTCAAGTAATATTTTCAAACTTCGTCCATGTTGTAGCAGGTATCAGTACATCATTCCTTTTTATTCCTGAAGAATATTCCATTGTATGGATATACCATATTTTGATTATCCATTCATCAGTCAATGGACATTTGTGTTGTTTCCACTTGGGGGCTACTATGAATAATACTGCTGTGAACATTTGTGGCTTAGGTTTCTATATGTGGACATGTTTTCATTTCTCTTGGGTGGCTGCCCCACTTTATGCCCTACCAGCAATGTAAGATGGGCCCAATTTTTCCACTTCCTTGCCAACACTTGTTATCGCCTATCCTTCTTATTCTAGCCATGCTAATGAGCGTTAGGTGTTATCTCATTGTGGGGTTTTTTTTTCATTGTGGTTTTGATTTCCATTTCCCTGATGCCTAATGATGTTGAGGAGCTTTTCACGTGCCCTCTCCCATTCTGTGCGTTTTCACTGTCTTGACAGTGTCGTTTGCGGAAAAGTGTCTCTAATTTTGATGAAACCCTATTTATCTCCTTTTGGTTTTATAGTGTGTGCTTTTGATGCTGTATCTGAGAAACCATTAAGGGATAGGATTGGAATACAGATTTGGCTCCAGTATCTATGTTCTTCATCATACTACGTTGCCTGTTGAGAACTTACATCACTGGTACTAATAGTACACAGGAAGTTATTATTATGAGTTTCATGTTTTGACCTGAAAAAAATACCCATTAGTCATCCTCCAACCCTAGTACAGACCTCAGGATTCTGATCATGTACAGTGAGGCCCATGTTTTAGGGAGAAGTACTGAGGCTCAGGTGAGGGAAAGGCTGGCCCCCAGGCTACCCACTGAGCTGTACCGCCCCCCCAAGGCTGCGCATGTCACAGGGCTGACACCCCTCCACGTGCTTCCTCTCAGTCATCAGTCTCTCTCCTAAGCAGAGATTCACACCCAGGCACGTGGAATGCTGGCTTTGGGGGGGGGGGTAATTGACCTTACTCACATTAGCGGATTTTCTAGAAGGGTAATGGGAGGAAATGGAGTGACCTCAGGACTACAGATCTCCTACCAGGAGCCACACAAGGACTCTGAAGTAGGAAGCTTGTCTGTAGGGTATGCTTCTTCATGGCAGCCACAACTAAAGGAGGCAGGTGCCTGGGTGGCTCGGTCGGTTAAGCATCCGACTTCGGCTCAGGTCATGATCTAGGAATCTGTGAGTTCAAGCCCCGCGTCGGGCTCTGTGCTGACAGCTCAGAGCCTGGAGCCTGCTTCGGATTCCGTGTCTCCCTCTCCCTCTCTGCCCCTCCCCCACCCACGCTCTGTCTCTTTCTCAAAAATAAACATTAAACAATAAATAAATAAAGGGAGCTACCTGGAAGGAAGGTGCTCCCTCTGCAGGCTGACACTCTTTGCTGTTTAACACCCCCAGCCACATCCTGTGTATGCAACAGTCCTTGGTGCTGAGAAACAGTTGGATACACCAGAAAATAAGCAGGTGCGAACACACCCAGGATTGAGGGAACAACTGGGAGAGGAAGGTAAATTATTCCAGGCATTGGGGAACACCCAGAAGCAGCAGGAACAGTCTGTGGCTCCAGACAAATAGGCCAGGGCTGAAGAACTATTCCAGGTCACTGGAAAACAGCTTTAGGGCAAGGGATCAGTCACCGCAGTGATGTGCAACAAAGAGGCTATCAAACAGCCAGAGGGACAGAGACTCTAGAACAGCCAAATGGAAGAGGAAACCATTCCTGAATGGCATGTGACAGCCAGAAATACCTAGGAGACAGCCCCGAGAGATAAGGGAACAATCTCAGGCTGAGGGAACAGCCAGAGAAACAAGGAAACAGCTGGAGGGACAAGTAGACAGTGTCTGGACCCGAAAAATGGTAGGATCAACAAATATCTGGAGAGACCACAAAATAATCCCTGTATGTGGAAGACAATCAGAGGGACTGCAAAACAACCAGAGGAACAGGGGGTAGACCCTGAGGATGAGACCACAGCAAAAAAAGACCAAGGGATAGTCTCTGAAGTGCAAGGAACAGAAAAATCAAATAGTCTGAGGCACTGGGGAACCGCCAGAGTCTAAAGACCGATCACAAGGATTGAAACAGCCAATAAACCGGGATACAGAGATCAGGGAACAGCGGCTGGTCCTAACATAGGTTTATCAGAAACGGGAGTAATCACAGAGATTAAGGACACTGTACTTATAACTAGTGGGAATTCAACAGTCATGGGAGCTAATATAGTGCCAGCAGATACAGCCAGGGGGACTAACGGGGGTCAGACACTATACTGGTGACTAATACAGGATCATCCGAACCACGAAGGGCTCTAATGTAGGGTAGGCTCTAATGAGTCCCAGGCATTATACTGAGGCTCATGAGGCAAATACGCCGTACTAGCGAATAATGAGGGACCAGCAGCCACAGGGATGCGGGTGGTAAATGAACTGATGCTGAGATAGAGACAAAATCACTTTAGTGATGGCTAATGGCTAATCAGCAGAATGACGAAAGGCTAACGTGAGGTCAGCAGACACTGGGCTGATTTTTTACAACCAAAAACACTGTATTTATGACCAGTATTAGTAGACATAGGGATGGCAGTAATATGGTGTCAGCAGCAGATGTCATGACTGAGAAGCGTGAGGCAAAGACTGAACTAGCGAGCAGTCACAGTGTTGAGGCTAACATGGGGTGACGAGCACTGTGCTGGGGGATCGTTGCATTCTGACACTGTATTAGTGGCTAATGAGGGAGCAGAGTGATGAGGGTTCATGCAGTCACAAACACCATGATTGGAACTTCAGAGGGTGAAAGACATTCTACTCGTGGCTAAAGGGTGATCGGCAAGATGAGGCTAATGTGGAATCAGCAAATACTGTACTGGAAGCTCGTGGAAGTTAGTCTCTGGTCTTACGGCTAATTGGGGATCAGCAGACAGAGGGATGGTAGCTAAGGAGGGTCAGCAAATACATTGCTGGGGCCTCATGGGTGTCCAAGAAACTACTGTTGGCTAATGGAGGATCAATGGACACCATGATGGGGGCCAGTGTGGGGCCACCAGACTTTACTGGGGCTTCAACTGGTCAAAGACACAATATTAGTGGTTAAAGGGAGGAGATTTAACAGACACAATGATTTGACTACTCTAAGGACAAAAAACATGGTGATACATCCTCAAGGAGTTCATCCTCAGCTAGTGGCTAAAAATAAAAAGGCACTGGTGTATGGTCAGCCCATACCCTGACAGGCTGTAGTGTTGGGTGAGAAGACACAGTGATGGGGGCTATTTTAAGCAGACACCACTGGGTCTGAAGGTTAAAAAACTTGCAGGTTCGTAAATAGGGGTTCCGAAGACAGAGTGACAAGGTCATCCAAGTTCTGCAGATGGTCTATCTACTGGGGCTCAGGAGGATCAAAGTCACCACACTGGTGGCTAACTGGGGAACAGCAGATAGATACTGGCGCAACTGTGCTGTGCTGAGCTGTGGGTTCATTCGGTGGCCAATAAAAATCAACATAATGATAGGATCTAAAGTAGGATGAGCAGACGCTGTGATTCGAACACACTGGGTTGAATGTATTGCATGGTAGCCAGTAGGGGGGCAACAGACACTGCCGATGTGGGTCAACAGACACTACATTAGGTCTAAAGGAAGGTGACAAGACACATTGCTGTGAGCTAATGGGAGGTCAGCAGTCACCACGCTGAGTCCAAAGAGAGACAAAAAGCATGATATTGAGTTAATGGAGGATCATCAGTCACAAAGCTGGGGCTAAAGGCGTGAAGAGACTCCGCGATGAGCAAACAGGTCAGCAAAAATTGTCATGGCAACTGAGAGGGGTGGCAAGACATGATGCGACGAGCTGGGGGGGGTCAGTAGACTTGGTGGGAGCAAAAAGTTGTGATAAGACGGGATATTGGGAGCTGATGGTAGGTCATTGTACAGACATTGTGCTCTAGACTAGCGGGGGTGAAAAGAAATGCTGTTAAGTTAATGGGGTGTTGGTAGTCACCATGCGGACATATTCTGGGGGTAAAAACTACTGTGGTGGTGGCCAATGGAGAATCAAAGGAGACTGTGCTTAAGCTGTTGCGAGTCAAATACGCACGGCAGTGCTGGCAGTGAGGGATCACCACGTAAATGACGTTCCCTAACACGAGGCCAGCACAACCCATCATGGGGCCTCAGTGAAGGTCATTTTCATGGAGCAAAGCCATTTCTAAAGCCCTGGGACTAAGTTTCCCATTGCTGGTGTCTTTTTCTCCCAGGCAGCCCACATCCGGCTCCCGGTATGGGAACAGGGAACTTTTTATTATTGTTTTTAAAGTCTGAGATATAATTTACATGCAAGCAAGTGCAAAAATCTTAAATTTACTCATTTCATAACTATTAATACACATCCCAGTCAAGATATAGAATAGTTCCATCAACCAGGAAGTTCCCTCCTACCCTTCAGGAGTTAATTCCCCTCCTAGAGGCAACCGCTGATCTGCTTTCTGTTATTATAGATGACTTTTATTATGTTTGACATTTTCCAAAACAGAATAATAATTCTGAAACATAAACTTGAGGGGCGCCTGGGTAGCTCAGTTGGTTAAGCATCCGACTTCAGCTCAGGTCATGATCTCACAGTTCGTAGGTATGAGCCCCGCGTCAGGCTCTGTGCTGACACCTCAGGGCCTGGAGCCTACTTCAGATTCTGTGTCTCCCTCGTTCTCTGCCCCTCCCCCACTCACCCTCTGTCTCTCTCTCAAAAATAAATAAACATTAAAAAAATTTAAACATAAAATTGAATTTTTTAAATGGATGATCTGAAGATTAAAAGAATCACTGAGATGACATCTTGATAAATTTAATTAATACTCAGTAAATAAGGGTGAGGGCATGCTGTTGAAAAAATGCATAAAGTGTAATATATACACTCAAGTGTATGCTATATTTGGGGGCATCTGTTAGTTAATTCAAATACCATGGGTCATCATATTTATTATGGAATATCCAGGGAACAAAAAAAAATAGGTATTTAATGTAGCATCAATTTTCTATGGCATAGCGTTACCAAATGCTAAAGGTAAAGGATTCACTTTTGCTCATCAAAAATGCTGCATTAGAGAACATTCTCGGGGCACCTGGCTGGCTCAATCAGTACAGTACGTGACTCTTGATCTTCGGGTCAATAGTTCAAGCCCTACACTGGGCCTAGAGCTTACTTAAAGAATAAATTAAAAGATAAGCTTTAAAAAAAGAAAACATTCTCAAAGGTCAGAGGTTTGTCACTAGCAGACTTCCACTAAAGGGCATTGTTCAGGCAAAGAAGAAAATGATTGTGGATGGAATGCAGAAAGGTGGCAAATATGTGGGCAAAATGAAATGAACATATAAAAGAAAAAAGTTTTCTGTGGATATATAAGTATGTATCTCTTCTGTGTGTATGTGTGTGTGTTACACATAAATATTTATATAAACCCCATAATACATCAGTATATTTTGAAATGTATATGTATATACATGTACAAGCAAAATTTCTATTAAAAGTTAACTTTAATTAAAGACAATTTATGGGAGAAAACTGTAACATACAATTGAAGTCGAAAAAAGTTGAGTTAAAAAATAAAAAGACAAACCATATTCATGGACGGAAAGGCTTAAAGCCATTTTACATCTTCCGGACTGGCAACAATTTGAAAGACTGATAAGTCCTGGTGTATATGTGGGATAATGTAAACTTCGTCTCAAACTGCTCATGAGAGTGTAAATTAGTACAATTTGGAGGGGGGGGAATTCAATTATTTAATAAAGTTGCAAAACTTCTGTAGCAATCAGAACCCAGCTAGGAGGGGCGCCTGGGGTGGCTCAGTCAGTGGAGCCTCTGACTCTTGATTTTGGCTAAGGTCATAGTCTCACAGTTCACGGGTTCGAGCCCCGCTCTGGGCTGTGGATGATGGCACGAGCTTGCTTGGAATTCTGTGTCTCCCGTTCTCTCTGCCCCTCCACTGCTCACGCCCACCCTCATGCTGTCTCAAAAATAAATAAACATTAAAAAAGAAAAAAAGAACCCAGCTAGGAGACAGAAACGATACCAGTTGTTTTAATGAAAAGAACTTCTTATAAAGAATTTTTGACTAGTCACAAAGTTATTAACCATGTGACTGAAAAGGACAGAAAGAGAACATTAAAATTATCATGGAGGCAGCAACTGCAGGAAGCAGCTAGGCTAAGGTAACAAGGAAAGAAACTGGAGTTATTAAAAACTGGAAGGCTGGGGAGTGGTGTCACGTGGGTGGGACCGGTAACTCCCAAGGGGGTGGCACGAACCAGCTGCCGCTAGTGTTTCTGAGGGGGCGGGGCACCATTGGCTGTTCTGTGAGTGCTGAATTAACTGCCACCATGAGGAACTTCTGCTGCGCAAGGGAGGGAGCGATACTGGGCTGACACTCAGATGAACGGGGCGCTAACAGGGAGGAAAAGAAAAGGAGCAAGGCCCTTCTTCCTTCCTCACGCTCACGGTTCACGGTTACTATCTCCGATTGGCAAGGCCCCACGGGAAGCAGCTGGCAAGACAGAAACATGTTTTGTAGAGTCACAGCCCCAGCATCGCAAAGAACAGCGTAGAAGGGGGGTGTTGGAGCTAGGGGCACAACAGCTTAGTAACTTAAACGCTGCCTATACTCTATGACCCATCAGTTCCGCTTTTAGATCCAGACGCTAAACACAGAAACAACACAAATGTCTTGCGCTAGGGGGAGAGAAATGAATACACCAGACCTATATTTATCAGCATGGATAGATCAAGGACAGGTAACGTTTCATGAAAAAAGCAAGCTGCAGAACTTTCAACACAGGGTGATACCATTTATGGAAAGTGTTCAGAGGAATATAGTATTATATATTGTACAATTCACACTATACACACACACACACAACCTCAGGGGAGATTAACATTCTAAATGTTGAAAGGAAAACCTTAACTTTAGAGGAAAAGTGTAGGAGAATTGTGATCACCTTGAAACTGATAACATTCGAACATAAAACCTCAACGGAAGAGTTAGCAACATTAAATAACCAGCCACAGTCCAGGAGAAGATATCTGCCATACACATGACTGAAAAAAGGTTTGTACATTCTCATATATTGAAAAACGAAAACAAGAACATGTAAAGCCAAGATGTAAAAGATAGGCAGCCCATCAGAAAACAATGGGGAAAGGATACACGACAGTCAAAGCACAGAAGAAAAGAACCCTAACGGCCAGTCAACAGGTAAGAAGTTATTCAACCTCACCATTAATGAGGGGAATCCAAATGAAACGAAAACAACGAGCTGTCCCCTAACAGGAATCAGGACGTATTTTCACACCAGTGTCCGAGCCTAATTGTTACGGGTGTGCTCTGTGCGCCGGTGGCCGGAGGACCCAGAGGGCTTGGTCAGACGGTGATGGGAGTCTTCACAAAGAAGCTTTCTCCACAGTAAAAGGCAAGGGCCGGCCCACGTGAGTTCTCTGGTGTTCCGTGAGGTGCGCTTTCCGGCAGAAGGCCTTGCCACATTCTTGACATTCAAAGGGTCTCTCTCCCGTGTGAACCCGCTGATGTTCAATGAGGCGTACTTTCACGTAGAAGGCATTTCCGCACTCGCTGCATTCATAGGGCTTCTCTCCCGTGTGAGTTCTCTGGTGTTGACAAAGGGATTTCTTCATACTGAAGATTTTTCCACATTCGCCGCATTCATAGGGTTTCTCTCCTGAATGCATTCTCTGATGTTCAATGAGGCGTGCTTTAACGTAGAAGGCATTGCCACATTTGCTACACTCGTAAGGTTTCTCTCCTGTGTGAATTCGCTGATGTATCCCAAGAGACGAGTGTACCCTGAAGGATTTCCCACATTCCTGACACTGATAGGGCTTTTCACCTGTGTGAGTTCTCCGATGATTATTGAGAGTCATTTTCATTCTGAAGAACTTCCCACATTCGCCACATTCATAGGGTTTCTCACCTGTGTGAATTCTCTGATGTTGATTTAGGGATTTCTTTGCACGGAAGTTTTTCCCACAGTCACCACATTCATACGGTTTCTCCCCTGTGTGGGTTCTCTGGTGTTGGGTAAGGGCTATCTTGACTCGAAATGTTTTCCCACATTCGCTACATTCATAGGGCTTCTCCCCTGTGTGAGTTCTCTGGTGAATCATAAGGGTTGCCTTCTCAGAAAAGGTTTTCCTGCATTCAGCACACGCATACGGTCTCTCTCCTGTGTGTGTTCTCTGGTGTAGAATGAGTTGTGACTTCCTGCCAAAAGACTTCCTACATTCATTACATTCAAAGGGTTTCTCCCCCGTGTGAGTTTTCTGGTGAGCAATGAGGTATGACCTTGCACTGAAGGTTTTTGCACACTCACCACACTTATAGGGTCTCTCCCCTGTGTGTATCCTCAGATGTTCAATAAGGTTTGATTTCCTGCAGTAACTTTTCCCACATTCATGACATCCAAAGTTTTTTACTCCTGCGTGTGTTCTTTTATGTCCAACAAAGCCTGTGTTCTTGTAGAAGACTTTTCCATATCCATTATACTCAACAGTTTGATCCACACCTTGACTCTTCTGACGCTGAAGGTCACTGTCATGCCTGAGGGCACCACCCCCGACAGAACTCTTGCCACACAGCAGTGACAGAGATCCTTTAAAAACAAATCAGATCACCTACTTAAAACTCAACAATGGTTTCCCTTGTCACGGTACCGAATGAAAGTGCTTACCAAAGCCCACAAAACATAGCCTGTTAAAAAGTGCTTCACCTCGCCTAAAAAACTCAACATAATTTGGCCCCCAGCTAACTCTCTGATATGGCCCCCGGCCACTCACACCACCCACCATTAAGCTACACTGGCCTCTTTGCTCTTTTTAGGATCTATCACCCTAACACACACTGTTCTCTCCACCCCGAATATTCAAAGTCTACGTGGCTCTGTCTCTCTCACATCACTGAAGTTGGTGCACCAATGTTAACCTCCCCAAAAAGTCGTCCCTGGACATATCCTCCACAGGCACACGACACATCATTGTCTATCTTTCATATCTTGCATTGATTTTCTTCTCACCACCAAACGTGACATATCAGACTGCCAGCTCCAGGACAGTGATATTAGTTTCCCAGGTGCTAGATCCCTACACCTAGAACGTGACCAGATCATAGCTGGCACTCATTTAAGAGGTGGAGGAACACCAGAGGCGCGTACGAACGAATGCCCCACAACGAACGGCATCCAAGGCAGTGGAAGGTGGGCAGGCAATTGAGAATACTAAAGAGAGACAGACTAGCTGAGAACGTGTAAGACGAGGCGGGCGGGGATAGGTAAGAGTGGTAGACAACCACAAAACTCAAGAGGGGCGCCCGGGTGGCTCAGTCGGTTGAGCGTCCGACTTGAGCTCAGGTCACGATCTCGTGGTTCCTGGGTTCGAGCCCCACGTCGGGCTCTCTGCTGTCAACACTTCGGCTGCGGCTCCTCTGTCCCCCTTTCTCTCTGCCCCTCCCCTGCTTGTGCTCTCTCTCTGTCTCTCTCAAAAACAAATAAGCTTGGGGCACCTGGGTGGCTTAGTCGGTTAAGCGTCCGACTTGTCCGACTTCGGCTCAGGTCATGATCTCACAGCTCGTGAGTTCGAGCCCCGCGTTGGGCTCTGTGCTGACAGCTCAGAGCCTGGAGCCTGTTTCGGATTCTGTGTCTCCCTCTCTCTCTGCCCCTAACCCACTCGCATTCTGTCTCTGTCAAAAATAAACATTAAAAAAAAATTTTTTTTTAATAAATAAATAAATAAATAAGCTTAGGAAAAAAAAAAAAAACCTCAAGATAAAACAGGCCAGAGCACTTAAGTGTGAACGTAATGAGGGCAGGTGTGATTTAGGTACCTGAAGTGTGTAAACCTTCTGCCCTCCAGTCATTTGCAAAGAGGAAGGGCCCCTAGAAAGAGCCTACTGGAAACCACTGCCCCAAGCGTGAATTTCTGCACTCTTCCTTCCCGTTTCTGCTTACTCACCTGGGAAACCTTGGCCTGAGGATTCCTCCTCTAATATCCACAGCTCTTCTCCTCGCTCCAACTTGAAGATCATCTCTGGTTTGGCCACGCAGAGGCCTGTTAATGGGAAATGGCAGAGGACATGGGCCAAGTTGTCTGAGCGCTAGGGCCTCTGATGGAGGAGGAGGAAGGTGCATCTTCATGAGCTGCACAAGGAAGGGGGCCCATTTAAACCTTTCATTGGGGGAAGTGACAACACACATCATGTTTCCTGGTGCCTCAAACCTAATCAAGCATCTGTGACCCTTGAATCTAGAACCTAAAGTATTGTTAAAGTCTACAAAGGCCATACACGTTACAGTAACCAAGAAAGGAAACCTATGGTACCAGGAGTTACGTGGACAATAATCCTCACCCACGGATGCCAGGTTGCTGTAGTTCTCTAACATCACATCCTTGTGCATGGTCCTCTGAGCAGGGTCCAGTCTGTGCCACTCCTGTCGGGTAAAATCCACAGCCACGTCCTCAAAGGACACAGATCCCTGTAACAACAAGCTGCAATGATCAGAATGGGACACACGGAGGGGCGCCTAAGTGGCTCAGTCAGTGACGCACCCGACTCTTGATTTCGGCTCAGGTCATCATCTCACGGTTCGTGGGATGGAGCCCTGTGTTGGGCTCTGCACTGATGGCACGGAGCCTGCTTGGGAGTCTCTCTCCCTCTCTCTCTGCCCCTCCCCAACCTGCTCACACACTCTCTCAAAATAAACATTAAAAAAAATGTTAAATACTATCTCAAAAAAAAAACAAAAAAAACGGATATGTGAAACTAATTCTCTCCACAGAGCACCAGTAAGAGTTAACTAGAAGAAGCTACATTGGACACCTGACCCTGTGTCTTGCTCGATATTATATTTTGTTGGGCGGGGGGAACCCAGAACGGCCCTGCTATTGTGTTACTATATCAATCCATGAAGAAAAGACTGCTGACTGCTGAGTTAACACGAGGTGCCCGGACCTGTCCCAGTTGCTGGGAAAACAAAAAAGGGATAAGATGGAGTGCCTGTTCTCAAAGAGCTCAAAACCCAGTGAAGAGGCTTAGGTATGAACACAGTCTCGCAATGAGGTGTCACGGGAGCTGCGTTAGGCATGCGTACAGGGTGCAGTGGGCTGTGTTATCAGATCCAACTTCACTTGGGGAGACGGAGCGTGGAATCCTTCAACAAGAATACAGTTTCCCTCAAAAATATGGGACAACAGCATTAAAAAAGGCAGGAAAACATGAAACACACATGGTGAGCTATGAAACTACATATAGAACCGGAGGAGAGAAAAACAGCACTTCAGGCTATGATGAGCTTAAGGGCTGCAGAGACATTCCGGGGCCAGAGAGGGGAGGGATTTTCAACTGGTTTTTTTTTTTTTTTTCCTACAGGTCATCAGTCTCTAAAATGCCTGACTCCCTATACCATCAGAATATTTTCTGACCCTCCCACAATATATTTATATTTCGAAATTAGACAGAAGTCCTGTTAAGTGGGAGAAAGGCACAGATCATTACTCTCAGGATAATGGCGCGAGCAGATGGGTTGAGGCTGGTGCCATATATTGAGATGAGCAAAACAAGAGAGATACTGGGTTGGCAGAAGGAGAAATTGAAATAGATCTTGGACCTGAGCTGGGTTGTTTATGGCACATACTGATAGACGTCCAGCTGGCAGGTGGCTATAGGATTCTGAAGCTCAGAAGAGAAGGCTAGGATAGGCCAACGATTGGGAGGCAATAGCATTTCAGTACTAGCTGAAACCACCAGAATAAACTGGAAGGCTAAGAAAACACAAAGAGCTTGAGAGAAGCACCAGGTACAGAGTCAGCAGGGACACCAAAAGTACATGAAGCTTGAAGGGGGGGGTGCTGTGAGACACAGAAAATGGGAGAAATACTGTTTTTTTTTAAAGCAGTCCTGCCCCAAAGTAGGCCCCAGGGCCAAAAAAAAAAAACCCCAAAAAACCCCCAAAAAACCTGTAACCTTGTAGCAGCAGACACCTCAAACTCTAGGGAAGAGAAATCCTTTTCTTTGGCAAGAATAGTGGTCTGGAGAGTGTGGGAAGGATCCCCATTGCCTTTTTTCTAACCTCCCACCCCTTGGCCCCAAGGGCAAACTTCCTTACAGAAAGTGAGTGCCAAAGCGGACAGACTAAATCCCTAACTGTCCAGCCAAAAGATCATGGGAGGGAGTGTGGGGGAGCACGACTGTGGGGGAGACTGCCCTAATAAAATAGCCTCAGAATACATGAAGCAAATCTGAAAGAACCGAAAGAAGGAAGGGGCAAATGCACACTTAGAACCGCTGACTTTCAACACTTCTCTTAGTAATCAAAGTAACCAATAGACAGAAAATCAACGGGGATATAGGAAAACTGAACACCACCCAGCAACCAAAGGACTCTGCAGAGCATTCCACTCAGAAACATAGAAATTAAGTTTCTTCCAGTACACACGGAATAGTCACCAAGCTAGGACATACCCGGGATCATTGAGCAAATCTCAACACGATCAAAGGCCCCTTGGGTACCAAGGAAAATTGACCCGCAAAACCAACTCTGACATAGCACTTAACAAAACAATTAGAATTTAAAGAGAAAGAAAATATCTCTTCAGGGCCTCCAGGCAAAAAAAGATGAAATAACTTACAAGACCAGAGAATTAAACTGGCATCAATTTCTCAAAAACACTTGTGCCCTTCCTAAGGAATTTAACAGAGCTGCGCTGTCCAATTTGGTAGCCACACGTGGCTAGTTATAGTCCTGGACAGCAAAGATAGAGAACGTACTCATCACTGCAAGGGGTTCTATTGACCAGCACTACTCCAAACGGTGAGCTTCATCCGACCAAAACTGATGAATGGGGAAATTTTGGCAAAAGCCTGACACTGGGCATTTTACATACTACCATAAAGTTAAGACTAACACAACGCTGGGGTCACGGGCTGAAGGATAACGTATAGATATTAAGTTGTCCCGACAAAGTAGAAAAACAACTAAAAAATGGAAGAAGAGAAAGAAAAAGAGAAAAGATGAATAAGATCATTGACTGCCATGTAGGTAAAGGTGAGAGACAAATTAGATGTTATAAAAGATTAATAAAGAAAAAAAAAGTACGAGCACCTGTCGGCGGAGCGTGCAACTCTTGATCTCAAGGTTGGAAGTTTGAGCCACGCATTGGGTAGAGATTACTTTAAAATAAAATCTTTTTTGAAAACAAGGTAAATTGGTATAGGCGTTACGGGAAACAGTATGGAGGCTGCTCAAAAAATTAAAACTAGAACTACTATATGATCCAGCGGTCCCACTTCTGGGTATATATCTGAAGGAAATGAAATCACTCTCCCAAAGAGATATCTGCACTCTCATTGTCATTGCAGAATTATTCAAGATATGGAAAACAAACTAAGTGTCCATCGATGGATGAATGGATAAAGATGTGGTGTGTATACACACACATACACACACACACACACACACACACACACACAACTCAACATCATTCAGTCATGAGAAAGAAGGAAATCCTACCATTTGCAACAACATGGATGAAACTGGAGGGCATTTTGCTAAGTGAAATGACTCCGACAGAGAAAGGCAAATATTGTACTGTATGATCTCATTTATATGTGAAATCTTTTTTTAAAAAAAGTCAAACTCACAGAAGCAGAGTAGAACATTAAGAGGGGTATGGGAGAAATGTGGCGATGTTGGTCAAAGAGGACAAAGTCAGCTATGTAGAATGAATAAAGTCTAGAGATGCATGGGGCGCCTGCCTGGCTCAATCCACGGAGTGTGCGACTCTTGATCTCAGGGTTGTGAGTTTGAGCCCGAGGTTGGGTATGGAGATTACTTAAAAATAAAATCTTAAAAACAAAGTCTAGAGATCTAACGTACAGGCATGATGACTATACTTAAGTAATACTATATTGAACAATGGAAATATGCTAAGAAAGTAAATTACAGGTATACTCATCACACACAAAAAATGGTAACTATGAGAGATGATAGGTTAACTCGACTGTAGTAATCATTTCAATATGTATATGTGTATATCATGTTGTACACCTCAAATATATACAACTCTTATAAATAAAGTAAACAAAAAGAAAGAAACAAGGACTGCCTAAGGGTACTATATGAAGTATTAACACAAAGGGAATTATCAGCATGAAAATACAACCTTCCTAATAACCAAAAAAAAAAAAAATGTAGAGGGAACACTAAATAGAGAAAGAAACAGCAAATATAACAATCTCACAGTGATTACATCAGAAGATAAAGTGAAAAAATTGAGACCAAACATATCTGTATTGTTTATGACATCAAACAGTAACATAAGTAAGTGTAAATGGGTTTACGTCACCTACGAACTGAAAAATGTTTTCATGTTGCCTCGTAAAGCAGAGCCCAATAATACTGTGCACAAAAGGTATGTTTAAAACACAGTCATTCAAAAAGGCTAAGGGGCGCCTGGGTGGCTCAGTCGGTTAAGCGTCCGACTTCAGCTCAGGTCACGATCTCGCGGTCCGTGAGTTCGAGCCCCGCGTCGGGCTCTGGGCTGATGGCTCAGAGCCTGGAGCCTGCTTCGGATTCTGTCTCCCTCTCTCTCTGCCCCTCCCCTGCTCATGCTCTGTCTCTGTCTCAAAAATAAATAAACATTAAAAAAAAAAAAGGCTAAAACTGGGGCACCTGCGTGGCTGTCAGTTGAATGCCCGACTTTGGCTCAGGTCATGATCTCACAGTTTGTGAGTTCAAGCCCCACATCAGGCTCACTGTTGCCAGCCCAGAACCCGCTTCGGATCCTGGGTCTGCCTCTCTTCTGCCCCTCCCCCGCTCACACTCCCTCACTCTCAAAAATAAACATTTTTTTAAAAAGGTAAAATTAAAGAGGTGGATAAAGATTTACCAAATGAAAACAATACAAAAGCAGGGACTGAAATCCTGATGCCAACGTAGAATTCCAAAAGCAATTATATGAGACAAAGGAGGATACTTTGTAATATTAAAAGCCCTGTCCAAAATAAAGATCTAACAACAGAGATATGTGTAAATACCTATGCACAAAGTGATACAGCAAAAGCCTATATAAACCAAAAACTACAAGAATACAAGAAAAAGAAGCATTCTCTAATGGGAGGCTTTTAACATACCATTCACAAAATAAGACAGATTACGTGGACAAAATAATAAGCAATGATACAAAAGACCCAAGCAACATAATAAGGTGAAACTTTTGGATATATACATATTAAACACTACACTCCGATCATACAGAATATACTTTCTCTCAAGCACACATGGAACATTCACAAAAATTGATCATGTAGTAGGGCACAAAGAAGATAATCTCAGTAGGTTCCTTAAAATAGAAATATTATAAACAGGGGCGCTTGGGTGGCTCAGTCGCTTGAGCATCCGACTTCGATTCAGGTCATGATCTTACATTCATGGGTTCCAGCCCCGCATCGGGCTGTGTGCTGACAGCTCAGAGCCTGGAGCCTGCTTCGGATTCTGTGTGTGTGTGTCTCTCTCTCTGCCCCTCCCCTGCTCATGCTCTATCACTCTGTCTCTCAAAAAATAAAACGTTAAAAATTTTTTTTAAAAAATACAACTATTATGAACACCAATCACAATCAGTGAAGAGATTTAAGAGTTAGAAATTGACAAGCTGATTCCAAAATTCATATAAAAAAAGGAAGGTGGGGGACCTAGGTGATTCAGTCAGCTGAGCATCCAACTCTTGATTTTCAGCTCAGGTCATGATCTGAGAGTTGTGGGATCAAACTCCCTGTTGGGCTCTGTGCCAAGCATAGAGCCTTCTTGAGATTCTCTCTTTCCCTCACTCCCCTCTCCCCAACTTGTGTGCTCGCTTGCTCTCTTTAAAATTAAAAAAAAAAGAAGGGATTGGGACTTGATGCAGGTCCTAGAAATAACAAGACACTACATTGATGATATCATGATAATATCAGAAACTGAAAATCAAGCCAGGACTGGCTGAAATGCAATAGTGACATATGGGGAGCAGAAGAGAGTTGATAGATGCGACAAAAATCCAAGGGCCTACTCAAATGGAGTAATTTGTAAGAATACCCGGGGCAGAAGCTATCCCTGACATGCCACAGGCAACACAAAATGAACTATCGTTGGACTGCGAGCGTGGGTAAGAGCCAGAAACTGGCTGGAGCTTGAGAGAGGTCTTGTCATTCTCGGAACGGGAGAAGGCCTCAGGCCCTGTATAAACCATCTGTGATGGAATTTGCATTGTTGACTGAAAGGAGGATTCTGTAATCACTGTGTCAACTGGCATAGAGATTTCTCTTCATATAATGAGGATCGGGGATCTAAACTTACCCAAAAAGCTAGAGAGGCGCCATTTGTTCCCATTGCAATGGCGGGTTTTGCAGCAATCATTATGTGTGGATTATATAACCTGAAGAGCAGGACAAATACTAAATGTTCAATGTTTATTTTTGAGAGACAGAGGGAGACAGAGTATGAGTAGGGAAGGGGCAGAGAGAAGAGGGAGACACAGAATCCAAAGCAGGCTCCAGGCTCTGAGCTGTCAGCACAGAGCCCGATGCGGGGCTCGAACCCACGAACTGTGAGATCATGACTGGGGCCAAAGTCAGACGCCCAACCGACTGAGCCACCCAGGAGCCCCAGCTAAATGTTGTCTGTTCACCTGTTCCACATGTGCGTGGCAGCCCAAGGCTTTGCTGTGGGAGCAAGGATTCTTGGTATGAGCTATTCCATATATGAGGAGTTCTGGGCAAGGCCTAAACCTTAGAAGAAGAGATAATGTCAGGGCCCCTGGCTGGTTCGGTTGGCAGGGCATCTTTATTTTTAATGTTTATTTATTTTGGGGAGGGAGAGAGAGCACGAGTGGGAGAGAGGCAGGCAGAAAGCGTGGGGACAGAGGATCCGAAGCGGGCTCTAGCTCTACACTGACAGCAGCGAGCCCAAGGCGGGGCTCGAACGCACAAACTGCGAGATCATGACCTGAGCCGAAGTCGGATGCTCAACTGAGCCACCCAGGTGCCCCCAGTCGGTAGAGCATCTTGATCCCAGGGTCACGAGTTCAAGCCCCACATTGGGCGTGGAGCCTACTTTAAAAGAAAATTAAAAAAAAAATAAGAGCAACTGTTTTGGTCTTGGTGGTGGTGGTTAGACATCTCATTTGAAGGTTATATGTTCATGTTCAAAATAAATCATTAGTGCCTGGGTAGCTCAGTTGGTCAAGCATCTGCCTCTCGATTCTGGCTCAGGTCATGATCTCACAGTTGGTTGGTTCAAGCCCTGCGTCGGGCTCTATGGTGACAGCGCAGAGCCTGCTTGAGATTCTCTCTCCCCCTCCCCTGCTCACTCATACACACACACACACACACACACACTCTCTCTCTCTCTCTCTCTCAAAAATAAATAAACTTAAAAAGAAAAGAAAAATCATTAGAATGGGTCAATTCCCTGGTAATTGAATATTGGCTTCCTTTTATACAGGCTTGATTTGGCTGGTGACTAAATTATTAGTGCCTAGTTCCCCAGGGGAGTCAAATTAGCACCAAAAAAACGTCACTTTCAAATGCACTTGATAGTGGTAAAATGTTCAGCTTCTTCAACTCTTCCAATGAAATCAGTTCTGAAGAGGACAACATGCAAATCCTGAAGTATTTTCAGTTTTTTGGGCTATTGAAGGGTTGGCTACTGAAGCCCCTTTCAGAACAGTGCGTGGAATATAACATCATAAGCCTCCCCACAACCAAAAATGTGTGTATATGTGTTTAAACCAAACCTAAAAAGCTGATAAAGGGCTCCTTAGAAGTAGTATTTATTTCAGGATCGTACTTGCAAACATGGAATAACTTAATTATGGATCTTAGCTTAGCTTAGCTGTTTGTGAGTGCAGAATTATATTTATGCTGCTGTTATATTAGAATAATTTTAAATGCCAGGCACCTGGGTGGCTCAGTTGGTTAAGCATCCAACTCTTGGTTTCAGCTCAGGTCATGATCTCACGGTTTCCTGAGTTCGAGCTCTGCGACGGGCTCTGTGCTGGCAGCACGAAGCCTGCTTGGGATTCTCTCTTTCCCTCTCTCTCTGCCTGTCCCCCACTTGCTCTCTCTCTCTCAAAATAAATAAGCAAACAAAAAAAATTTTTTTAAAGAAAAGAGTAATTTTAAAGTCATCTTGATACAAAACAGATGATCATAAGGGAAGGGAAGCAAAAATAAATATAAAAACAGGGAGGGGGACAAAACATAAGAGACTCTTAAATATAGAGAACGGAGGGTTGCTGGAGGGGTTGTGGGAGAGGGGATGGGCTAAATGGGTGAGGGGCATTAAAGAATCTACTCCTGAAATCACTGTTGCACTTCATGCTTACTAAATAAATACATTATTAAAAATAAATAAAGTCCTCTTGAAATAGAAAGCTATCTTTTAAGTGCTAATGCAAAGGCAAATGAAAAACACTTTTTAAACATGCGAAGTATGTTTATTTTTCCTGTAAGAACCATAAATGCTAATAAATTACCTAAAACGGAAGCGACCAATGATTTATGAGCAAGCTGCTTTGGTCAGACATTACAAACTTTGGTATACTCCAGAACGTGTTACTGCACTTGTGAAATTTCTCTTGTCTAACCTAAATTCACATCCCATGGTGATAACATGGTAAATGTAGTGTTATTAAAGTAAGTGAAGACGTTTAAAAAAAACACCATCGTTGTCAACCCCTGGTACTAAACAAAAAACACAGCACCTGATCAGATTACTTGGGATTTTGCAGGGTGCGTGCTCCACATCTATAGGTATTGCTAAGCTCCTATCTACAAAATTACCCCAAAGAAGGTCATATTTGAATAAGATGCTGAAAAAAAGTAAGCAGTCTCAATTGTAAAAAGCAGTAGCTCTTTTTTTTATGGTGAAAAAACTTATATTTAGATTTAGCCAGCTGGACTCAGCTTAGATGATCCCAATTTTGTTGGCAACACCCAAAGCATCATAGTCAGGAGCCAGTCGAATATATGTCTTCTTTTCCCCATCGGGCCCGATCAGAGTGTTGACTTTGGCCACATCAATGTCATAGAGCTTCTTCACAGCCTGTTTGATCTGGGGCTTGTTGGCCTTGACATCCACAATGAACACAAGTGTGTTGTCCTCTATTTTCTTCATGGCTGACTCGGTAGTCAGGGGGAAGCTGATGATGGCATAGTGACCAAGCTTGTTTCTCCCGGGGGTGCTCTTTTGAGGGTATTTGGGCTGCCTTCAGAGATGCAGTGTCTTGAGCCGTCGGAAGGGAGGTGGCGTGTGGGTCTTTCTCTGTGCAACTGGATGCCTTTCAGCACTGCTTTCTTGGCCTTCAAAGCCTTTGCTTTGGCTTCAGCTTTGGGAGGGGGTGGAGCCTCCTTCCTCGCCTTTGGTGCCACCTTCGCAAAAGGGAACAGTAGCTCTCTTGATGCCTTTGGCCATTATGATCCACACTCAGACATGATTTTGAAAGTGTATGCAACTTGTACTAATGGAGACAGGAGCCCAGTAGGCTCATGAACCAAATGACCATGGTGACAGGGATGGAGGCTATATATGGAACCAGCGACACAGACTCTCACTCACCAAGGCTGACCTGGCCACAGCGACAGCACAGTGGCCAAGGTGCCAGCAGCAGAGACCAACACTGAGTCTCTGACATGGCCCCACACTCTGGGGTTATCAGCCAGCTACCTGGTGGCAGGTGGATTACACTGGGCCGCGTCCACATGGTGAAAATTTTTGTGATCTTGGGTTAGGTGAACGTCTCCCAAATACAGCACTTAAAAGCAAGATCCGTAAAAGAAAAAAAATTGTAAATTAGGCTCCATCAAAATTAATGTCTTGTTTTTTGGCAAAACTCCATGAAGAGAATGAAAACACAATCCAAGACTGGGGAAAGGATTTGCAAATTACCTATCTGATAAAGACAGCATGGGAGAATGGCCTTTTGAAGGCTCAGCTGCAGTTCTAACTAGGTGATAATACCTTGCAGAGCTGAGACGATATCCACCAGGAGGCTGTACAGCCTCGGAATCAGCATCTAATATATGGTACTGTTTCTCCCAGAGACAGGAGTCACGGATCCAGAATTCAGAGGGGGGAAATGGGAACGGCATATCACTGACTATTGCCCATAATGATCAGTGAGCAAAAATGTTCCTGCTCATCCGTGTGACCTTTATGCTCTGCTGGTATAGAGATCTCAGTTCCAAAGGGATGAATGCTTGGGGCGCCTGGGTGGCTCAACGCTTGGTTTGGGCTCAGGTCGTGATCTCACGATTGGTGAGTTCGAGCCCCACATTGGGCTCCGCGCTGACATCGCAGAGCCTGCTTGGGAGTCTCTCTCTCCCCCTCAAAATAAATAAAATAAATTTTAAAAAACATAAGAGTGATTCCATTTCACTGGAACCTAAGACTGCCACCCAGAAGCTTTGGGCTTCTCATGCCTCTGAAGCAACAGGCAAGGAAGGGAGTTCCCGTGTTGGCTAGGGAGACGGAGTCTGCTGATACACCATGGAGGTATGGAGGCATATGCCTGAAATATAGAAGGCCCCCTGAGGCATGCTCTCCTGCTGTGTGATTAAAGTCAGCGGACAACTATACAACCCAATTCAGGCAACTATTAATAGACGGACCCTGAAGGAATGAAGGTTTAGGTCACCGCACTAAGTAAAGAAGCGTGACCCAGCGAGGTGCCTGCTGAGGGCGACGGGAATATGGGATGGAGAGAAGAATGTATTTATAAATACCAGGATGGTTGCATCATGTTAGACAGAAGGATGATCTTGTTATTGTCTTTATTTGGGGACTGGGTATGGCTTAGGGTGACGTGTGTGGGCGCCAAGTTGACAAGGGCTGGACTGTGATGGTCAGTTTTATGTGTCAAGTGGGCTAGCTATCATCCCCAGGTACTCAATCCAACACTAATCTGGGCGTTGCTGTGAAGTTAGTTTATAGATGTATTTAACATCTACCATGAGTTGATTTTAATACAGAAGATTATCCTTGATAATCTGGAGTGGGTTTTATCCAATCAGTGGAAAGGCCTTATGAGCAAAACTGGAGTCTCCCTGAAGAAGAAACTCTACTTGTGGATGGCAATGTCTGGCTCCTGCCAGCTTCCACTTTGCCCTTCCTGCTGGCTCACTCTATGGATTTGGGACTTGATTAGCCAACTCACACAATCACTTAATCCAATTTCTTGCAATAAATCTCTTCTTAAAAATTTTTTAATGTTTATTTATTTTTGAGAGAGCGAGATAGTGCGAGTTGGGGAGGGGCAGAGAGAGAGGGAGACACAGAATCCGAAGCAGGCTCCAGGCTCCGAGCTGTCAGCACAGAGCCCGACGTGGGGCTCAAATTCACGAACAATGAGATCATGACCTGAGCCGAAGTCAGACGCTTAACCGACTGAAGCACCCCAGGTTCCCCATTGCAATAAATCTGTTAATGTACATATATATCCCCTAGTGGCTCTGTTTTCTCTGGTAGAACTATGACTGATACAGGGTACCCAGTTGGGCCTTTAATCCATTGACAAGCAATCCTTATACAAAGAGAAGGCAGACACAAAGGAGAGGGTCGTGTAAAGACAGAGGCAGAAATTATAGTGATACAGCCACAAACCAAGGAATACCCATAACCATAAGGAGCTGGAAGAAGGAGTCAAGCAAGAGAAAAAGCCTAGACTGCCCTGAAGAGACTGTTGGAAGAAATACAGACGTGAAAGGCACTGCTGGAGAGGGCTCAGAAGGAGGTGAAAAAGATGGCAAGGGAGGGGCGCCTGGGTGGCTCAGTCGGTTGGGCATCCGACTTCAGCTCAGGTCATGATCTGGCAGGCAGTTCATGAGTTCGAGCCCCACATCAGGCTCTGTGCTGACAGCTTGGAGCCTGGAGCCTGCTTCGGATTCTGTGTCTTCCTCTCTCTCTGCCACCCCCACCCACCATGCTCTTTCCCTCTCTCTCTCAGAGGTAAATAAACACTAAAAAATTAAAAAAGAAGATGGCAAGGGAAATTTCTATCATCTTAGAGAATACATGCATCACGAACAGAATGGTAACAGACACAGAAACATTAAAGGTGCTTCTGGTGAGGTTTCAGATGAAAATGAGGAACACGTTATTGGAAACGGAAGGAAAGACTATCCTTGTTATACAGTAGAGGAAAACTCGGTAGAATTGTGTTCTATAGTTCTGTGGGAACTAAAACTTGTAAGGAATGACCCTGGATAACTTAGCTGAAAGATTTTCCAGTGAACCATTGAAGGTGTAGCCTGTTTTTGTCTTGCTGCTCATAGTAAAAGGTAAGACAAAAGGAACGTATTGAGTAAGGAACTGTTAAGCAAAAAAAGAACCAACAGTTAATGATCCGGTATATTCTCAGCCTACCCATCTGTGATGAATGCTAAACTCGGAAAATTCATTGTTGGAAACTAGAGCTGTGGAAAGCCAAGGGTGTGGCCAGACAATCTCTTCCTGAAGAGATTAGGTGTGTGACTCATGGATCCACTGAACCATCTCAGCCAAATCCAGGAATAGAGATGAGACTATCCAGTAAAGATCTTTGGGGGCCCTTCTGTCTAATGAGGACACACACGAGGGAGTCACAAGGCTTTTGTGAACGTTATATGTTCAGAAACACTGACAGCTCGAACTGAAAGGCATGGATACAGGACAAAATGAGAGAACGCTGGGAGCTTCCGGGCTGGTGGACACGTAGAAAGGTGGGGAGACTGATGTGCCTAGAGAGGGCATGGAAGCTCTATATCCCTTCCCCATACCTCGCCTTATGTGTCTCTTAATCTGGCTGTTGGCTCGTTTATCATATCCTTTAATAAACTGGTAAACATTTAAAAAACTGAGACAAGGATGTCAGACTTCCAAAATTTTACAGGCAGGAAACTGGCTGAGGGAGCTAGCTGACTGTAAATGTTTGCCACCCTGCAAGAAAAAAGGAAGAATGACTTAAAAGGCACAGTCAGAACGGAATTGTAGGTCCAGAGGTAGAGGCCAATGGAGCCACTGTCGGCAGTGCAGAGGCTGGAAGTGTTGCCACAGGTCCAGAAGATCAAAAAAGAGTCTGATGCAAGAGAAAGAAACACTAGTGCAGTAACTCAATTCTGTCTTCCGATGGTTCTTCCTTTATAGAACAGCTCCCTCCCAACTCTGATCGAGAAAAAGCACGGCAGTTTGCTGCACAGGCAGAAAGACCAGCTACATTCATGGGACACTCTTCCAATGGAGACATTTGGACACCATGGGGGGCAGTACTTTACCCATGACTTGTCATCTGGATATTGGTTAGCAATTTCTAACTTAGTAATGTTCCTCCTGCACAGACTTATTTGAGAGCATTGTCAGGACACTCAAGTCGTGCACCATCTGGTAACCCAGGAAAAAACTAAAAAAGAACCAACCAGAACAGAGTGTCAGAAAAGCATGGGTAAAGACCTCAGAAAGGAAGGGCAACAGATTAAGGACTCAAGATGATGGTGAAGAGGAAAACACATGGAATGCAAATTCTACTCAACAGAGGTGGTGATGTAGTAAGACTACAACAATATACTCACTAATCATTGTTTCTCTCATGATTTAATTCAACCAAAATTCTACTGGGGGTATTAGAGAGTATACTCGGGGGCACGTGGGTGGCTCAGTCGGTTACGCCTCCAACTCTTGGTTTCGGCTCAGGTCATGATCTCAGGTCATGATCTCAGCCTGCTTGGATTCTCTCTGTCTCTCCCCCTCTCTCTGTCCCCACCACACACACACTCTCTCTCTCTCTCTCTCTCTCTCTCAAAATAAATAAATAAACTTAAAAAAAATAATATTACACTGTATGGTAACTAACTGGAATATAAAAACATAAAAAAAAAATTCTGTTGGGGAAATAGGACTGCTTTATGTTTTCCAACTAATCTAAGTTTATTTATTTATTTTGAGAGAGAGAGAAAGCACAAGTCAGGGAGGGGCAGAGAGAGAGAATCCCAAACAGGTTCCACACTGTCAGTATGGAACCTGATGCAGAGCTCGAACCCACAAACCATGAGATCATGACCTGAGCCAAAGTTAGATGCTGAACCTACCGAGCCACCCACGTGCCCCCAGCTAATCTCTATTTTAAAATATTTCTTTAATCCTGTTTACTGGGTGTGAGTTAAAACACATGAAGCAATGGAACAGAAAACCATCAACAAAATGAAAAGGCAACCTATCGAATGGGAGAAGATATTTGTAAATGAGATGTCATACCCAAAATACATACAGAACTTAAACAACTCAATACCAAAAAAACCCCCGATTAAAACATGGACAGAATGGGGCACTTGGGTGGCTCAGTCACTTAAGCATCCGACCTTGGCTCAGGTCGTGATCTCGCAGTTCGTGAGTTCGAGCCCCGTGTCAGGCTCTGTGCTGACCGCTCGGAGCCTGGAGCCTGCTTCAGATTCTGTGTCTCCCTCTCTCTCTGCCCCTCCCCCACTCACATTCTGTCTCCCTCTATAAAATAAATAAACATTAAAAAATTATTCAAAAAATTAAAAATGGGCAGAGGATCCAAATAGATATTTTTCCAAAGAAGACAGACAGAGGGCCAACAAACACATGAAAAGATGCTCGACATCCCTCATCGTCAGGGAAGTGCAAATCAAAACCACAATGAGATATCACTTTACAGCAGTCAGAATGGCTAGTACCCAAAAGAAAAGAAATAACAAGTATTGGCAAGGGTGTGGAGAAAAAGAAATCCTGGTGCACCATTAGTGGGAATGTAAATTGGTCCAATCACTGTGGAAAACAGTATGGTGGTGCTCCAAAACTTTACTACCACTTTGGAAGACAGTAATTTAATTACTCAAAAAATTAAAAATAGAATTACCATACGATCCAGTAATTCCACTACTGCGTATCTACACAAAGAAAGTGAAAACACTAATTTGAAAAGATATACGCACCCCTATGTTTATTGCAGCATTATTTACACAAGCCAAGATATAGAAGCAGCCCAGGTGCTCACCCGTAGATGAATGGATAAAGAAAATGAGGTAGATCTATACGTATATCTACATACATACTAGAACACTGCTCAGCCATAAAAAAGAATGAGATCTTGCCATCTGCGATCACATGGATGGGTCTGGAAGGTATTATGCTAAGCGAAATAAGTCGGACAGAGAAAGACAAGTACCGTATGATTCCACTTCTATATGGAACATAGAAAACAAAACAAACAGACTTGTAAATACAGAGAACAAACTGGTAGTTGCCAGAGTATAGGTGGATGGGGAAATGAGCAAAACAGATAAAGGGGATTAAGAGTTAGAAACCTCCAATTACAAAATAAATACACCACACAGATACAAAGTACGGCATAGGGAATATAGTTAATACTGCAATAATGTATGGTGACAGATAGTAATGTGTAGAACTGCTGAATCAATACGTCGTATACCTGAAACTAACATAATGGTGTATGTTGACGAAGTTTTCATTTAAAAGTAAATTATTCTTGGGGCGCCTGGGTGGCTCAGTCGGTTAAGCGGCTGACTTCAGCTCAGGTCATGATCTCACGGTCCGTGAGTTCGAGCCCCGCGTCGGGCTCTGTGCTGACCGCTCAGAGCCTGGAGCCTGTTTCAGACTCTGTGTCTCCCTCTCTCTCTCTCTCTCTCTCTGTCCCTCCCCCGTCCATGCTCTGTCTCTCTCTGTCTCAAAAATAAATAAACGTTAAAAAAAAATTAAAAGTAAATTATTCTATAACCTATAATTCTATAACCTATCATCTACAATCTACATATTCCCCTGGGGGGAAGAGAAACCCACTCTAACTCGGAAGAGTCAAAAGATAAACAACTAACTGGTTGCAAACTCCCTGCATAAGGTAACCAGCTGTCAGAAGCCTAAAGAGTCAAAAGGCGTGACGCCAGTAACCTCCATCAGCTTCCTTATGTAGCATTTCGTACACCCAATATCACTATTCTCCTCTCAGATGGCATGCTTTGCTTAGAAGTATGTTACTCTAAAACTCTTTTTGGGGGGGAGTGCCTCAGTGGCTCAGTCGGTTGAGCGTCCAACTTTGGCTCAGGTCATGATCTCATAGTTCGTGGGTTCAAGCCCCACATCACGCTCAGTGCTATCAGTGGAGAGCCCACTTGGGATCCTCTGTCCCCCTCTTCTCCTTGCCTCTCCCCCACTCGCGCTCTCTCTCTCAAAAATAAATAAGCATTTAAAATAAATAAATAGGGGCGCCTGAGCGGCTCAGTCGGTTAAGCGTTCAACTCTTGGTTTCAGCTCAGGTCATGATCTCACGGTTCGTGGGTTCGAGCCCCACGTCAGGTTCCATGCTGGCAATGTGGAGCCTGCGTGTGGGATTCTCTCTCTCTCCCTCCCCAGCTTGAGCTCACGCTCTCTCTCAAAATAAATAAATAAACTTAAAAAAATTTTTAATAAATAAGCAAAAGAAGTAAAGTTCTGTAATTTTAATCTGAATTGAAAATGAATTCTGTATTTTTCATTGTCTTAAGAAAAAGTACGCTGAGTTCTGCTTCCAGGAAAATACACGTAAATGTACTCTTCCCTAGTCCTCCTGCTAAGTACATCTAAGAACCCTGGACACTATATATAAAACAAAGAAGAGAATTTTCTATGTACAGCATCATGTCATCTGCAAATGACAGTTTAACTTCTTTTTTTTTATTTTTTTAAAAAATTTTTTTTTTTACATTTATTTATTTTTGAGACAGAGAGAGAGAGCATGAACAGGGGAGGGTCAGAGAAAGAGGGAGACACAGAATCTGAAACAGGCTCCAGGCTCTGAGCTGTCAGCACAGAGCCCGACGCGGGGCTTGAACCCACGGACCTCGAGATCATGACCTGAGCTGAAGTCGGACGCTCAACCAACTGAGCCACCCAGGCGCCCCTAACTTCTTCTTTACCAATATGGATGCCTCTTATTTCCTTTTCTTGTAGGACTGCTGTCGCTCAGACTTCCAGTACTATGTTAAATTAAAGTGGCAAGAGCAGACATCCTTGTCTTCTTCCTGATCTTAGAGGAAAAGCTCTCAACCCTCACACGCCATTGGTGGGAATGTAAACTGGTACAGCCACTGTGGAAAACAGTATGGAGGTACCTCAAAAAATCTGAGGGACACCCGGCCGGCTCAGTTGGTAGAACAGGTGACTCTCGAGTTCAGGGTCATGAGTTCAAGACCCGTATTGGGTGTGGAGCCTACTGAAAAAAAGATTTCAAATCGAAATACGATATGACCCAGTAATTCTACTACAGGAATGAAGTGAAAATGAAGAAAAGGCAAATGAAAACACTAATTTGAAAAGATACATGCACCCCCATGTGTACTGCAGCCTTATTTACACTAACCAAGATATGGAAGCAACCCAAGTGATCACTAACAGATGAATGGATGAGGAAGATGTGGTACATACACAATGGCGTATTACAGAGTCATAGAAAAGAATGATACCGAACCATTTGTGACATGGATGGACCTAGACGGTATTAGGTTAAGTGAAATAAGACCGAGAAAGACAAACGTCAGAGGATTGCATTCATATGTGGAATCCAAACAAAACCCCAAATGAATAAACGAACAAAAAGCAGAATCACACCTATGAATACAGCAAACAAACTGGTGGTTGCCAAAGGGAGGGGGTGGGAGAATGGGCAAAATGGGTGAAGGCGAGTGGGAGACACAGGCTTCTGGTTATGAAACGATGAAGTCACGGGAGTAACAGGCACAGCATAATGGTATCTACACTTGTGATGGGCAGAGAATAATGTATAAACGTGTCAAGCCGCTATGCTGAACACGTAAAACTAATTAATGTAACTCTGTGTGTCAACTACACCCACATTAAAAAAGGCACGGCATAAGGAATACAGATAGCGCCGTATGGCAAAAAAAGGAGGCTAGGCTGGTGGTGAGCACAGCTTAATGTATAAACCCGCTAATTCACTATGGGGTACACCTGAAAGTAATGTAACACCAGGTGTCACCTATACTCAAATTAAAAAGTTTAAGAAATAAATAAGATATATTTCAGTAGTCAAAAATAATAATAATTCCTTCCTACCTGTGGTGCTCCCTGTCTGGGTCATAATAAAATATATTTAATTTTAAAAAGAAAATAAAATGAAGAAGACTGTGCCACTTGGAGATGAGGCAGATCAGTGGGGGACTTAAAACTCCAGGAACAACATAGCAGTGATTCCCCTGAGTTTTCTTTATACCACATATATCCCAGAGTAGGTGCTGGAGACGGAGGCAACCCAAAAATTCCAATGGACTAAGAAAGTGCTTTATCTGGTCAAAGGACCAGGAAAAGGACAACCTAGCAAGAAAGCATTTTTTAAAAATATTTATTTATTGGGGCGCCTGGGTGGCCCAGTCGGTTAAGCGTCTGACTTCGGCTCGGGTCCTGATCTCACGGTTCGTGAGTTCGAGCCCCGCGCCGGGCTCTGTGCGGACAGCCCGGAGCCTGGAGCCCACTTCGGATTCTGTGTCCCCCTCTCTCTGTGCCCCTCCCCACTCATGCTCTGTCTCTCTCAAAAATAAATACACTTAAAAAAATTTTTTTTAAATAATTATTTATCTATTTTGAGAGAGAAAGAGAGAGATAGAGAGCATGAGCAGGGGGGAGGGGGGGGGAGAGACAGAATGCCAAGCAGGTTCCATGTCAGCATGGAGCCTGACACGGGGCTCGATCTCGCGAACCGTGAGATCACGACCTGAGGTGAAATCAAGAGTTGGATGCTTAAGCGACGGAGCCACCCAGGCGCTCCCAGAAAACTGAAATAATAACCAACTTATTCCAGTCAAGCAACGTGGGAGAAAAGCACGAAAACCTATGGGTCCCGGCTCCATCCCGTCAGCAAAAGCCAAGTGGGGAGCATATAGTTCCACTTCTTTGTGGCTTTGACAAAGTGCTATACCCCCTACAACAGTGGAGTGGTATCACAAAAGACAAGCAGGGAGCTGAGGCTCATCCCTTCTGGGCAGCAAGGAGCCTCCTCACTCAGTGCCGTCAGTGAAGAAACCAGGGGGAGCCTGGACGTCCATCGCAAATCAGCAGTAATGAGGCATCCTTCCCCCGTCCTACCGAGTAGTGGTATCAGAGGTCTAGCCTCCGAGAGTCAGGAGACGTGTCTGGAAAGATACAATGGAAAGCTGGAACCCGACGCCTGCCCAGAATTAACGAGAAGCTCTCTACCTCGGGTTCAAGGGAAGCCAACTGGGAAACCTGGGCTTATTCTGCTGCCTGGTAGTGGTGACATGTCATCCTTTCTTCCCCAGCTGCACTGAAGTTAGAGGAAGCCAGCTACAACCAGTTTAAATAAGTACCAGAATCTCGTAACATCATATCAAAAATGTCTAACGGTTTCGATGGATAATCACTCATATCAAGAACCAGAAAAGGGGCGCCTGGGTGGCTCAGTCGGTTAAACGTCCGACTTCGGCTCAGGTCATGATCTCACAAGCTTGTGAGTTTGAGCCCTGTGTCGGGCTCTGGGCCGGCAGCTCAGAACCTGGAGCCTGCTTCAGATTCTGTGTCTCCCTCTCTCTCTGCCCACCCCCCCCCCTGTAAAATAAACATTTAAAAACTAAAAAGAACCAGAAAAATCTCAAACTGAATGAAAAAAATCAACTGCTATCAAGACTGAGGTAACAGAGAAAACTGTCCGATGAAGACTTTGAATCAGCCATCACAAAAACACTTCAATGAGCGCATCTCAGGAAAACAGGAGAAGATACCAGGAAGACGCAAATGGAGATGTTAGACCTGAAAAATACAATAACTAAAATAAAAAACTCAATGGATGACCTCAACAGCAGAACAGAGGAAACAGAGGAAAGAATGAATGAAGTGAAACACAGAACAGAAATTACCCAGTCTGAACAGCACAGACTAAATAGACTGGCGGGGGGGGATGTGCCCCAAAGCTCTATAACAAAAGAACCAACATCTTGCCATCAGAAATCAGGAAGGAGAAGAGAAAGAGGTGAGGCTTTAAAAGTACATGAAGAAATAACGAATAAAAATGTCCCAATTTGGCAAAACAAATACATTTACAGACTGAAGGACCAGAACAAATCCCAAACAGGATAAAACCAAAGAAATCCACACTAAGATATATTATCGTTAAGCTTTTGAAAACCAGAGATTTAAAAAAATACATATTGAAAGCCATGAGAGAGAAATGACACCTTACCTACAGAAACAATTTGAATGACGGCAGATTTCACATCAGAAACCATAGAGGCCATAGGACGTAGCACATCATTTTTCAGCTGAAAGAAAAGAACTATCAACAATGAAAATATCCTTCAGGAATGAAGGAGAAATAAAGACATTCTCAGGCGGAAAAAAAAAAAAAAATCCTAATACAATTTGTCCCGAGCAGATCTACCTTAAAAAGAATGGCTAAAGGAAGTCCCCTAAACAGAAAATGAAAGATAACAGAAGGAATCTTGGAACATCACAAAGAAAGAACAGATGCAGGAAACAAAAATATGGATAAATAGGGGCACCTGGGTGGCTCAGGTCATGACTGCGGCTCAGGTCATGATCTCATGGTTTGTGGGTTCGAGCCCCATGTTGGGCTCTGTGCTGACATCACGGAGCCTGGAGCCTACTTTGGATTCTGTGTCTCCCTCTCTCTGTCCCTCCTTCACTTGCTCTCTCTTTCTCTTTCTCTCTCTCTCAAAAATAAACATTAATAATAACACTAATAATAATAAGCTATACAGGGGCACCTGGCTGGCTCAGTCATCAGAGTGTGTGACTCTTGATCTCAGGGTCATGAGTTTGAGACCCACATGGGGGGTAGACTTTATTTAACAAAAAAATAAAAATAAAAAATAAATAAAAAGCTATACAAAGAGATACACTCAAAAACACTCTAAGTAAATCAAAATGGAATTCTAAAAAATGTTCCTATGACTGACCGGAAGATGGGGAAAAATAAAACAGAAAATGAAACAGAACAAACACAGAAGAAAAAATAAAATAAGACCTAACTTATCATTACTCACATTGAACGTCAATGGTCTAACTGCACCAATTAAAAGACAGAAATTGGAAAAAAAAATTACACACAGGACCCAAGTGTATGGTATCTGAAAGAAGGTCACTTCAAATATAGCAATATAGGCAGGTTGAAAGTAAAAGTATGAAAAGAGATATATCATGCAAACATTCATCAAAAGGAAGCAGAAATAATGTTAATTATACCTCAATAAAGTTGAACAAAGAAAAGCAGAAGTAGCTATACTAATATCAGACAAAGTAGACTTCAGAGAAAAAAATTACCAGAGACAGAAAGAAGACATCTAATGATAAAAACGCCAATTCATCCAAAGAGACAAATCAATCCTAAATGTAGAAAACAAAAGCAAAAGCTAATGAAACTGGAAAAAAAAAAAAAACAGAAAATGGGCAATTTGGGGACGTCTGGTGGCTCAGCTGGTTGAGCATCCTCAGCTCAGGTCGTGATCCCAGGGTCGTGGACAGAGCCCCGCATTGGGCTCTGCGCTGAGCGTGGAGCCTGTTTAAGATTCTTTCTCTCTCTGGGGCGCCTGGGTGGCTCAGTCTGTTAAGCATCCGACTTCAGTTCAGGTCATGATCGCGTGGTTTGTGAGTTCAAGCCCCACATTGGGCTCTCTGCCCTCAGCGCGGAGCCTGCCTCAGATCCTCTGCCCCTCCACTTCCCTCCCTCTCTCTCTCTCTCTCTCTCTCAAAAATAAATAAACATTAAAAAAAGAGTCTTTCTCCCTCTGCCCCTCTACCCTGCTACCCCGCTTGCATGCTCTCTCTCTCTCTCAAATAGAAATTTTTAAAAAAGAAAAGAAAATGAGCAATTTTCCCTGACCACACTGGAATGAAACTAGAAATCAATAATGGAAAGCTAACAAGAGAGCAGAAAGCTAACAAGAGAGGGGCACCTGGGTGGCTCAGTTGGTTGAGTTGGTTCAGCTCAGGTCGTAATCTCACAGCTTGGCTCCTGAGTTCGAGCCCCGCATCAGGCTTTCTGCTGTCACGGCAGAGCCCACTTTGGATCCTCTGTCCTTCTCTCTCTGCCCCTCCTCTCCCCCTCTCTCTCTCTCTCTCTCTCTGTCTCTCTCTCTCTCACAAGAATAAACAAACATTTAAAAAAAGAAAGATAACAAAACAATCTCCAAACACTTGGAAGCCAAATGACACATTTCTAATAATCTATGGTACAAGGAGAAAGTCTCAAAGGAAGTTTTAAAAATACAATAAACTAAATGAAAATGAACATACATTTACAACTTGTGGAACACATCTAAAGCAGTGCTGAGAGGGAAGTATAGCACTAAATGCATACATTTGAAAGAGGAAAGTCTCAAACCAAAAATCTAAGGTCCCGGGGCACCTGGGTGGCTCAGTCGGTTAAACGTCTGACTCCTGTTTTCAGCTCAGGTCATGATCTCACGGTTTGTGAGTCGGGGCTTGACATTTCTCTCTCCCTCTCTCTCAAAAAAAAAATAAATAAATAAACAAATAAACATTAAACATTTTTTAATAAAAAAATAAACAAAAAGAAAAACCTAAGGTCCATTTCAAAAACCTAGAAAAAGAAACCATATTGAGGTTATGCTGTTTAAGGGTACAAACTTGGAACAGCAAGTGATTATAGGAAACAATATTATAAACTTCAAAGTTGTTAATAAACTAGACTTAAATTGTTCCCACCACAAAAAAGAAATGATAATTATGTGATGTGATTGAGATGTTAGCAAACTTACGGTAGTAATCATATTGCAATATATAAATGTATCAAACATATGTATACTTTAAACTTACACAATGTTATATATCAATATTTTAATTTTTATTTTTTTTAAATTTTTTTAACATTTATTTTATTTTTGAGACAGAGAGAGACAGAGCATGAACGGGTGAGGGTCAGAGGGAGGGAGACACAGAATCTGAAACAGGCTCCAGGCTCTGAGCTGTCAGCACAGAGCCCGACGCGGGGCTCGAACTCACAGACCGTGAGATCATGACCTGAGCCAAAGTCGGCCGCTTAACCCACTGAGCCACCCAGGCGCCCCTCAATACTTTAATTTTTAAAAAAGAAAAACAATAGGACTAAAATAAACCCAGAGCAAGCAGAAGGAAAGAAATAGAAAAGAGACAAAAATAGGGGCACCTGGAAGGCTCAGTACGTTAAGCGTCCGACTTTGATTCAGATCATGGTCTCATGGTTTGTGATTTTGTGCCCCTCATCGGGCTCTGTGATGATAGTTCAGAGCCTGGAGCCTGCTTCAGATTCTGTGTCTCCCTCTCTGCCCCTCCCCCATTCATGCCCCATCTCTTTCTCTCTCTCTGTCTCTCAAAAATAAACATTAAAAAAAATTTTTTTAAATAAAAGAGCAAAAATTAGTTAAGTTGAAAACAGAAAAATAATAGATAAAAATCAGTGAAATAAATCTTTGAAAAGATCAATAAAATTGACAAATTTTTGGCAAGACTGAAAAACAGAGAAGACACAAGTTACCAGAATCAGGAATGAAACAAAGACTATCACTACAGACCTTGCAGACATCAAAAGGATAATAAAATTATAAATAATTCTTCATATACACATTTGATAACTTACATAAAATGAACTACTTCCTAAAAAAAACCCACAAACTATCACAAATTGCCTGAAATGAAATAATTTGAATAGCCCTAGTACTACTAAGGAAATTTAATCCATAATTTAAAAGAAGAGAAAAGAAGGAAAAAAGAAAGAAAGGGAGGGAGGGAGGGAGAGAGAGAGGAAGGAAGGAAAGAAGGAAGAAAGGAAAGGAAAGGAAAGGAAAGGAAGGAAGGAAGGAAGAAAAAGAAAAGAAAGAGAAAGAAAGAAAGAAAGAAAGAAAGAAATCAATCAATCAATCAATCACTGGCCCACACAGTTTTCCTGGAGAATTTTGTCAAATTCTTTTAATTAACACCAATTGCAAAACCTCTTACAGGAAAAAGAAGAGGAAGTAATTCTTCCTAACTCATTCTACAAAGCTAGTTATTTACCCGTGATAAGCTTAAAAGGGGGCCCCCAAATATATCCGCATCCTAATCCTGACAGCCTGTGGATATCACCTCTAAAAAATGGCAAGAGTAAAAGGGTCTTTGCAGGTGTGATAAAGGATCTCAAGATGAGAGGAGTATCCTGAATTATCCAGGTGGGTCCTAAACGCAGTCACATGTACCCTAACAAGAGGAACGTAGAAGAAAATTTGCCACACACACAGAGGGCAGTGATGTAAAGCCAGAACAGAGACAGATTCGAAGATGCTGGTGGCCATAAGAATGGAATGAGGAAGGCCAAGGAACAGGGGCAGCCCCCAGAAGCTAGAAGAGGCAAGGAAGGTTCTGGAGGGAGTACAACCCTGCCAAAACCTTGATTTGGGCCCAGTGATACTTATTTTGGACTTAAGGCCTCCGGAACTGCGAGAGAACACATTTCTGTCATTTTAAGCCACCAAGTGTGTGGCAATTTGTTGCGGCAGCCACATGAAGCTAACACATTCCCTGATTACAAAGTCAGACAAACACAGTATAAAAAAGAAAACCACACCCCAATAACACTCATGAATATGCAGGCAAAAATTCTTGACAAAATATTAGCAAATATAACTCAGCAATATATTAAAAGAATTATAGGGCGCCTGGGTGGTTCAGTTGTTAAGCATCTGACTTTGGCTGAGGTCATGATCTCATGGTTCGTGAGTCCCACACTGGGTGAAGGCGAGTCCCACAAGTCCCACATCAGGTGAGTTCAAGCCCCGCTTCGGGTGAGCCTCGCTTCTCTCTCTCCGTATCTCTATCTGTCTCTCTCTGCCCCTTGTGGGATTTTCTCTCTGTCTCTCTCTCTCTCTCTCTCTCTCTATCTGCCCCTCGCTCACTTGTGCCCTCTCTCTCTCAAAAAAAAAAAAAAAAAAAAACAAGAATTATACACCATATCTAACTGGGGTTTATTCTAGGAATGCAAGGCAGGTTCAATATTCAAAAATCAATCCATGTAATCCACCACATTAAGAGGATTTTTAAAATCACATGATCATATCAACGCATGTAAAAAACAGCATTTGACAAAATTCAATATTCATTCCTACAAAAAAAAATATGAATAGAAACAGGAAAAGACAGGAACTTCTTAAACCTGATAAACAGCATCTAAAACAAAACTGCAGCTAACATTACACTTAATGGTGAAAGACAAGATTAACCAGCAAGGCAAGAACGTCCATTCTCACAATTCTTATTCAACGTAGTGCTAGAAGTTCTAACCTGTGCAATAAGGCAAAAAATGGAAATGAAAGGCGTACAGAATAAAAAAGAAGAAAGAAAAAGTCCCTATTTACAGATGATATGATTGTCTATGTAGAAAAATCACAAAACTTTGGGGCACCTGGGTGGCTCAGTCCGTTAAGCGTCCAACTCTTTATTTTGGCTCAGGTCATGATCTCACAGTCGTGAGGTAGAGCCCTCACATCAGGTTCCATGGGGCATGGAGTGTGCTTAAGACTCTCTCTCTCTCTCTCTCTCTCTCTCTCTCTCTCTCTCTCCCTATGCCCCTCCCCCATGCACACACGTACTCTTTTTCTCAAAAAAAATGTTTTTTAAATCACAAAAAAATCTACAAAAAATAAAACTCCTGGGACTAATAATTGAATTCATCAAAGTCACAGGAAACAAAATATAATACAAAAATCAACTGTATTTCTATGTTAGCAATGCAAATGTGGACTCCAAAATAAAAAAAATATAAAACCATTTATAATCACTCAAAAAAATGAAATACTTACGTATAAATCTAACAAACTATGTACAAAACTTGTAATAACTACAACAGACTGGCCATCTTGAGAAAAAAGAACACTGCGGGCCTCATGCTCTCTGATTTCAAACTATAATACAAAGCTATAGGAATCAAAACAGTGTGGCATTGGCATAAAAACAGACACACAGATCAATGGAACAGAATAGAGAGCTCAGAAATAAACCCACACACATATGGCCAATTAATTTACGTCAGAGGACCCAAGAATAGTCAGTGAAGAAAAAGGACAGTTTTTTCAATAAATGGTGTTGGAAAAACTGGGACAGCCACATGCAAAAAAATGAAACTTTTTTTCAAAGTTTCACCATGCACAAAAATTAACTCAAAATGAATTAAAGACTTGAACCTAAAGCCTGAAACCATAAAACTCCAAGAAAACATAGGCACTAAGCTCCACGGTAAAGATTTTTTGGATTTGACACCAAAAGCAAAGGCAACAAAAGTAAAAATAAACTACTGGTACCACACCAAAGCAAAAAGCTTCTGCACAGCAAAGGAAACCATCAACTAAATGAAAAGGCAAACTACCGAATGGTAGAAAATATTTGTAAAGCGTATATCTGATAAGGGGTTCATATCCAAAATATATGAATAATTCACACAACTCAATGGCAAAATAAAAAAAAAATCCGATTTAAAAATGAGCAGAGGAGGGGCGCCTGGGTGGCTCAGTTAGTTAAGCGTCCGACTTCAGCTCAGGTCACGATCTCACGGTTGGTGAGTTCGAGCCCCACCTCGGGCTCTGTGCTGATGGCTCAGAGCCTGGAGCCTGCTTCGAATTCTGTGTCTCCCTCTCTCTCTGCCCCCGCCCCTACTCGCGCGTGTGCGCTCTCTCTCTCTCTCAAAAATAAATAACATTAAAAAAATTTTTATAAAAAAATGGGCAGAGGATCTGAGTAGACAGTTTCCAAAGAAGACATGCAGATACTCAACACGTACATGAAAAGATGCTCAATGTCAGTAATCTAGGGGCACCTGCCTGGCTCATTTGGTAGAGCGTGCGACTCTTCATCTCAGGGCTGTGAGTTCGAACCCCACATTGGGCATGGAGCCTACTTTTAAAAAGAATCACTAATCATAGGAGAAATACAAATCGAAACCACAGTAAGATATCACCCCACACCTGTTAGAATTGCTAGGCAGTATCAAAAAGGCAAGAAATAACAAATGTCGATGAGGATGTGAAGAAAAGGGAATCCTTGCCCACCACTGGTAGGATCATAAACCGGTGCAGCCACTACGGAAAACAGTATGGAGGTTCCTCAAAAAATTAAATATAGAACCATCATATCATCCAGCAATTCCGCTTCTGAATATTTATCCAAAGGAAAAAAAAAACACTAACAAAGAAAGATCTGCACCCCCATGTGCAGTAAAGCATTATTTACAATAGCCAAGATATGGAAACAACCGAGGTGCCTGTCCATCAACAGATGAACGGATAAAGAAAAATGAGGTGTGTGTGTGTGTGTGTGTGTTTGTGTGTGTGTGCACGCACACACACAATGGAGTATTATTCAGTCATAAAAGAAAAGGGAAATCTTGCCATTTGCAAGAATGTGGATGGACCGTGAAGGCATTATGCTAAGTGAAATAAGTCAAGACAGGGAAAGATATAAACACTGTATGATCTCACTTACATGTGAGATCTAAAAGAAAAACAAGCTCACAGTACAGAGAACAGATTGGCAGTTGCCAGATGTGGGAGTAGGAGGTGGGCAAAATGGGTGAAGTCAAAGGTCAAATAAATAACTCACGGAGATGTAACGTACAGCATGACCACCAGAGTTAATTATACTGTACTGAATATTTAAAAGTTGCTATGAGAGTACATCTTCGAAGTTCTCATCACAAGAAAAAAAATTCTATAACTCTGTACGGTGATGGATGTTAACTGGCTTTATTGTGGTGGCCGTTGTGCAAAACATACAAATATCAAATGATTATGTTGTACATTAATATAATGCTGTAAGTCAATTATACCTCAATGAAAAAAAAAGAGCATGGTACTGGTGAAAGAAGAGATAAATATATCAGTGTAACAAAAAGAAAGGAAATAGATTCACAAATATAATCCACTGATCTTTGACAAAGGAGCAAAGGCAATTCAATGGAGAAAACAAATTGGGTGGAAACTGGACATCCATATGCAAAAAAAAAAAAAAAAAAAAAAACTCCAGACATAGTCCTTATACCTTTCACAAAAATTAACTCTAAATGGATCTTAGGATACAAAAATACTGATTCGAAGGGGCACATGCACCCGGACGTTTATAGCAGCATTATCAACAGGAACCAAACTATGGAAACAGTCCAAGAGTCCACCGACTGATGAATGGATAAAGAAGATGTGGTATAAATATACAATGGAGTATTAGCCTCAAAAAGAATGAATCTTGCCATTTGTAATGACATGTGAAGCGAAAGAAGTCAGTCACAGAAAGACAAATACCACATGATTTCACTGATCTGTGGAATTTAAAAAACAAAACAGATGAACATAGGGGAAGGGGAAAAAAAGAGAGGAAAGCAAACCATAAGAGATTCTTTTTTTAATGTTCGTTATTTTGAGAGAGACAGAGAGAGCACAAGCGGAGGAGGAGCACAGAGAGGGGGGACAGAGGATGCAAAGCAGGCTCTGGGCTGACAGCAGAGAGCCCGATGCTGGCTCCAACTCACGAATGCGAGATCATGACCTGAGCAGAAGTCAGATGCTTAACCAACCATAAGAGACACTTACCTATAGGGGCGCCTGGGTGGCTCAGTCAGTTGAGCGTCCGACTTTGGCTCAGGTCATGATCTCGAGGTTCGTGAGTTCGAGCCCCACATCGGGCTCTGGCTGACCGCTCAGAGCCTGGAGCCTGCTTCTGATTCTGTGTCTCCCCCCTCTCTGCCCCTCCCCTACTCACGCCCTGTCCTTGTGTCGAAAATAAACAAACATTAAAAAAAAAAAGTTTTAAAAAAAAGAGAGAGACACTTACCTATAGAGAACAAACTGAGGACTGATATATATATATCCCTATGCTTATTTCATTATTATTTATAATAGTCAAACTATAGTAACAACCTAAGTGTCTATCAATAAATAAATGGATAAAGAATGGGGCGCTTGGGTGTTTCAGTCAGTTAAGCGTCCGACTTCAGCTCAGGTCATGATCTTGCAGGGGTTCAAGCCCCACATTGAGCTCTGTGCTGACAGCTCAGAGCCTGGAGGCTGCTTCGGATTCTGTGTCTCCCCCTCTCACTCTCTGCCCCTCCCCCACTCGTGCTGTCCCTCTCATAAATAAATAAACTTTAAAAAAAAAAAAAGAAAAGAGGGCGCCTGGGTGGCTCAGTCGGTTGAGCGTCAGGCTTTGGCTCAGGACATGATATCGCAGTTCGTGAGTTCGAGCCCCACGTCAGGCTCTGTGCTGACAGCTTGGAGCCTGGAGCCTGCTTCGGGTTCTGTGTCTCCCTCTTTCTCCGCCCCTCCCTTACTCATGCTGTCTCTCTCTGTCTCTCAAAAATAAATAAAACGTTAAAAAAAATTTATAAAAAATAAATAAATAAAAGAAAAAAATGGATATTAGACATATATGCAAAATGTAAAACTATAAAACTTCTACAAAATAACAAGGGAAAATCTAAGTGACTTGGGTCTGGAGATGTTCTAAAATACAACACCAAAAGCATGATTCATAAAAGGAAAATTGACAAGTTGGACTTTATTAAGATTTTAAAATTCTGCTCTATGAAAGACACTGTGGGGTGCCTGCCTGGGAGGCTCAGTTGGTTAAGCATCCAACTCTTGATTTCAGCTCAGGTCATGATCTCACGGTTCGCGAGATCAAACCCCACATGGGATTCCAAGCTGACAAGCGTAGGAGCCTGCTTGGGATTCTCTCTCTCTGTCTCTCTCTGTCTCTCTCTGCCCCTCCCAAGCTCGCTCTGTCTCTCAAAATAAATAAATAACCTTTTTTTTTTTTAAAAAAAGGGACACCATTAAGAAAATAAAGACACAAGCCTAAGAATGAGAGAAAAGTATTTGCAGAACACATGTCTGATAAGGGACTTGTATTTATTTATTTTTATTTATTTATTTTTTAACGTTTTATTTATTTTTGAGACAGGGAGAGACAGAGCATGAACGGGGGAGGGTCAGAGAGAGGGAGACACAGAATCCGAAGCAGGCTCCAGGCTCTGAGCCATCAGCCCAAGAGCCTGACGCGGGGCTCGAACTCACGGACCGCGAGATCGTGACCTGAGCCGAAGTCGGCCGCTTAACCGACTGAGCCACCCAGGCGCCCCGGGACTTGTATTTAAAATATACAAACAACGCTTAAAACTCAACACTAAGGAAACAACCAACCCAATTTAAAAAATGGACAAGATCTGAGTAGACACTTGACCGAAGAAGATATACAGATGGCATATGAGCACGTACAAACTATGTTCACCATCATTTTTCATTAGGGAATTGCAAATCAAAACAAGGAAATACCATCACACACCTACTAGAATGGTTAAAATCCAAAAACCCAACAACACCAAATGCTGATGAGGATGTGGGGCAACAGGAATGCTCTCGTCCATTGCTGGTGAGAATGCAAAATGGTGAAGAACTTGGGAAGACAGCTTGGCAGTTTCTCACAAAGCCAGTCTTACCATACGACCTATCGTTGCACTCCTAGTTATTTACCCAAGTGAATTGGAAACTTACATCGACACAAAAACCTGCATATAGGGGCAGCTGGGTCAGTGGGTTGAGCGTCTGCCTCTTGATTTCGGCTCAGGTCACAATGCCAGTGTCTTGGGATAGACCCCAGCACTGGGCTCCTCTACCTCTCCCCGTCTCGTGCACACACATGCTCGCTCTCTCTCTCTCTCTCTCTCTAAAAAAATTAGAACTAAAGTAAAATAAAAACCTGAATATAAATGTTTATAGCAGCTTTACTCATAATTGCCAAGAACTGGGAACCGCTAAGATGTCCTTCAATAGGTGAATGGACAGGCAAACTGTGGCACATTCATACAATGGAATATTATTCAGTGGTAAAAACAAATGAGTTATAGGGGTGCCTGGGTGGCTCAGTTGGTTAAGTGTCGGACATGGGTCCGACTCTTGATTTTGGCTCAGGTCACCATCTTGATGTTGGTTCAGGTCATGATCTCATGGTTCGTGAGATTGAGTCCTGCGTTGGATTCTATGCTGACAGCATGGAGCCTGCTTGGGATTCTCATTCTCTCTCTCTCTCTCTCTCTCTCTCTCTCTCTCTCTGCATCTCCCCTTCGCACTCACGCTCTTGCTCTCTCTCTCTCTCTCTCTCAAAAATAAATAAACATTTAAAAGAATAATGGGGAAACTGTAGGGGAATACAGAGTGGTAATGGACCTGCATGTACTCTTTTCTCAATTATTCTGCAAATCTAAAACTGTACTACAGAAATTAAGTCCATTAATTGTTTGAAATGCACTTAGCATACAATCCAGCGATTGTCATTCATCTCCTACAAAATCCTTACACAAACGATCACAGGATCTTTATTCATAATAGCCAAAAACTGGAAACAACCCAGATTCCCTTCAACTAGAGGTTGGTTAAACAAACTGCAGTACATTTATACCATGGAATACTGCTCAGCAAGAAAAAAGAACAAGCTATTCGTAAATGCAACAATCTGCATGGATCTCCGGAGAATTACGCTGAGTAAAATCCAGTCCCAAAAGGTTACATACTGTATGATTCCATTCCTATGTCATGCTTGATACGACAGAATTATACAATGAGAGCACAGATTAGTGACAGCCAGGAGTCAAGGAGGGAGTAGGGGGAGGAAGGAAGTGGCTACTAAAAGGCAAGATGAGGGGCGCCTGGGTAGCTCAGTGGGTTAAGCGCCCGACTTCCGCTTAGGTCATGATCTCGCTGTCCGTGACTTTGAGCCCCACGTCGGGCTCTGTGCTGACAGCTCGGAGCCTGGAGCCTGCCTTGGATTCTGTGTCTCCCTCTCTCTCTGCCCATCGCCCACTTGCACTCTATCTCTCTCTCTCTCTCAAAAGATAAATAAACATTAAAAAAAATGTAAAAGGCAAGATGAGGGGGTCCTTGTGGTGATGGAAATGTTCCATATGTCAATAGCCTGGTTGTGATACTGTACCAAGGTTTTGCATGATGTTCCCATTGGAGAAAAGTGTGTAAATGGTACATTGCATTTGAATCTACAATGATCTCAAAATTAAAATTTACCTTAAAAAAACAAAAGAAAAAATGTGTTAAGTAGGCTCCTCCTCCTTACCTCAAAGGATCTGCCAGGCTGTCCTGGAACCAGGGCAGGGAACCTCTGGGGTGATTTCCCAGTAGCTGGCATGTTCACCCTGGGTCTCAGCCCACCTTCCAAAGCTGGAGGGGAGTCTGTATGTGGGCTGCGGTCAGAATGAATGGAAGATCCCGCAGCCTCCAGTAAGGAGGAAACTCAACAGCTCCACGGGGACACCAAGAAATCCTAAAAGGACAGTATCCATGTCATCAGTGTCATTCTACATTCACACCACAAAATTCAGCACCGCCCACTCTGAGTGTTAGGGTGGATTATGAAAACAATCATGATATCTGAAGTCACACTGATGACCTCAGAGTCCTTGATTCTGGGGTGGCTCCCTAGGGAGCTTCACACCTTACCTAGCAGCCTACTCCTCAGTTCCAGGTTCAGGGTAGATCGGGGTTTGTGGGGAGGGCAGAATTGGGGCAACAAATGGTGCTAAAGCCCTATGAGGTGGACAGAGGAAGGACTTGTCCATGGGGACCTAGTGGGTGACCGCGGAGGCAGGAAACCTGGAAACCTGAATGAAAGGTCTCTCTTCTGCCCTCTTTAATTATTTTGCCATTTATAGGGTGAGAAATCCCTCTTAAATTCTTCTACAGGAAGCTCTTAACCTCTTCTTTCCAGAAGATGATTCAACATTAATGTTATTTATTAATCAATAGATGGGGGGGCATGCTGTTATTAAATTACACCAGAAAAGCATTTGACACCATTCTGCAGATATTACTAATAAAACTCCAACTAAAACTAGGGAAGAAGTAAATCACTTAAATATCACAAAAAATCATTTACCAAGCATAGCCCTGAAATATTATGCTAAAAAGTAAAATGATGACGCTATTGCCGTTAAAATTACGAACAAGATAGGGATGTCTGACATGACTCAAAATTGTTTTGCTGGCTCTATGAGAGATGAAACAAGGAGAATAAATGTTGCAAGTTAATAGAAATGTGGCTTTCCTTGCCAGTGATATGATTTTACACAAAGAAAACCTGACACTACTAGCATTCAGAGCAATTTGATAAGGGGCTGGATACCAGATAAAATTATAAGAGCAGATAATTTTTCCTCTGTAATGGCAACAATAATCAAACAAATGAAAACGGGAAAACAAAAATCCATTAATAATGATAGCAAGAAATACACAAAATATACTTAAGGAGGTGGTCGAGTATGATTTAAACAAAAATTGACAAATATAAAATAGTCACACAGATATACCATATCCTTGGATAAGAAAATGTAATAAAAATGTCAACCCTGCCAAAAGCATTGTATTAAAGTAATGTAAAGAATAAACAAAAAAGAAACACAAAACTCAGTAATAGTAAGATGGTGTGTACAAAATGTGTGGAATGCAGCTAAAGAGATTCTTCAAGAGCAATTCACGTTCTACATGGTTTTTAACAATGAAGAAAGGGTGAACATTCATGAAGTAACGTCTCGACTTAAAAAGTTACAGAGAAAATGGTACAGATAAGAGTAGAAATTAATAGAAAACAAAGGTACATCAGAGAGGATGAACAAGGCCAAAAGTTGGTTCTTTGTGAAGGCTAATAAGATTAGCAAATCTCTGGGGAGACTGATAAGGAAAAACCTAAACACACACTCTATTAAGACTTGACAACAAGAAGCAGCAAGCTATCTAAAAACCTGACCACCCCAGAATCCCCTATCCCTGACCTGCACAGATTCCCATTCACCAGATTCCTTAACTCCCCACCAATGGACCTCACAAACTGACAATTCATCATTCCCAAAAGCCAACAAAGCCATCACCTCAAAAATCACTGATGACTGTCACGCCACAAAACCTCATGCACTCGCTTTAGCGTCGCGCGCCAACAGGACTTAAACGTCCTCTGAGGGCCACTTCCGTTTCCTGTCCTCACCCCTGACCGTGCCCCTTCTGCGTGGTTGTTCTCGCACACGATCGTAAGGGCTGTGATGCTGTGGTCTACTCACTCCGAGCAAGGTGCAGTTAGGGATCAGCAGAGACTTTGTCCACGAGTGGCGTTGTTGGGCGAGGAATATGGCTGTGCCCAGGCTTTCCTCCATGGGGGCCGCCATCTTAGCGCCCATTCCGTACAGTGGGCTGTTCCACCGAAGGCGGGGGCGGGGGGGGGGGCGTTGTTCAGGGGTAGAAACCTTCTGAAGGCAAGCGTTCCAGAAGAGCTGGTCTTTGGAACTGGGTTCTATAGGTCTGTGCAAAAGTTACAGAAGCAGAGGTGCTGGGAGCAGGGGAGATGTGCCCTCATCTTCAAGGGAGATACCACTGAGGAGAGGGGTAAAAATCAAGATTAGTGCCCCCCTGGAAGATGTCACTCAGAGGAAAGGAGAAATTAAAATGGTACAGTCCTCCTCCTGACAGATACTTCTGGGCAAGAAAGGGAAGGAGTCGGGGGTGGTATAGTCCTCTCCTTGGAGATACCACGGGAAAGAGGGGGGAAACTCAGGTTACTGTTGATCCCCTCCTGGGCGATACCACTGGAGAAGAGTGGGGAGAGGCATGGTGGTACATTGTTTTGATGTGCTGGAATTGGTATTGAAGGGAATTGAATCCCCCTCAATCTCCATTACCTCCATTACCCCACTAAAATGACAGTAGCTAGAAATAAATAATAACAATAGACTTTGATATGGGCAACTATTTTTTTTCAATATATGAAATTTATTGTCAAATTGGTTTCCATACAACACCCAGCGCTCATCCCAAAAGATGCCCTCTTCAATGCCCATCACCCACCCTCCCCACCCTCCCACCCTCCATCAACCCTCAGTTTGTTCTCAGTTTTTAAGAGTCTCTTATGCTTTGGCTCTCTCCCACTCTAACCTCTTTTTTTTTTTTCCTTACCCTCCCCCATGGGTTTCTGTTAAGTTTCTCAGGATCCACATAAGAGTGAAAACATATGGTATCTGTCTTTCTCTGTATGGCTTATTTCACTTAGCATCACACTCTCCAGTTCCATCCACGTTGCTACAAAGGGCCATATTTCATTCTTTCTCATTGCCACGTAGTACTCCATTGTGTATATAAACCACAATGTCTTTATCCATTCGTCAGTTGGTGGACATTTAGGCTCTTTCCATAATTTGGCTATTGTTGAGAGTGCTGCTATAAACATTGGGGAACAAGTGCCCCTATGCATCAGCACTCCTGCATCCCTTGGGTAAATTCCTAGCAGTGCTACTGCTGGGTCATAGGGTAGGTCTATTTTTAATTTTTTGAGGAACCTCCACACTGTTTTCCAGAGCGGCTGCACCAGTTTGCATTCGCACCAACAGTGCAAGAGGGTTCCCGTTTCTCCACATCCTCTCCAGCATCTACAGTCTCCTGATTTGTTCATTTTGGCCACTCTGACGGGCGTGAGGTGATATCTGAGTGTGGTTTTGATTTGTAATTCCCTGATGAGGAGTGACGCTGAGCATCTTTTCATGTGCCTGTTGGCCATCCGGATGTCTTCTTTAGAGAGGACAACTAATATTTTTAAGCAAATTGTTAATAGAAAAATATTTAGAAAATGTTATAAGCTTACTTTCGCTGAAACTACATCTCCAAGACACGCCCCCAACTCCTCCTGTCAACCAGGTTGCAGCCGCTTAGCCTCTCTTATATGGGAATTTAGGAGTTACTACTTACTCTTGGGAGAGAAGAGAGGATTCTAGGGGTTCTTCACCTCTGAACCCTTATCTTAAACATTCTTCGAAACCTACTCCTGGGGCACCTGGGTGGCTCAGTTGGTTAAGCGACCAACTCCTGATTTCTGCTCAGCTCATGATCTTGTGGTTTGTGAGTTCGAGCCCAGCGCCAGGCTCTGTGCTGACAGCATGGCGCCTGCTTGGGATTCTCTCTCTCTCTCTCTCTCTCTCTCTGCCCCTTTCCCACACACACACTCTCTCTCAAAAAATGAATAAGTAAACTTAAAAAAAATAAAACCTATTTCTACATGTAACCGTCCTGCAGGCCTTCTCTGACAAGAGGTGGAGGGCTCTTTTCCCTGCTGAAGGCATTTCAAACACAACAGATTTGTGTTGTGTGCTAAGCCTAGTTAGCTTGGGCGTGGATTGCTGTGTGTCCTAAGGACATTCAGATCTCCTCTCTGGGCCTCAGTGCAACAATCTGGAGAGTTAGAGTGTCAGCCTCTCAGAATTTGTGAATCAACTGGAAGACAGAGTAGCAAATGTGAGAACATTGCTGTAAGACACTAAAGAAATTTCCAAAACTTATTATTGTCATGACTTTTGGCCAACAACTCAAATCCTAGATTCTGCTAACCTCCACCATCAATGCCTCCTGGGCTGATCTCAAACCTGGGCCTTTCTTAACTCTACCAATACCTATGTTGCATTCTTCTGATCTAAATTCATGTGTTCTATTAATGGTTTCATCATCTGTGTCCCTGTATTCTGACCATGAATCCAAGATGCTCTTTTATCATATGTGCCCTTTTTTGATAGACAAAGAGACTAGTCATATGTTAATTTTCCACTATCAATGCCTCTCTGATCCATGTCTCAACTATTGGACCATGGTTAACTTTTCTACCATCAATGTCCTTTTGATTAGACTTCCAAAACAGACATATGTTGCAGAGGGTCTGGGTTCCAGTTCAAACCAGAGGGGAAATGATGTTTGAAGGATAGCAGAGGCCCAATTTCAAGAACTGGACCTGAGGACCATTGAAGGTAGAGGTTCATTCACGGTGGAAGGCTGCTGACAAGACTGGGCTAACGGCCTGTACAACAAGATGGGGATTTCTGGCAAAATCATTAACAGATGTTTTTAGATCAAACCAGGGAGATTGATGATGCTGAAAATTTCATATTTTCCTAAGATATAGACATGGAATAGTTAATGGAGGCCCAGGGTTCAAGGTCAGAAGTGATGGCTTGTCACTTCAGAGATGAGATGAGAAAAGATTGAGGCTTCCATATTGTTCTCTCTCTCCGTCTCTCTCTCTCGCTCCATCCCTCATATCACTCACGCAGGGAGAAGCCAGCTGCTATGTCATAATGACACTCAGGCAGCCTTTGAAAAGAGGCCCATGTGCCAACCACGCCTACCAGTAGCCAGTGAGGAACTGAGTCTCCTAGGCTATAGCCATATGAATGAGCCAGCCTCCAGCCTCAGGTGACTATAGCCCCAGCCAACAACCTGACCGTAACATCAGTTAGAGACCTTAAGGCAGGATCTCTAAGCCAAGCCACTCCCAAGTTCTTAACCCCACAGACACTGTGAGATAATAAATGTTTTCTTTAAGCTTCTATGTTTCAGGGTAATTGGTTACCTACTAATATCTATTATCTACTAATGAGATATTAGACACAGCAATAGATAACTAATACAGGCATCTAAAGTTTTGGTATTTTGTTCATCATGGATTTTTGCATTAATTTTGACTTCTGAAAACATTGCACTAAAATGTTATTTATCTCGATTACTGAGGTTTTCTGGTACTCCCTTACATTTTGCACTGTGAGGTGAGTGCCTCATCCTTGTCCCAAACTTGCTGGGAAAACTTTTTCTCTAAAATCATAGACTATCAGAAACTTGGCTATTTGAAATTATATCAATAAGAATAAAACATCCTCCTGGTGCCTGGAGGATCCAAGTCTCTTTAACATAGAGGAACAGCTTCAATTTCCAGCCCATGTTCAGAGGCTCAAATAAGGGGCAACTGGAGTCGACATGTCACATCTATTTTTACTTTAGTGTTTCTAAATAAAAAGGCCCCTGAATCCACTTCACCTTCCAGACTGAACATTGATTCTTTTACATACCAACTTGCTTTGCTTTGGGCTGATCAAAACCCTGCTTCCTCTGAATTTTAACTAAACTCAGCTCTTCCCCCAAATCCTGCAGTGATCCCATTTCCCCCTTTGTTTGCCAAGACTAGGGTGATCTACCAGCCCTGTTGGCCCAAGACGGAGGGATCTACCGAGACGAGGGACAATCATTGCTAAAACTAGGAAAGTCACAGGCAAACCTGAACAAGTTGGCCACCCTAGGTGAGATCCCCCGCAGTTCTCATGGTGTGTGGTCTCCCTTGCTGCAGCCAGTTAATAAACCCATTATGGTCAAACTATGGATGTGACCCTGGTGGTCTTTATCAGGTAGGCTTTATCAAGGTCATTAAGTTTGGAAGCGTTCACCGAGGTCAAGTTTGAGATCAGTCCTAATTTAACAGACCTGGGTTGAAGCTCCAGATCAAAGGGGCATTGATTAAGAAATAATTAATTGAAGGCTGAATGCTAAACCATGCCAGAAAAGCATTGATAGTAGAAGAGTTATCAGAGCTCTGAGTCAGACTGGAACCATAGTAGATAGGGTTGGAAATTGGTCCGGGGGTGATAGAAATGTCAACAAGGGCTTGGATTTTAGATTTTGACCAGAGTCATCGATGAAGCTGGATTAGATAACAAATGACCAGTTCAAGTGCCAACCGGATGAACAGCGGTGGTGGAAGAGTTAACCGAAACCAGCAATTTGAGCTCTCTTGTCTAGACCCAGTCCGTGGGTTGCAGATAAATGGTACAGCTGGCCAATGGCTGTGTAGGAGAGGTGGGGTCTCGTTCCTAGTGGCCAATGAGATGAAGCAGCAAGCCTGTTACTAGGGAGAAGCCCCTGTTGCTATGTGCCGAGTAGGAGAGTCAGGGTCTAGCCTGAGTAGCTACAGACAAATAGTTAGCCAATGACTGCAGGAGAAGTTGGACTTCAGCCTCCTCAGCCTATGGTAAACTGTTACCATGTAGCAACCCCCAATGCCAAGTGAAATGAGGCGGCCAAAGTGACACCTGAGAAGCTGTAGACAGAAGGTGCAGTTAACGAATGGCTGAGCAGAAGAATCAGGCTCTGGCCTCCCCACTCAAATAAGGCTGCTGGGTCTGTAAATCAGCAGAAGTCTCCATTTTCCAATGCAGGGAGGGGGCAGGGCATAGTCTGAGGGGGTATAGATAGATGATGCTATGGGAGGGAGGTGGAAGTGGGCGGGGGCAAGGCCTGAGATTGCTTTGGACAGAGGGTGCGGCTGGCCAATGACTCCGTGTGAGAGGCAGGGTTTGGTTTCCATGGCCAACAAAATGTGAACATCCGTGTTACTACGCAGAAATAACCCTGCTGTTCCAAATGACACCAATAAGAATGAAGCCTCTCACTCTTGCCTAGAGAATCTAAATCACATTGATGCAAAACAGCAGCCTCAACCCAAGTGGAAGAGGAGGAGGAAACTTGGCATGAGGGGCTGCAGACAGGTGACACATTAAAAAGAAAAAGAAACAAATGAAATGTAATGATGGGTTTTATTTAAACTACAAAGCCAAAACATTATCATTTCAACTTGTAGTCAATTTTTAAAATTACTAATGGGATATTTGGCATTCTTTTGGTTGTAATAAGTCTGAGAAGTCAGATGCACTTGCAACATGTCACAGAATACTAAATTTTCACCAGAAATATTTGCTGTGTATTTAGATTTCATAAAATTTACATTTGAAAACAGATTAATACTCACAAATTGGTCCCAACATATGTTAAATGTTTTCCAATAATCGGGGCGCCTGGGTGGCTCAGTCGGTTAAGGGTCCGACTTTGGCTCAGGTCATGATCTCGCAGTTTGTGGGTTCGAGCCCCGTGTCGGGCTCTGTACTGACAGCTCAGAGCTTGGAGCCTGTTTCGGACCCTGTGTCTCCCTCTCTCTCTCTGCCCCTCCTTTGCTCATGCTCTGTCTCTGCCTCTCAAAAATGAATGTTAAAAAAATTTTTTTAAGTTTTCCAATAACTGAATTGTCTATTTTAAATGTTTAGTTAATAAAAATAAATATAATTTAAAATTCAATTCTCAGTCTCACGTGCTTCATCTCAAGTGCTGAATAACCACATGTGGCTAGTGTCTGCCATATCACGTGGCACAATTCTAGACAATGTGCCACTGGTGGTGGTCAAGTTAAACAGGCATGGTTTTGAGTTGTAAACCACGTAGGCATGGGCGGTAGAAGAGCTCATAGAGACCAGGGTTGAAGATCTGTAAAAGATCGACAAAAGATTGTTGACAGAAGTCCACGTTCAAGGACAGAATAAAGTAGCACTAATGGTGGAAGAGTTAACAGAAGCTTGGGTTTGAGTTCAGACCTGAGGTGTGGATGGTTAAAAAATAGAAGTTTCCAGGGGCACCTGGGTGGCTCAGTCGGTTGAGCATCATACTTCGGCTCAGGTTGTGATCTTGCGGTTCGTGAGTCCAAGCCCCACATCGGCCCGCTGCTGTCAGCCTGTTAGCGCGGAGCCCGCTTCATATCTTCTGACCCCTCTTTATGCCCTTCCCCCCACTTGCACTCTCCCCAAAATAAATAAATATTTTAAAAAATAGAAGTTTCCAGTCCCAACAAGATAGCATAGGCCCATTTCTCCCTGTTCCCTCTTGCTAAGTACAACTATCAACCCTAGAAATAAAAGAAAACATCAAAAGAAAAGGGATGAAGGGTGGTAAAAAAAAAAAAAGTGAATTCATTTAGGATCCCAGGAATGGAGGTACAGCACAACTGAAGGGCATCTTATATTCCCCCTGATGTGGAAATGTTGGGGTTCGGAGCTGACGGCCAAGAAAGAATTCTTGAGATGTCTTCGGTGCAAAAAGGCGGTTTTATTGGGGTGCCTGGGTGGCACAGTCAGTTAAGTGTCTGATTCTTAATCTGGGCTCAGGTTCGTGAGTTCGAGCCCTGCATCGGGCTGCGTGCTGATGTCATAGAGCCTGCTTGGGATTCTGTCTCCCTTTCTCTCTGCTCCTACCGTGCTTGTGCTCATTCTCTCTCAAATAAATACATTTTTTTTAAAAAGGTGGTTTTATTAAAGCATGGGGACAGAATCCATGGGCAGAAAGAGCTGCATTAGGGTGTGAAGAGTGGCCAATTATATACTTTCAAGCTGAGAGGAGATTAGAGACAGCACAAATCTCCAAGGTATTTTGGAAACAAGGTTTCCAAGGCCCTGAGGGGGCCAGCTATTGTTAGGAAAAGGTCACTTATTAATGTTTAGTAAAACCTCAGTCATGAGACCCTTCAGATGTTAATCAGTGAGCCATATGCTTGGAGTATGATTGCCAACATACATCTTGTTGGAATAAAGATAAAGGAAATTTCCAAAGGGATTTCTATGTTTAGAGTAGACTCACAGGATCTTGGGGGATTGGGCTAAGATTGCCTTTTGCCCTTAGCAAAGTATCAACATCGAGGCAGCTGAGGTACAGAGGAAGGTCATTTTTTCTTTTTTAAGTTTTATGTATTCATTTATTGGAGAGAGAGGGGTGGGGGAGAATCCCAAACAGGCTCCGCACTGTCAGCACAGAACCCAACGTGGGACTCGAACTCATGAGCTGTGAGATCATGAGCTGAGCTGAAATCAAGAGTCAGACGCTTAACTGACTGAGCCCCCCAGGCGCCCCCCAGGTCATTCTGCCTGTTTCAAGGACTTGTCAGTGGGCTGTAAGTAGTAAGGCAATTTAATTTTTTCTTTTGCCTTTGTTTCCCATATCATCACCCACCCAACAGAAGGCAACTTGGGCCCAGCATTTCCTGACATCCAACCGAGCAACATGAGGCAGCTTAAGTAGGTTCATTTCTCCCCTGGATCAAATGGAAGTCCCTCTGACCACATGAGGCAAGCCCAGTAACCACAAGGGGATGGATTGGGAGCCGGTTTATAATAAGAGAGAAGTTCTCTCTTTCTCTACTGGGCCTGAGACTGCCCTCTCCCACCAGCACTGCCACAGGCAGGGGGAAGCTGTAGGACTGATGCAGCCACAGCAAGAGGAAAACTTCTTTTACCTTGAAGGCCTCCCAGACCTGAGATTTTCTTCTCCCAACAGGAAGCACAAGGCAAGTGGGTGAAATCAGCACGAAGAATCCAAGTAGGCAGCCAGACTTGGAAAACCTGTCACGTGACCGGAGATAATGGGGCAGGCAGGAGGAACCAGCAAAAGGGACTCAGCCACAACAAGCATCCTGGCCCCGATGCCACTTTGACCTTGCAGGCCTACGATTCCCCTTCAGCAACCATAAGGCACTGGTCACAGGAGCCCATCATATCCCTCTACCACAGTGGGACACCTGGAGGTCTGGCTTGTAGAAATCTTTTCTACCCCCTCAGGCATAAACCAGCAGAAATAAATGGAACCCCCAGAGATACCAGATAGACCAAGCAAATGAAAATAACACCACAAATTTTCTGAAAAATAAACTTCCAGGGTGCCTGGATGGCTCAGCCGGTTAAGCGTTCCACTTTGGCTCAGGTCATGATCTCACGAGTCAGGAGTTTGAGCCCCACGTTGGGCTCTGTGCTGACAGCATGGAACCTGCTTGGGAGTCTCCCTTTCTCTCTCTCACTCTCTCTCTCTCTCTGTGTGCCCCTCCCCCACTTGTGCTCCCTCTCTCTCTCAAAATAAATAAATAAACTTAAAAAAAAGAAAGAAAAACAAATTTCCATTAGAACTATGACACAAAAACTAGGTCAAAACCTTCATGCTAAACCAGGTAACGGGCCGCTGAAATAAAAGATTTTAATAGGACCCAGAGTCTCCTAACATCATAGACAAATGCCCAGGATACAATGGAAAATTATCCATCATTCCAAGGACCAAGAAAATCACAACTTGAATGAGGAAAGACAATCAACTGACGCCAGCAGTGAGATGACTCAGAATTTCAGATTATCAGACAAGGACTTTAAAGCAGCCATCATCAGATGTTTCAACAATCAATTCTACATTCCACAAACTCTCTTAGAACACATGCAAAACAAGAAAAACCTCAGCAAAGAAACAGAAGTTGTTTTTTAAACACCCAATGGAAATTACAGCACTGAAAAATACAATAAAAGAGATGAAAAACACACTGGATGGGCTTTGCAAAAAACAAAATCCATCTGAGTAAATTTAAAGCTCTCATCGGCTTTATTCAATGATTCCTGAATCTAGCAGTGTTCCATCCAGCAAATACAAAGGACCTGCACAAACTAGAAGATTTTTTATAAGTATTAGTAGGCAGGACAAGGAAGTTACTCGAGAGCAAATTGTTTCAGGCAAGGTCACCTTCCTTTGGGGGTCTACGAGCAATTACCTCACTAGTGCTGACCAGGAAATTCCAGACTGGTTTAGATTACATCCCAGGGAAAGACTGAAACTACAATTAAGTTAGCTATTAAGTCTCCATTTGGTGATGTGGGTTTAGCACAAATGACTCCATTTGGGACCTTTTGTCCTTTTTTTCATAGCCTTAGGAGTGGAGTGGAGATGACAGAAGATAGTATCAATACATTTGAAAGCTGATCAAGAGAATCAATCCAATCATAACAACAGAGAGAAAATTGACTGAAAATATTGAACTATGAGACAATAACAAAAGACGTAGCATTCATTATCATGGAAGTCCCAGAAGTATGAAAGACAGTGAGGCCAAAATAGTATTTGGGTGTTTGTTTGTTTGTTTGTTTGTTTGTTTTAAGATTTTATTTTTACGTAATCTCTACACCCAACGTGGGGCCCGAAATCAGAACCCCAAGATCAAGAGTCAAGCTCTCTTTCAACTGAGCCCCCAAAGGAGTATATGAAGTAATGAAATGTTCCAAATTTGGCAAAAGACACAAACCTACAGATCCACGAAGCCGAGGCAATCTCAACAGGATAAACCCCCAAAAAAGTTCACGTCAAGATATAGCATAACTAAACTTTTGAAAACTAAAGACAATGAAAATATCTTGAAAGCAACCAGAGACAAAGCATTGCCTCTAAGGGAACACCAATTTAAATGACAGCAGATTGGAGATGCCTGGGTGGGTCAGATGGTTAAGCATCTGACTCGGTCTGGGTGGCAGCTCAGGTCTTGATCACAGGGTCATGAGTTCAAGTCTCATTTTAGGCTCCATGCTGGTCATAAAGCCTACTTAAAAAAATAAATAAATAGGGGTGCCTGACTGGCTCAGTCAGTTAAGTGTCCAACTTCGATTCAGGTCATGACCTCAAGGTTCATGGGTTTGAGCCCCGTGTTGGGCTCTGTGCTGACAGCTCAGAGCCTGGAGCCTGCTTTGGATTCTGTGTCTCCCTCTCTCTCTGCCTCTCCCCCACTCATGCTCTGTCTCTCTCTCCCTCAAAAATAAACCTTAAAAAAATTTTAAATAAATAAACAAACAAATAAATGACAGCAGATTGGGTGAGACAATTAGGGAGATGTTGTTTAAGGGTACAAACTTGCAACTAATAAATAAGTTCTGGAGATCTAATGCACAGCATAAGGAATATAGCTAATGATACTATATCATATCCTTAATATTGCTAAGAGAGTAGATCTTAAATGTTCTCACCACAAAAAAGGAATGGTAACTATGTGACAGAATGAAGGTATTAGCTAATGCTATGGTGGTGATCATACAGCAATGCATAAATGTATCAAATCAACACATTTATACCCCTTGAGCCCACACAATGTTATATGTCAATTATATCCCCATTTTTAAATTTTTTAAATGTTTTTATTTTATTTTTGAGACAAAGAGAGACAGAGTGCTAGTGGGGAGAGGGGCAGAGACAGAAGGAGACACAGAATCTGAAGCAAGCTCCAGGCTCTGTGCTGTCAGCACAGAGCCCGATGCAGGGCTTGAACTCACAGATGGTGAGATCATGACCTGAGCCGAAGTCGGCCACCCACTGAGCCACCCAGGTGCCCCTATATCCCCATTTTTTTAATGAAAAACAATTTTTCAATTAAAATGACGGTATATTTCTCATGTGGAGACCAGAAGGAAGAGGCATAACATTTTTCAAAGTGCTGAGAGAAAAGAATTGTCAACTACAAATTCTGTATCTGGTGAAACTATCCTCAGCTAAGAAGAGGAAATAAAAAGCTTCCGGGTTGGTGAACACATGGAGATTCAGAGAGAATGGCACTCCTAGAGAGAGCATGGAAATTCTGTCCCTTCCCACATAATTTGCCTTATGCATCTCTTCCGTCTGGCTGTAATAAACCGGTGTTAAATAACAAAAATTTAAAAACAACAAAAAAAGGGGCCCCCGGGGGGCTCAGTCGGTTAAGCATCTGACTCTTGATATCGGCTCAGATCACGATCTCATGGTTCATGAGTTTGAGCCCCAAGTAGGGCTCCGCACTGACAGAGCAGAGCCTGCTTAGGATTCTCTCGGTGTCTCTCTCTGTCTCTCCCTCTCTCTCTGCCCCTCCCCTGCTCATGCTTGCTCGCGCGCTCTCTCTCTCTCTCAAAATAAATAAATAAATAAATTTTAAAACAGTAACAAAAATTCAACCGTGTAAATTTTATTTCCTTTTTTTTAATCGACTAAAGTTTGAAGATCTAATGGGCTTTATGAATTGATTCATGAATTGAGTAGCATCCGGTCTACCAAGAAGAGGGGAGCTCCAAAGGGCTACAGAAAGGGAAAGGTTTTTAAAGGTAGAGAGGGAGCAGGAAAAAGGAAAATATTAGCAAAGAATCTGTTGTTTTAGGCAAGGTCATCCTCCTAAGGGGGAACGGAAGGGGTCTATCAGTACATTTCCTAGCGCTACCCAGGAAATTCCCATGTTGACTGGTTAAAGGTGACATTACCAGGGGGTTGAAACTGCAGTTAGGTTAGGTATTAAGTCTTGGTTTCTTGACTCAGGGCCTCAACCCTGAGTGATTTAACTTTGGGCCAGTGGTTTTCTTTTTAACACTGGTAATCTAGTAAGTAAAATGTCCCTCTGAGTTATGTGAGCTGCTAATTATGTGAGTTATGCGAGCTAGCAAATTGACTGAGCCTTAGGAGGGGTCGTGGGAACCTCTGGTTTATAGCCAGTTGATCATAAGTACAGGTAACCTGAGCTTGTGACTGCCATCTGAAGGGGGGGGGGGGGAGTCTTATAGGACTGAACCCTTTAACTGTAGAATCCGGTTCTATCTTCCGATAAAAAGGGTCCAGAATGTCTGGGTGTTGGGTCAAACTCCCCCCCCCCCCCCCCCCCCCCCCCCCCCCCCCCCTCCCACGCATTGGGTCCAGGAACCAAACGTTGCTGGTGTCAGACAAGTGAGATTTGCTAAGAATGGCCCCGGCTGGAAACAAGTGGTTTGGAAAGAGAAGGATGAAAGGGCGGGTGGGGGAGGAACCTTTGATTCCTCGGTGGCCACGTGGTCACCTAAGGTTTGGAAGAGCAGCTGTGCTATGCACAGTTACTAAAGATAAAAATTACCAATGAAATTTAGAAATGGATCCAACTCCCAAGCAGTTGTTCACTGAATGCATAAGGAAGCAATGAGAAACTAACAAGTAAGCGCATAAGAAAAAGGCAAAATATTCAATCCCTTGGTTATTGTAATTTACAATAGCGAAACAAACAAACAAAAAGTAAGAAGAGAACGCTGGGTCAGACTTTGAGGCTAGTCCAAGCTCAGATTTCAGTGAACCTCAGCCACTAGCCTCAAAGCGGGCCCCCCGCCCCAAGGTAAAAATCAAGATGGGGGGAGGGCAAACCCAAGAAACTATTGAAATTGGGGGGGGTGGGGGTATCAGTGGGAAGGAGTGGTTTCATTTTGTAGATCGGTACCCTTAGCTTCCCAAGGAGCCTTTACCAAAGGGATTATGCAGATAACTTACTTAGGAGCTGGGTCTTGGGTTTTTGAGTGCCACAGAGTGGAAAAGCAAGTTTGGGTTGATACAGGACTCAGAGCTCACTACCCACGTCAAGGGAAATGCTGTGATTCAAGCGGGGCCCCTCACAGGGTATACCCCATACAACCTTATTGTTGCAAAACTTAAAAACAATTCCGGAAGCCTTAGCGAATTTGCAGTCTCAGTTTCTCCTCCCGGATCTTAAAAATGCTAATAGAAACATTAGGTTAATTAACAAGTGAATGGGGAGACTCAGAGGGGGGGATTCTGAGGACTCTTCCCGACCAGGTGGAAATTTTTTTCAACAGTTATTTAAAAGTCAGGTGAATAAAGCAAAAATTATAGAAGCAAAACAGAGAGGAAACAGAAAGGGGAGAGTCACAGGACTCTCATCCCAGCAAGATAGACCTGTTTTGATGGTTATTAAGAAATGGAATGAATAAAACAGACATTGATGGGAATAAAACAAAGGTTTTATTACAGCACCACCAAAGGTTGGGTGGGCCAAAGGGACCCCACCCCGCAGGTGCCCCAATATTAAAGAGCCCCAAACAATTCTGCTTTATTTACCCCAGTTTAAAGCAATTCCATGGAACAATGCTTAGGCAGATTAATCAAGTCAAAAGTTGACAAAAGGGGGCCCCTGGCCGATTCAGTGGAGTGTGCAATTCTTGATCTGTGAGTTTGAGCCCTACATTGGGTGTAGAGATGACTTAAAATAACATCTTAGAGAGGCGCCTGGGTGGCTCCGTCGGTTAAGTGTCCAACTTGGGCTCAAATCGTGATCTCACGGTTCATGAGTTGAAGCCCTGAGTCCGGCTCTGTGCTGACAGTTCAGAGCCTGGAGCCTGCTTCCAATTCTGTGTCTCCCTCTAGCTCTGTTCCTCCCCCACTCTCTCTCACGCATGCGTTCTCTCTCTCTCTCTCAAAAATAAATAAGCATTTAAAAATAAAATATTTTTTAAAAATTGACAAAAGGGTTATAGTCCCTTGGCTTGATCCCTCACTGAAGACCCAAAAGCTTATTGTAGCAGAGTAGGTAAAATGGTCAGGGGGTGGAGAAGTTTCCCGGACTCCTTGATATAGGAGCCCCATGAACTGTGGTACCAAAACCTGTTGATGAAATCTTAATGGAGGCTACAGTTAGAAATGTAAGTTAAGGGGAGCACACTTTACCACCCCAAAAGGTTCTTCTTTGGCAGGGGAATTATTTAAGCTGCTTATTTTCAAGAAAGAGCAGACACAGGTGAAACTCTGAAAATTGAGTAGAAGTTACCATTTGGTAAGAGACATTTACATGTATAAAGGAAATCTCCACTTATAAAAGTGTCTTCCTTGTTGTACCAGGGTGACTCAATCTCTAGAAACTCTTATCCATGGAGAAGACAGTGACTTAAGTCTGCATAAGAACCCTACCCCTGTTTACTGTGCTTTACTTCTTTTGTCTTTAGCTGAAGGTGGCATTTAAGGGATGCCTTTGACCTTTTTGGGAGAATGACACAGTTTTCCTGGGTGTCTCCCATGTACACAGGAGGTATACATGTGATTAAACTTGTGTTTTTCTCCTCTTGATCTGTCTTATATTAATTTAAATATTAGACCAGCCGAAGAAGCTAGAAGGGAAAAAAAGAAAACTTTTCTTCCCCTACATAAGGGCTGATAAAATTAAGGTAAAAGTTTGTACAAGAATTGGTATGTCTGAACAGGCCTCATGTGAAGTGATTGCAACTTTTTAATCTAATTGTGGGGGCACCTGGGTGGCTCAGTCGGTTGGGCGTCCGACTTCGGCTCAGGTCATGATCTCACGGTCCCTGAGTTTGAGCCCCGCGTCGGGCTCTGTGCTGACCGCTCAGAGCCTGGAACCTGCTTCGGATGGATTCTGTGTCTCCCTCTCTCTCTGCCCCTCCCCCGCTCAAGCTCTGTCTCTGTCTCTCCCAAAAATAAATAAACATTAATCTAATTGTATGATGGGGATGGACATTGTATGTGACCAGGGAATGTTTTCCCTGCCCAACACTGTAACCCAGAAGGCATGTAAATCCACCCTTCAAAGCAATCTTAATTGGACACGCTAAATGGGAATCAGTAAGAGTGCCTGAGCCCTCAGTGCAGAACAGTTGCTTGAGCTTGTGAAAGATTTCAGGCAGCTCCAAGCCCTCCACCTGGACTTAACTTCTCCCCACCAGGACACCCGAACCATTCCCAATTTCACTTTGAAAAGAGACAAGGCGATTTGACAAGTTTCAATCCCTTATTTGCATATTAACGCAACCAATCCCAGTTAACCTAGTTTCAATCCCTGTTTTGTGTAGAGGACCTGAATGAGAAGGACACTATAGGCTTTTGCCTATATAAACGCCTATATAAATCTGCCCTGTCTTTGTTTTCCTCGGAACATAATGATGAGGAAGCATAAGGCAAGCTGACACTACGAAAACCCTACCCCCCCAACCCCCCATTCCCCCCCCCCCCCCTCCCCCCACCCCTGCCTCCTGCCCCCTCCGTGGGATATCTGGGATATTCCTGCCTGCCCAAAAACAAAGGAAAGGAAAGAAAACAAATGGTTAACTGATAGAGATCCCGAGTCTCCATCAGTTTATAAGTATCTTAGTAAATTACAAGAAGAAGGCAATCTTATCAATAGCCTAATCTCCAGAAGTCTATAGACTCAGTTCTCTGGAGCCCCTCATATCACCCTCCCTTCCATAGTGATGTAGGGAACAAAGGCAAGAAGGAAATAGCAAGTAAAATTAAATTTCTTTATAACCTGCAGCCCACTGAGAACTACTTGAGGCAAATACAGAATATAACATTTCTCTGGAAATCCCCTCCTGTCATAATGTTAATGCCTTACTAGAAGTAAAACAACCTTAACCTGACAATAGCCAGGCCTCCAGTATCTTAAGAGTCCTCTTTAGCATATGGAAGTCCTTCTGGAAATTTTCCTTTTTACCTTTACCTCCGCCAACTCCATAGTATACAGTCAGTCACCCTTCACACTATTAACGCAGCTCTTCCTGCCCACAGATCCTGTCTGTATACTTTAATAAAATCACCTTTTTGCACCAAAGACATCTCGAGAATTCTTTCTTGGTCATCAGCTCTAAACCCCCATCACTCCAAAACCCCATCAATAATTTAGGTTTCCACCTGAATTTGGATCTCATAAATTGCAATTCAAATTGCCCAAGTCAATGCCTCTTTGTTTAAATGTTCAGTGAATTCTTTTTTTTTAATGTTTATTTATTTTTGAGAGGGAGAGAGAGACACAGAGTGCAAGCAGGAGGGGGCAGAGAGAAGGAGACACAGAATCCGAAGCAGGCTCCAGGCTCTGAGCTGTCAGCACACAGCCCAACACGGGGCTTGAACTCACAAACCAGGAGATCATGACCTGAACCGAAGTCAACACCGACTGAACCACCCAGGCAACCTTTCAGTGAATTATTTCTTAGTCAACAAGTGTTGATAGGGACAAATTATGCAATAGCCCACATGGAGCTTAGATTGAGCCTTATGGCAAAAACTTGTGAACGCCTCCCAGGGACTACTACAAGGACTGTGACCTAGAGAATTTCCATTTGAAGGGCACTTAATGCTTTGCTATTAGACATTATTAATTGAAGCTACTTCTATGACCAAAAGATGTAAAGTGATCTTCCTGCGAAAAAGTCGGCCAAGACAAAGACCCAGTGAACAAATCTGGGCCAAAAAGTAGTCCAAAGGCAAAGTTCGGAATAAGCTCATAACCTAGTCTTGTTTGACAAACGACATATGACAAACTCCATAAAACAGTTCACAACTAGAGGACACCTGGCTGGCTCACTCAGTGGGGTGTGTGATTCTTGACCTCGGGATTATGAGTTTGGGCCTCACATTGGGTGTAGAGATCACTTCAAATAAAATCTTTAGACGCCTAGGTGGCTCAGTTGGTTAAGCACCTAACTCTTGATTTTGGCTCAAGTCATGATCTGAGATTGAGTCCCACGTCGGGCTCCATGCTGACAGCACAGAAGCCTGCTTTGGATTCTCTCTCTCCCCCTCTCTATGCCCCTCTCCTGCTCTTATTCTCTCTCAAAATAAATAAATAAACATTAAACAAAAATAAAATAAAATGAAATCTTTAAAAAAAAAACAGTTCCCAACTATAAGGTTATAACCCCAGCTACTGTCTCTGAGAGACTGAAGATTCAAGATTCCTAGGCCAGGGCAGGCCTTCAGGGGCTCCTTATTAAAGGACTTATTAAACTGATTTCAACACATAGAGCTCAAATGTAAGCAACCATCAACTTAATATAGACTGCTATAGGCAGAGGTTATATATAAACCTAACGGTAACCACAAATCAAAAATCACTAATAGATATACAAAGAATGAAAAGAAAGGCATCCAAGTGTGTTGCTAAAGAAAACCAGCAAACCATGAAAAAGAGAATGAGAAGAAAGGATCAGAGAAAAACAACCACAAAACAAGTACAAAATATAATAAATACATATCTATCAATAATTACTCTGAATGTAAATGGACTAAATGCTCCAATCAAAAAACGTAGGGTATCGGAATGGGTTAAAAAAAAAAAAAAAAAAAAAAACAAGACCTATCTATATGCTGCTTACAAGAGACTGATTTTAGACCTAAAGACACCTACAGATGGAGAGTGATGAGATGGAAAAACATCTATCATACAAATGGATGTCAGAAGAAAGCCAGAGTAGCATTACTTATTTTGGACAAAATAGATGTTTAAACAAAGACTGTAACAAGAGACAAAGAAGGACACTATATAATAATAAAGGGGAAAATCCAATGAGAAGATATGACAATTGTAAATATTTATGCACCCAGCACGAGACCACCCATATATATAAAATAGTTCATAACAAACATAAAGATATTAATCTATAGGGGCTCCTGGGTGGCTCAGTCGGTTAAGTGGCGGACTTCGGCTGAGGTCATGATCTCGCGGTCCGTGAGTTCGAGCCCCGCGTTGGGCTCTGTGCTGACAGCTCAGAGCCTGTTTCAGATTCTGTGTCTCCCTCTCTCTGACCCTCCCCCGTTCATGCTCTGTTTCTCTCTGTCTCAAAAATAAATAAACGTTAAAAAAAATTAAAAAAAAAAGATATTAATCTATAGTAATACAATAGTACAGGGCTTTAACACACCACTTACATAGATGGATAAATCATCCAAACAGAAAATCAACAAGGAAACATTGGCTTTGAATAACACACTGGACCAGATGGATTTCACAGATATATTCAAAACATTCCATCCTAAAACAGTAGAATACACATTCTTTTCAAGTGCACATGGAACGTTCTCCAGAACAGATCACATATTAGGTCACAAAACAAGTCTCAACAAATTCAAAAAGATCAAAGTCATACCCTGCATCTTTCTGACCACTTGCTATGAAACTAGAAATCAACAAGACAAAATCTGGAAAGACCACAAATACATGAAGGTTAAATAACATGCTACTAAACAATGAATGGGTCAACCAAGAAATCAAAGAAGAAATCAAAAAGTACACAGAAACAGACAAAAATGAAAACACAACGTTCTAAAACCTTTGGGATGCAGCAAAAGCAGTTTAAGAGGGAAGTTTACAGCAACAAAGGCCTTCCTCAAGAAGCAAGAAAAATCTCAAATAAACAACCTAACCTTTCACCTAAAGAAGCTAGAAAAATAATGACAAACAAAACCCCAAACCAGCAAAAGGAAGGAAATAATAAAGATTAGAGCAGAAATAAATGGTATTTTATTATCAGCAGAAAATTATCAGCAGAAAATGAAAAAAAAAAAACAAAACAATAGAAGAGATCAATGAAACCAGGATCTGGTTCCTGGAAAAGATCAGCAAAACTGATAAACTTCTAGCCAAGACTCATCAAAGAAAAAAAAAAAATGAATACACAAAACCACAAAGGAAAGAAGACCAATAAACACCACAGAATACAATTGTAAAAGAATACTATGCCAACAAATGGACAACCCAGAAGAAATGGATAAATTCCTAGAAACATACACCCTATCAAAACTGAAGCAGGGAGGCACCTGGGTGGCTCAGTCAGTTGAGTGTCTGGTTCTTGATTTCGGCTCAGGACATGATCTCATGGTTTGTGGGATGGAGCCCCACATGGGGTTCTGCAATGACAGTACAGAGCCTGCTTGGGATTCTCCCCTTCCCTGTCTCTCTGCCCCTCCCCTTCTTGCATGCTCTCTTTTTCTCTCAAAATAAATAAATATACATTTTTAAAATACTGAAGCAGGAAGACAGAGAAAATTGAACAGACCAATTACTAGCAAGGAGATTGAATCTGTAATCCAAAAAAAAAAAAAAAAAAAATTGCAGCAAACAAAAATCCAGAAGCAGACAGGGGCGCCTGGGTGGCTCAGTCAGTTAGGCGTCCGACTTCAGCTCAGGTCATGATCTCACAATCCGTGAGTTCGAGCTCAGAGCCTGGAGCCTGCTTCCGATTCTGTGTCTCCTCTCTCTCTTCCCCTCCCTTGCTCATGCTCTGTCTCTGTCTCAAAAATAAATAAAAACATTAAAAAAATTTTTTTTAATCCAGAAGCAGACAGATCACAGGCAAATTCTACCAAACATTTGGAATTTCTTTAATGTTTATCTATTTTTGAGAGACACAGAGAGACAGAACGTGAGCCAGGGAAGGGCAGAGAGAGAGGGAGACAGAATCCGAAGCAGGCTCCAGGCTCTCAGCTGTCAGCACAGAGCCGGACCTGGGCCTCGAACCCAGGAACGGCAAGATCATGCCCTGAGCAGAAATTGGATGCTTAACCGACTGAGCCACCCAGGCACCCCAAATTCTACCAAACATTTAAAGAAAAGTTAATGCCTATTCTTCTCAAACTATTCCAAAAAATCAAAAAGAATGGAAAACTTCCCAATTCATTTGATGAGGCTAGTACCACCCTGATCCCAAAACTGGATAAAAACGGCACAAAAAGAGAGAACTATAGGACAATATCTCAGATGAACACGGATGCAAAAAATCCTCAGTGAATACTAGCAAACCAAGTCCAACAATATGTTTTTAAAAAATCATTCACCACAATCCAGTGGGATTTATTCCCAGAATGCAGGTATGGTTCAATATTTGCAAATCAATCAATGTGATGCATCTCATCAATAAGAGAAAGATTAAAAAACCACATGATCATTTCAATAGATGCAGAAAATCATTTGACAGAGGACAACATCTATTCATGATGAAAGCTCTCAACAAAGTAGGTTTAGAGGGAACATACCTCAACATAATAAGGGCCATATATGAAAAATTCACAACAAATATCATAATCAATAGGGAAAACCTGAGAGCTTTCCCCTAAGGTCAGGAATAAGACAAGGATGCCCATTCTCACCACTTTTATTCAACATAGTACTGAAAGTCCTAGCCTCAGAACTTAGACAAGAAAAAGAAATAAAATGTATCCAAATTGGTAAGAAAGAAGTAAAACTTTCACTATTTGCAGATGACATGGTACTATATAGAGAAAACCCAAAAGATTCCATCCAAAAACACTAGAACTGACAAATGAATTCAGTAAAGTCACAGGATACAAAAGCAATGTCCAGAAATCTGCTGCATTTCTATACACTAATAATGAAGCAGCAGAAAGAGAAATTAAGAAAATAATCCCACTTACAATAGCACCAAAAATAATAAGATACCTAGGAATAAACCTGACCAAAAAGGTGAAAGCCCCATTGCTCTAAAAACTATAAAACACTGATGAAAGACAACACAAACACATGGAAAGACATTCTATGTTCATGGACTGGAAGAAAAAATATTATTAAAATGTCTACACTACCCAAAGCAAGCTACACATTTAATGCAAGGCTTCTCAAAATACCACCAGCATTTTTCACGAACTAGAAACCAAAATTTATAACATTTGTATGGAACCACAAAAGACCCCAAAGATACAAAGCAAGTTAGAAAAAGAAAAGCAAAGCTGGAAGAATCATAATTCCAGGCTTCAAGTTATATTACAAAGCTGTAGTAATCAAAACGGTATGGTACTGCCACAAAAATAGACACACAGATCAATGAACAGAAGAGAAAACCCAAAAATAGACCCACAATGATATGTCAATTAATCTTCGACAAGCCAGGAAAGAGTATCCAATGGGGAAAAGACAGTCTTTTCAACAAATGGTGTTGGGAAAACTGACAGCTACATGCAAAAGGATGAAACTGGACCACTTTCTTACACCATACACAAAAACAAATTCAAAATAGATTAAAGACCTAAAACCATAAAACCCTGTGAAACCTAGAAGAGAGCTCAGACAGTAATGTCTCTGACATCGGCCATAGCAACATATTTCTAGACAGACTCCTGAGGCAAGGAAAATAAAGGAAAAATGAACTATTGGGACTACATCAAAACAAGAAGCTTCTGCACAGTGATGGAGACAATGAACAAAACTAAAAGGCATCCTACAGAATGGGAGAAGATATTTGCAAATGAGATATCTGATAAAGGGTTAGTCTCTAAATATATAAAGAACATATACAAATCAACACCCCCCAAAACACAAATAATCCAACTTAAAAATGGGCAGAAGAGGGGCACCTGGGTGGCTCAGTCAGTTGAGCGTCCGACTTCGGCTCAGGTCATGATCTCACGGTGCGTGGGTTCGAGCCCTGCGTCAGGCTCTGTGCTGACAGCTTGGAGCCTGGAGCCTGCTTCAGATTCTGTGCCTCCCTCTCTCTCCCCAATCCACTTGCATTCTCTCTCTGTCACTCTCAAAAATAAATAAACATTAAAAAAATTATTTAAAAAAATGGGCAGAAGAAATGAACAGATATTTCTCCAAAGAAGACATACAGATGGCCAACAGACACATGAAAAGATGCTCGTCATCCTTCTTCAGGGAAATGCAAATCAAAACCACCAAGAGATATCATTTCACACCTGTCAGAATGGCTAAAATAAAAAACACAAGGAACAATAGGTGTCGGCAAGGATGTGGAGAAAAAGGAACCCTCGTGCGCTGTTGGTGGGAATACAAACTGGCACAGCCACTCTGGAAAACAATATGGAGGTTCCTCAAGAAGTTAAAAATAAAACTACTGTATGATCCAGCAACCATACTACTGGGTATTTACCCAAAAAAATGCAAAACTAATTGAAGGGATACATGCACCCATATGTTTCTAGCAACATTATTTGTAGTAGCTAAATTATGGAAGCAGCCCAAGTGTCTATTGGTAGATAAATGAACTTTAAGAGATGGTATAGGGGCACCTGGATGGCTCAGTCGTTTAAGCATCTGACTTTGAATTTGGTTCAGGTCATGATCTCATGGTCCTGAGATGGAGCCCTGTGTTGGGCTCCACACGGCATGGAGCCTGCTTGGGATTCTCCCTCTCCCTCTCTCTCTGCCCCTCCCCCACTCGTGCTCGCTATCTCTCTCTCTCTCTCTCTCTCTCAAAAAATAAACATTAAAAAAATTAAAAATAAATAAAAATAAATTATTTTTAGAAAAGAAGTGATGTATATCTACAATGGGATATTATTCAGCCACAAAAAGAATGACATCTTGCCATTTGCAATGATATGGATAGAGGCAGAGGGTATAATGCTAAGTGAAATAAATCAGAGAAAGACAAATACCGTATGATTTCACTCCTATGTGGAATTTAAGAAACAAAACTAATGAGCAAAGATAAAAAAAGAGAGAGAGAGAGAGACAAACAAAGAAACAGACTCTTAACTATAGAGAAGAAACTAATGGTTACCAGAGGGGAGGTGGGTGGGGGATAGGTGAAGTAGGTGATGGGGATTAAAGAGGGCACTTGTGGTGAGCACCGAGTGATGTATGGGAGTGTTGAATCACCTGAAACTGACATGATACTGTATGTTAACTATACTGGAGTTAAAATTAAACAAAACAAAACAAGACACGGAGCTCAAATAATTTACACCAGAAACACCTAGGGTGGAGATGCCCCAGATGCTGGTGAAGATGTATGAACAGATCCTACCAACTGTATGTTTTAAAAAAGAAAACTTTATTGGGGCGCCTGGGTGGCGCAGTCGGTTGGGACTCCGGCTTCAGCCAGGTCACGATCTCGCGGTCCGTGAGTTCGAGCCCCGGGTCGGGGCTCTGGGCTGATGGCTCGGAGCCTGGAGCCTGTTTCCGATTCTGTGTCTCCCTCTCTCTCTGCCCCTCCCCCGTTCATGCTCTGTCTCTCTCTGTCCCAACAATAAATAAAAAACGTTGAAAAAAAAATTTAAAAAAAAAAGAGAAAAGAAACCTTTATTAAATAATAATTAAAAAAAACATGAATACCCACAGTGTCTAGGATGATGTTGGAGAAATACCCTAAGGGTATGGGACTGCCCAGAAGAATTCCATAATAAAATGCAAATGGGTTATACAGGATCATGTTGCCTACACAATGCAAGGAGAAGATACTCAAGAGCAGGGAGTCCCTTTTTCCTAGGATTGACTCTGGAACTGCGTGAGGAACTTCCGGATCCTATCGGCACTTTGGGCAAGGCCCTAGGCACAGCTCTCAACTGACCAAAAAAGAGCTGCTTGGTTTATGGACGGTAGTCCCACTATGAGTGGACAGCATCCTATTTGGAAGGCCAGCGTTCTGATTAAGATAAAAACAAATCACCTCAGTGGTCGCAACCGCAGGCTCTTTTGCTAGCAGTGATGGAAGAATTGAACAGCGGTAAAAAGCTTGTGTGTTTGAGTTTTTACTGAAACGTGGCCTGTTAAAGGGATGCCCATGCAGGGCATAGCCCTATGGATTTTTTTTTCTCTGTTTAATGTTTATTTCTTTGAGAGAGAGAGAGAGAGAGAGAGAGAACAGGGGAGGTGCGGAGAGTGAGGACAACAGAGAATCCGAAGCAGGCTCTGTGCTGACAGCAGCGAGTCCGATGCGGGGCTCGAACTCATGAACTGTGAGATCATCACATGAGCGGAAGCTGGATGCTCAACTGACTGAGCCACCCAGGGGCCCCTGGAAAAAAATTTCTTAAGTAATCTCTACACCCAACATGGGGCACAAACTCACAACTCTGAGATCAAGAGTCCCATGCTCCGCTGACTGAGCCAGCCAGGCACCCCAGCCCTATGGAAATTTGAGGGGTATATCAGAAGAACTCCTTTCCAGGTTTAGAAGGTGACTGGAACAGGGGCACCTGGGTGGCTCAGTTGGTTAAGCGTCCGACTTCGGCTCAGGTCACAATCTCGCGGTCAGTGAGTTCGAGCTCTGCATCGGGCTCTGTGCTGACCGCTCAGAGCCTGGAGCCCGTTTCAGATTCTGTGTCTCCCTCTCTCTCTGCCCCTCCCCCGTTCATGCTCTGTCTCTCTCTGTCTCAAAAATAAATAAACGTTAAAAAAAAAATTAAAAAAAAAATGACTGGAACAAACAGGCAGCTATCCCCATGGGCTCCCTCGAGGCACAAAATGTCAGTAAGAACCCTTCTAAAGGAGATAAAGACTGCAGATGGCTGTGTGGCAGACTCCCTGGTGGGAAGGCCCTGAGCATAGCTGGCAAATGACACTGATGGTGGCAGCCCTGGGGGCTATAAGTGGGAAGAGTCATTGACTCTAGACTGGACTTTGCTTCCCCGATGGGAGGGGCAGACCCTCAGAGTGCGGTGAAAGAACCAGAACTGAAGATACTGCACTACATCGGACAGCCCATCGTCATGTCATCAGACCCAAGGGATACACTTTACAGCTGCTAATGTCCAACAATGGGCAGAGAGATCCTCCGCAAAGTACTAGTTTGACAGAAAATGGATCAGGCGATTCAAACAGTGGTTGTCCAAAACGAGAAGGGGTGAAGAAGGGGCACGAGGAGATAAAAGCAGGAAAGGCTGGCTTACATGCTTCCTTTTTTTTTTAATGCGTTTTAATTAATTAATTAATTGAATTTTTCAAGAATAGAATTTAGTGATTCATCGCTTACATATAACACCCAGTGCTCATCCCCACAAGTGCCCTCCTTAATTCCCATCATCCAGTTAGCCCAACCCCCACTCGACACCCCACAAGCAACCCTCAGTTTGTTCTCTATATTTAAGAGTCTCTTATGGTTTGTCTCCCTCTCTGTTTTGACATTATTTTTGCTTCCCTTCCCTTTTGTCCACCTGTTTTGTATTTTGAATTCCACATAAGAGTGAAATCATATGCTATTTGTCTTTCTCTGGCTGACTTATTTCACTTAGCCTGATATACTCTAGTTCCTTCCACGTTGTTGCAAATGGCAGGAGTTTATTCTTTTTGATTGCTGAGTAATAATTCCATTGTGTGTATGTATGTATGTATGTGTATATATATCTCTTTCACGTCTTCTTCATCCATCATCCATCAATAGACTTTTGGGGTCTTTCCATACTTTGGCTATTGTCGATGGTGCTGCTGTAAACATTGGGGTGCATGTGCCCCTTCAAATCAGCACTGCTGTAGTCCTTGGATAAATACCTAGTAGTGCAATTGCTGGCTCGTAGGGTACTTCTATTTTTGTTTTTTTGAGGAACCTCCATCCTGTTTTCCAGAGTGGCTGCACCAGCTTGCATTCCCACCAACAATGCAAAAGAGATCCTCTTTCTCTGCATCCTCGCCAATATCTGTTGTGGCCTGAGTTGTCAATGTTAGCCATTCTGATTGATGTGAGGTGGTATCTCATTGTGGTTTTGATTGGTATTTCCTTGATGGTGAGTGATGTTGAGCATTTTTTCATGTGTCGGTTCGCCATCTGGATGTCTTCTTTGGAGAAGTATCTATTCATGTCTTCTACCCATTTCTTTACTGGATCATTTGTTTTCTGGGGGTTGAGTTCGAGAAGTGTTTTATAGACTTTGGATACTAACCCTTTATCTGATATGTCATTTGCAAATACCTTCTCCCATTCTGTCGATTGCCTTTTCATTTTGCTGATTGTTTCCTTCGCTGTGCAGAAGATTTTTATTTTGATGAGGTTCCATTAGTTCATTTTTGCTTTTGTTTCCCTTGCCTCCGGAGACCTGTCAAGTAAGAAGTTGCTGCGGCCGAGGTCAAAGAGGTTGTTGCCCGTTTCCTCCTCTAGGATTTTGATGGCTTCCTGTCTTACATTTAGGTCTTTCATCCATTTTGAGTTTATTTTTGTGTATGGTGTAAGAAAGTGGTCCAGGTTCATTCTTCTGCAGGTTGCTGTCCAGTTTTCCCAACACCATTTGCTGAAGAGACCTTTTTTCCATTGGATATTCTTTCCTGCTTTGTCAAAAATACTTGCGCCATACGTTTGTGGGTCCATTTCTGGGTTCTGTGTTCTGTTCCATTGGTCTATATGTCTGTTTCTGTGCCAGTACCATACTGTCTTGATGATTACAGCTTTGTAATACAGCTTGAAGTCTGGAATTGTGATGCCTCCAGCTTTGGTTTTCTTTTTCAGGATTGCTTTGGCTATTTGGGGTCTTTTCTGGTTCCATACAAGTTGTAAAATTGTTTGTTCTAGCTCAGTGAAGAATGCTGGTGTTATTTTGATAGGGATTGCATTGAATATGTAGATTGCTTTGGGTAGTATTGACACATTCAACATCAACATTACTGGGACTACGGGAGTGTCCCCTCTGGATAGATTCCTGTGTTTTTTTCTGGTGGATTTGGGGAAAAGATGGTGGAGAGTGTGCTGGTATTCTTCCTTCACCTCAGCTTTTTCCCCCTAGTCGATGCAGTGGTCAGAGGACCAGGCTGCAACTACAAGGGCTGGAAGCAGGGATAATTCCTAAGCAAGAAATGTAACTGTGTTTTTGACTTTTATGTCAGGATTCCTAGGGGACTGATGGGGCAGGATTTGCTTTTACCTCATCTGGCAAAAATGGGATTAACAGTGAATGTAGCCCTACTGCCTGGTGGTAGAGAGAGCCCACTAGGCAGTGCATCTAGGTAACTTTACGTGAGCAGGAGTGCATGGAGGGGAAGGCACTCTCTTGACTAGTATTGCTGCCTGCAATCCATACCATCATAGTGGTAGAAACTAATGTCCTTTCCAAAGGGGGAAAAGGTCAGGTAAAAATGGAAAGAAGGAAAAATAGTAGCTGAGAGTATGGGAACGAGTAAACGGGGTTCTGTTATGTAATGAGAGAAATCCCGTATTACATTAACATCTTGAAAGGGGCTCTAAGTTTCATATGCCAAATGCCTGAAAGGGTGAAGCCCTAAGTTTGCCAACACCACTCCTGCTTTGGGAAACTGACGAGATGAAATGGAAGCTTGTGTAGGGGAGGAAACAATTGCTTTCTACCCTTCTAGTTTCTTTGGCTGGTTGAATAATTAAATTGACATAAGACAGATTAATAGGAGAAAAACAAATTTTGGTGGGGGGGGGCCCAAAGATAAGAGACTCAAGGACAAGTTGGTCAGTTGAGGCATATATGCTATCCTGAGCTGGGAAATAACATCGGGACCTGGGGTTTCAAATGGAAGGATGGTAATTCACAGGACAATAAGAAAAGCAGATGTTTGGTAATTGTATATTCGCCCTTCCATTCAGTTAGGTCATTCAGATAAAAGTTGTCTCTGGTAATAGCTCTTTGAGCCAGGCCCTTCTTTCTAAATTATTTTTTTAAGTGTATTTATTTATTTTAAGAGAGAGAGAGAGCGTGCATGCACAAGCAAGAGAGGGGCAGAGAGAGAGAGAGAGAGAGAGAATCCCAAGCAGACTCCATAATGGTGGTGTGGAGCCCAACATGGGGCTTGATCTCACAAACTTCAAGATCATGACCTGAGCCGAGATCAAGAATTGGATGCTTAACTGAGTGAGGCACCCAGGTGTCCTTAAATTATTTTAGGTAGTTAAGGGAGAGGTAAAAGTTTTTCTCCAGTCTGCTGGGTCTTGATTTCCTTCAGTTCAAAATAATCCACATGCCAAAGTAGCATGTTTTGGGGTCACATATTCTGCTCCCCTTCACCTGCAAATCTGAGTGGTTTCACCCTGGCAGACATTTTCATATAATATGATGATGGACTGAATACTTACTAATGACTGAATGAGATTCTAATAATGTGGCATTATCTTTTAACATTTATGATTATTTTGCTCTAAGGAAGGGGTCCCTGTTCAAAGACCAGGGGGTGGACTGTAATATTGTGATTTATGGTAAGAATTACACATTTTGTCTTTATTCCCATTTCTGGCACAGAGCTGCTAAAACCCTTAGAATTTCCTAAGTGATGAGAGCAGTAAAGCCTTCTGTTATGTTAATGAGATGACTTTTGGAAAGCACCTAAGGAGAGGGGGCTGATTGCCAGGGAAACCAACCGTGTGATTAGCCAGCTGGAACTTCCAGTCCCACCCCACTGACCTCTAGGGAGGGGAGAGGGACTACAGACTGTTCAGTCACCAATGGTCATGGTGTTCAGTCACCAATGGCCATAATTTAGTCAACCATGCCTATGTAATGAAGCTTCCATAAAACCCCAAAAGGATGGGCTTTGGAAAGCTTCCAGATGGGCGATGTAGGGAGACGTAGGGAGAGTGGCGGGCCTGGAGAGGGCATGGAAGCTCCGCATCCTTCCCCCCATACTTTGCCCTGTTCATCTCCTCCATTGGGCTGTTCCTGAGTTATGTCCTTTTTTGGCACTGAAGATCCAAGAAGTAAAGATAAATAAATTAATTAAATTTTTAAAAGATGGGGAAATAAAGGCCTACTCAGACAAAGGAAGCTGAAAGAATTTGTTGCTAGCACACATAACCTTAACAATCTGCTACGCGAATTCCTCAAAAGACAGAAAACGAGAAAAGAAAGAATCCTGGAGCACTAGGAAGGGAAAAGACTCAGCAGCAGTGTGGGTACATGCAATAGACTATCCATTTCCTCATTAGTTTTATATACTGTATCATATCTGATGATGGAAACAAAAGTGGGGAAGGTAAAGGATCTAAATGGAAGTGAGGATTCCTTATTTCACTAGAAGTGGCAAAATACAGTACCAGTATGTTTTAAAATATAAGTTTCTGGGGCCTCTGGGTGACTCAGTTAGTTGAGCATCTGGCTTTGGCTCAGGTCATGATCTCGCAGTCCGTGGTTTCGAGCCCTGCATCCGGCTCCACACTGAGGGTGCGGGGCCTGCTTGGGACCCTCTCTCTCTCTCTCCCTCTCTCTCTGCCCCTCCCCTGCTTTTGCTGTCTCTCTCTCAAAATGAATAAACTTTAGAAAATAAAATAAACTAAAATATATATATTTTTTATTATTCAGGTGTAATGAAGCCAATAGGTCAGGAGACAGGTACCATTGAAAAGAGAGTTTGTTATACTCATAGATACCAAGAGGAAGGGGCATGCCACACCACGGAGGGGCCACATAATGAAGCACCAGGGTCAGTAATGAAGACGAAGGAACAAGAAGAAAACATAGATGTTATGGACTGAATGTTTGTGTCTCCCCAGAATTCATACGTTGAAGCCCTAACTCCCAGTGTGGCTATGTGTGGAGATGGGGACTATAAGGAAGTAATTAAGGTTAAATGAGGTCATAACGGTAGAACCCTGGTCTTATGGGATTAGTGACCTTATAAAAGGAGACACCACAGACAACAAAACTGTATTATAATCATCAAACTTGCTAAGAGCCTAGATCTGCATTTCCACCACAGAGAAGAAAGGACAATTATGTGATGTGATAGAGATGCTATTATTACAATGGAAATCATGTTACAATATAAAAATGTACCAAATCAACATATTGTATACCTGAAATTTACACAACACTGTATGTCAAATATACTTCAATAAAACAGTAACAGCGAAAAAAATTTCAGTGGGTTCTGGGTATAAGGAGCTGTCCCTAGTTGTCTGGTATCTGGCCTCGGGGTGATTAGAGCAGGTGGATGGTGGCCTGGAATGTTAACAGCCTGACAGAGGAGAGTTGAGGATGTGGGTTCTGGATTGGTTGGATTGCATCAGGTGCTCATTATGAATAACAAAAGACATTCCTGTAGCTCAGGAAATTCCAAGGGTTTTAGGAACTCAATGCCAGGAACTGGGAAAGGCCAAATATACATATTATACCATACAAACTGAAGAAGGCAAATCAGGCAATCATATCCATTGATGCAGAGAAAGTATTTGACAAAATTCAACATCCGCTTTGGATTAAAAAAAAAGAAAAAAAAAACTCTCAGCAAGAGAGGAATCGAAGAGAACTTGATAAAGAGCATTCACAAAAATCCTACAGCTGACCTCATATTACTGGCAAAGGACTGAATCATTGCCCACTAAAATAGGGAACAGGGCAAAAATATCTGATCTTACCAGTCTTATTCAACACAGCATAAATTCTAATCGCTCCAATAACACAAAAGAAAGAATACAAGCATCCAGATTATAAACAAGGAAGTAAAACCATTCTTATTTGCAGGAGGCATTGCCTTTGTAAAATATCCCAAGAAATCTACCCCAAAACTTCCTAGAATTAATCAGGGAGATCAGCAAGGTCGCTGGATAAAAGATCAACATGGAGGGGCACCTGGGTGGCTCAGTCGGTTGAGCATCCAACTTCGGCTCAGGTCATGATCTCGCGGTTTGTGGGTTCAAGCCCCACATTGGGCTCTGTGCTGACAGCTTGGAGCCTGGAGCCTGCTTCCGATTCTGTGTCTCCCTCTCTCTCTCTGTCCCTCCCCTGCCTGTGCTCTGCCTCTCTCTCTCAAAAATAAATAAACATTAAAAAAATTTTTTTAAAGATCAACGTGGAAACAATCACATTGCTATACACTAAAATGAACACACAGAAACTGAAATTTTAAATACAATGTGATTTACAAACTGTCCTAAGAAAATGAAATACTTGGATATACACTTAATAAAACATGTAAGAGATCTGTACGTCTAGAGATTACAAAATGCTGATGAAATAAGAGAGACTTAAATAAACAGAGAGGCACACTGTGTTCATGAATAAGAAAGCTCAACACAATAAAGATGCCAATTTTCCCCAAATCGATGTATAGGCTTAATGTAATTCCTTTCAAAATCTCAAAAAAGTTTTTGTGGACATAGGCTGTAATTTTTCTGAAATTTATATGGAAAGACAAAGGATCTAGAATAGCTAAAACAATTTTGAGAGAGAATAAAAAAGTAGGAGGGCCCCTGGGGGGCTCAGTCGGTTAAGCATCTGATTCTTGATCTTGGCTCAGGTCATGATCTCACAGTTTGTGGGATCGAGCCCTGAGTCGGGCTCTGCACTGACAGCATGGAGCCTGCTTGGGATTCTCTCTCTCCTTCACTCTCTGAGCCTCCCTCCCACCAAAATAAATAAATACACTTTCAATAAAAAAGAATAAGGAAGTAGGAGGAATCACGCTACTCAATATTAATGTTTATCATGTAACTACATTAATAAAACACTGTGGTATTAGAGGAAGCATGGACACATAAATCAGTGGAACAGAATAGAGAATCCAGAAAAAGCCCCACACGCGTATGGCTGGTTCATTTTTGACAAAGCTGCCAAAGCGATTCAATGGGGAAGGATAGGCTTCTCAACAAATGGTGCTGGAGCAAGAAGACATCATAAATAAGTAAAAAAAAAAAAAGCCCCAAACCTCACATGAAAATCAACACAAAAACGTGAAATGTAAAACTTCTAGAAAAAAGCAAAGGAGAAAATCTTTAGGATGTAGGGATAGGCAAAGAGGTCTAAAACTGGACATCAAAAGCATGATTCATGAGGCGTCTGGGTGGCTCAGTCGGTTAAGTGTCCGACTTTGGCTCAGGTCATGGTCTCACGGGTCTTGGGTTCAAGCCCCACATAGGGCTCTGCGTTGACAGTGCAGAGCCTGCTTGGGATTCTCTCTCTCTCCCTCTCTCTTTGCCCCTCCCTGACTTGCACTTTCTCTCTCTCTCAAAATAAATAAATAAATCTTTTAAAATGCATGATTCATAAGAGGAAAAAATTTAACAATTGCACCCCATCAAAACTAAAAACCTTTTTTTTTTTCTTGCAAAATACTTTGTGAAAATGGGAGAGAAAAAGACACGTAAGAGACTGGAAGAGACTGCTGGCACAGTACATATCTGACAGAAGACTCGTTTCTAGAATATATAAAGAAGTCTCAAAATTCAAGAGTATAAAACAAACAATCCAATTAGAAAGTAGGCAAAAGGCATGAACAGACATTTCACCAAAGAGGATGTACAGATGGAAATGGGTACATGGAATGATGTTCGACATCTTTAACCGTCAGGGAAATACAAATTTAGACCACAGTGAGAAATCAGGGTACACATATCAGAACGGCTGAAATAAAATATAATGATAACACCAATGCTAGCAAAGATAGGGAGAAATTGTTCATTCATACATTGCTGGTGGTAATGTAGAATGGGAGAGCCGTTCTGGAAAACAGTTTGGCAGTTTCCATGAAACTAAACACACTCCAGAAATTGCATTCTTGGGCATTTATCCCAGAGAATATATATGTAATATAATTTTTAATAAGATGTGGGCTTTAAAAAAAAGATAGTTCATTCATTAAGCCTCAAGAAGTAGTCCCACCAGAGGATTGAGCGACCGACTTCAGCTCAGGTCTTGATCTCGCGGTTCGTGGGTTCCAGCCCAACATTGGGCTCACTTGCTGTTAGTGCAGAGCCTTCTTTGGACCCTCTGTACCCTCTCTATTTGTCCCTCCCCAGCTCATACTCTCTCTCAAAAATAAATAAAATAGGGGCGCCTGGGTGGCTCAGTCGGTTAAGCGTCCGACTTCAGCTCAGGTCACGATCTCGCGGTCCGCGAGTTCGAGCCCCGCGTCGGGCTCTGGGCTGACAGCTCAGAGCCTGGAGCCTGCTTCCGATTCTGTGTCTCCCTCTCTCTCTGCCCCTCCCCCGTTCATGCTCTGTCTCTCTCTGTCTCAAAAATAAATAAACGTTAAAAAAAAAATTTAAAAAAATAAATAAATAAATAAAATATTTTTTAAAAAAGTGTTCCCACCAGATTATACAAGGCTAGTAAAAATTAATAGGAACAATCTTGCACAAGCAGAAATAGCTTTGATTTGGAGGATTATAGCAACACAGAACTGGGAACGACTCCTCAGAAGAGTCAGATTACACAGTTTGTATCTCTTGCAGAGACTTTGCATTAAAAAGACGACTGCCAGTGTGGCACCTGGGTGGTTCAGTTAGGTGCCTGACTCATGATCTCAGATCCTCTTGATCTCAGGGTGGTGAGTTCCAGCCCCTCACTGGGCTTTGTGCTGGGTGTGGAGCCTACTTAAAAAAAAAAATAGCTTTTCTTCCTCAGCGTGGTAGAAATGCTCAGAGACCAGTCACTGAAATCCCTCCCTAACACAGGTACAGAACACCTTTATTGATCTCTGGATTTGTCCAGTCATTTTGTCCAGGAGTGATGCCACAATCCTCTGGGCCTCTGGCCAGTCTTCACAGTAATCAGAGAATAGGGCTCCACACTGCTATTTCATGGTGTTCATATCCATGGATCACGGGTACCTTGTGCTGTCTACCATGATGATGTGTATAAATATATGTGTATGTGTAACATAAATATATTTGTTACAAATTAAATAGATATGTATATGCGCATATCAAAATATATAGAATCAGGGGCACTTGGGTGGCTCAGTGGGTGGAGCGTCTGACTCTTGATTTCAGCTCAGGTCACGATCCCAGGGTCGTGGGGTTGAGCCCCGCATCGGGCTCTGCACTGAGAGTGGAGCCTGCTTAAGATTCTCTCTCTCCCTCTGCCCCTCTCCTAAGCTCACATACTCTCTCTTTCTCTAAAAAAAAAAATATATATATATATATGAATATACACATATATATACATACATATATGTATACATATATGTATACATATACATACATATATGTGTGTGTGTGTGTATATATATATGTATATATAACCAGTATTTTATAGTTAGATATATGGACAGCTTTCTAAATCTTCAGATGAAGGCATTTAGTGGTCATAAGAGAATTTAGTTGCATAATGGTGAAATAGAGCAGCTGATTTGCCCTATGTACAAATATTAACTGATGGAGATACATACACTTCTATACATCTCTAGACATAATAGACACAATGGTTTAAGGAGTGTGCCTGGAGGGGCGTCTGGGTGGCTCAGTCGGTTGAGCGTCTGACTTCTGCTTGGGTCATGATCTCGCGGTTCCTGAGTTCGAGCTCCGCGTGGGGCTCTGGGCTGACAGCTCGGAGCCTGGAGCCTGCTTCGAGTTCTGTGTCTTCCTCTCTCTCTGCCCCTCCCCCCCTCAAAAATATGTAAACATTTAAAAAAATTTTAGAAAAGAAGTGTGCCCGGAGATGGAGTAAAGGTAAAGATGTAAAAGGAAAAAATACACATAATAAAATTTAAAAAGCAAGAAGAAGAAACATGTTTCTTATCATTACAGTTTTCAAAATGATTTACCCCCTCTTAAAATAATGATTTTTTTAAAATGTTTTTATTATGGAGACTTAAACACATGGACAAAGGGGAATAAAACGTACAATGACCTGGTATACAACCATCACAAGTTTCTTTCTTTTTTTAAGATTTTAAAGTAATCTCTACACCCAACGTGGGGTTTGAACACATAACCCCGAGACCATGAGTTGAATGCTTTACCAACTGAGCCAGCCAGGCCCCCCAAACCATCACATTTCAACAATTGTCATGAAAAAAATTTTTTTTTTTAAAGTAGGCTCCACACCCAGTATGGAGCCCAATGTGAGGCTTGAACTCACCACCCTGAGATCAAGACCTGAGCTGAGATCAAGAGTCAGATGCTTAACTGACTGAGCCACTCAGGTGCCCCATCATGAAAATTATTTTTAAATCCTACGTAAATCATATACACATAACATCTTTACATTTAAAAATGTGACATCTTGGGGTGCCTGGGTGGCTTAATCAGTTAAGCATCTGACTTCGGCTCAGGTCATGCTCTTGTGGTTTGTGAGTTTGAGTCCCGTGTTGGGCTCTGGGCTGACAGCTCAGAGCCTGGAGCCTGTTTCGGATTCTGTGTCTCCCTCTCTCTCTGCTCCTCCCCTGCTCATGCTCTCTCTCTCTCTCTCTCAAAAATAAATAAACATCAAAAAAATTAAAAAATAAAAATGTGACACCTTTATATCTATGTGATTAATCGGTGTAGTTTTATGTTTTTATATATAATATATTTTTATATATAATTCTATTATTTGTATATTTTATATATAAAATATATTATAAAGTATATATTTATAATATATAACATATAATTTGTGTTTATATATTTTTATATAATATAATTTTAATATTTTATTTGTATATATTATATAATTTATATATATATATATACTTTATATATTATATGTATGATTTTAACTATTTAAGCAGGAAAAGAAATTTCTCCAAATTTACACTCTGGGGTGCAATTTCAAAACCCCTAAAAACTGCTCCCTTTCCTGCTGCTCCATCCCAGGGCCCTAGGACAACAACCCCCAAAGAACCAACCTCCAGGAGCACAATCCCTGAGTCCAGGTGGCCTGGGAAAACTGTGACTTCACAGCGGCTAACAAGGATGCATGTTGGCCGGGGCGCCTTTGTGGTTCAGTTGGTTAATCGTCCAACTTCAGCTCAGGTCATGATCTTCCGGTTCATGGGTTCGGTTCCTGGGTTCAAGCCCCGCATCGGGCTCTGTGCTGACAGCTCAGGGCCTGGAGCCTGCTTCGGATTCTGTGTCTCCCTCTCTCTCTGCCCCTCCCCAGCTTGGGCTCCGACTCTGTCTCTCTTTCTTTCAAAAATAAACATTAAAAAAAAGGATGTGTATTGGTAGCAAATAGGTGAGGATTGAGAGAAGGGGGCAGACAAAAAGCAGAAGGGGTCTTTGTTGCAGTAACTCAGCTGCACACAGTTTTGTCAGGAATGGTGACTGTGGTTAGTGATGGGGGGGCGCGGGTGGTATGGAGAGTTATGGAGATCTGTGGGGTCAGTAATAAAGAGTCTGTGATGAGACGTCTGTGGAACGAATGATTGGACATCTGTCAAATCAATTATAAAGTTGTATTATTTCCTTGGCTTCCTTTGCCATATTATATTACAAAGTACTTCCAGTTGACTTACGGCTGTCTTTCCTTTTATAGAGCACAGCGTGGCGAGACTGCCTGCCCCCAGATTTATACAATTAACATTCTAAATTTTCTTTTAATGTTTGACGTTTATTGCTTTTCACATTTTCCGTCTTTACAGCAGCTTTTTGAAAAGGTCCCCGACAGGGACTGATCTCATCTTTTTCCCGACTTCACCAGAATGGCTTCTGTGGTGCCACAATTAATAGGGTGCTGGTTATTAGTCTGAGATAAAAATATCTTATCATGTTAAAGAAATTTAACTATTCCTTGTATAGTAAATCTGTATGTGTATGTATATACATATATATACATAATCTATGTATAGAAATCTAACTATTCCTTGTATAGTAAGAGTTGTTATTTGGAATGATTAACGGTTTTTATCATATATGTTTTTGACATCTGGGAGATAATCCTGCTTTTCTCCTAACATTAATCAATAGAATATGATTTATAGTGATAGATTTCTTTCCATCTGACCCTCCTGGCAGTCCTAGGGAAAAAAGAAAACTTCATTTGTTCATGTGGTATTACTCTTTTGTTGGGTAGCATGTTTCACATTTTTTTCATATATGATTTAGGTATTGATAGGCGTAAATGAAATATGGCTACAGTTACTATCTGATTTTTTTTCCCACTTTTGGTAAATTTGATATCACTATTAGATTCGATTTTTAACACTTGAAAATTTTTCCCTTTTCTTTCTTTAGTTTTTACCTAATGCCCTTTTAACGTTTCAGGATATCACATTACATTTTTCTAAGTAGGCTTCATGCGCAGCACGGAGCCCAACGTGGGGTTTGAACTCACGACCTTGAGATCAAGACCTGAGCTGAGATCAAGAGTCACATGCTTAATGGACTGAGCCATCCAGATGCCCCAGGATATCACATTACATTTAATTATCATGTCCCCTTAGGCTCCTCTAGGCTGTGACAGCTCCCATCGTTTTTCTTAGCGTCTCCTTACTTTCTGGCATAGCAAGATGTTCCAGGTTCACATTGTATTTTCTCTGTCCCAGCCCTACAATCAGCCATTTCTCCAGGGAGCTCTGGTTGGTGGAAAGTGTTATTGGGAAACTGAGATCTGGGCACCAGGCATACTCATTGCAATTGGGGTGTGACTGTTCCCAAGCTGTCTCGGTGGACAAAAGAAGATAGACAGTGGTGTGCCAGAGTTGGCTTGTAGGGTTTACAAGAGCTGATTATTAAAGTTTCATTGTGACATTGTGAGGTGCTTGTCAAACACAGCCATTATTAAATATTAAATTATATAAATTTACAATTAAGTAAATTATACTAAATGTTTAGTTTTGAGAGCGTGCAAGTGGGGGAAGGGCAGAAAGAGAGGGTCAGAGGATCCGAAGCAGGCTCTGCACTGATAGGCTGACAGCAGAGAGCCTGACGTAGGGCTCAAACTCGTGAACCATGAGATCAAGATCTGAGCCGAAGTCGGATGCTCAACTGACTGAGCCACCCAGATGCCCCAAGAAAAATACTGGATTATGAAGGTAGACCTAGGAAACTCAGTGACTCCATAAAGCATTCATATCATAGGAGTCCCAGAAGAAGAAGAAAGGGAAAAGGGGGCAGAAGGTTTATTTGAGGAAATTATAGCTGAAAAGTTTCCTAATCTGGGGATGGAAACAGATGCTCAAATCCAGGAGGCACAGAGAACTCCATCAAAATCAACAAAAGCAGGCCAACACCAAAACATATCATGGTAAAATTTGCAAAATACAGAGACAAGGGGAAAAAATTCTAAAAGCAGCAAGGGAAAAGAAATCTCTGATTTACAAGAGAAGACAAGTAAGGTTAACAGCAAACCTTTCCACAGAAACGTGGCAGGCCAGAGGGAGTGACATGATATATTCAGTGTGCTGACTGGGAAAAATCTGCAGCCAAGAACACTCTATCCAGCAAGACTATCATTCAGAATAAAAGGAGAGATAAAGAGGTTCCAAGACAAAAACTAAAGGAGTTCCTGACCACTAAACAAGCCCTGTAAGAAATATTAAAGGAGACTCTTTGAGTGGGAAAGAAAGACCAAAAGCAAAAGAGACTAGAAAGGAACAGAGAAAGTATCCCGAAACAACGACTTAACAGGTAACACAATGGCACTAAATTCATATCTATCAGCAATCATTCTGAATGTAAATGGACTAAATGCTCCAATCAAAAGACATAGGATATCAGAATGGATTAAAAAAATAAAAAACAGGACCCATCTATATGCTGCCTACAAGGGACTCATTTTAGGCCTAAAGGCACCTGCAGATTGAAAGTGAGGGGTTGGAGAACCATTTATCATGCTAATGGGCATCAAAGGAAAACCAGAGTAGCCATACTTATATCAGACAAACTAGATTTTTTTTTTAAGTTTTATTTATTTAAGTCATCTCTACACCTCATGTGGGACTTGAACTAACAACACTGGGATCAAGAGCCACATGCTCCTCCAACTGAGTCAGCCAGGCACCCCACAAACAAACTAGATTTTAAACCAAAGACTGTAACAAGAGATGAATAAGGGCACTACATCATAACAAAGGGGTCTATCCAACAAGAAGATCCAGTGATTGTAAATATTTATTCCCCCAACTTGAAAGCACCCAAATATATAAATTAATTAGTAACAAACATAAAGAAACTCATTGATAATAACACAATAATAGTAGGGGACTTTAACAACACACTTATAGCAATGGACAGATCATCTAAGCAGAAAATCAACAAGGAGACAATGGCTTTAAATGACACACTGGACCAGATGGACTTAACAGATATATTCAGAACATTTCATCCTAAAGCAGCAGAATACACATTCCTTTCAATTGCACATGGAATATTCCCCAGAATACATCACATACTGGGTCAAAAATCAAGCCTCAGCAAGCACAAAAAGATGAGATCATAACATACATGTTTTCAGATTACAACGCTATGAAACTTGAAGTCAACCACAAGAAAAAATTTGGAAAGATCACTAATACATGGAGATTAAAGAACATCCTACTAAAGAATGAATAGGTTAACCAGGAAATTAGAGATGAAATTTAAAAAGACATGGAAGCAAATGATAATGAAAACATGACAGTCCAGACCTTTGGGATGCAGCAAAAGCAGTCATAAGAAGGAAGTATATAGCAATGCAGGTCTACCTCAAGAAGCAAGAAAAGTCTCAAATACACACTTAACCTTACTCCTAAAGGAGCTAGAAAAAGAACAGCAAATGAAGCCGAAAGCTACCAGAAGAAGGGAAATGATAAAGATTAGAGCAGAAATAAATGATATAGAAACAAAGAAAACCCCCAATAGAACAGGTCCATGAAACTAGGAGTTGTTTCTTTGAAAGAATTCATAAGATTGATAAACCCCTAGCCAGACTTACCAAAAAAAAAAAAAAAAAAGGAAAAGGACCCAAATAAATAAAACTACTAATGAGAGAGGACAGATGACAACCAACACCACAAAAATACAATTATAAGAGAATATTATGAAAAAATTATATGTCAACAAATTGGGCAATCTAGAAGAAATGGATAAATTCCTAGACACATAAAAACTACCAATACTGAAACAGGAAGACATAGAAAACTTGAACAGACCTATAGCCAGATAAGAAACTGAATCGCTAATGAAAAAAGTCCCAATAAACAAAAGTCCAGGACCAGATGGATTCCCAGGAGGATTCTGCCAATAATTTATCTTTTTAAAGCTTATTAATTTTTTTTTTTGAGAGAGCATGAGCAGAGAAAGAGGGAGAGAGAGAATCCCAAGCAGGCTCTGTGCTGTTAGCCTGATGCAGGGCTTGATCCTATGAACTATGGGATCATGAACTGAGTCAAAACCCAGACGCCCCTCTACCAAACATTACAGAAGAGTAAATACCTGTTCTTCTCAAACTATTCCAAAAAAATAGAAGTGGAAGGGAAACTTTCAAATTCATTCTATGGCTAGCATTACCTTGATTCCAAAACCAGACAAAGACTTCACCAAAAAGGAGAACTACAAGCCAATGTCCCTGATGAACATGGATGCAAAAATTCTCAACAAAATAATAGCAAATCCAATCCAACGGTACCTTAAAAGAATCATTCAGCATGATCAAATGGGATTTATTCCTGGGCTGCAAGAGTGGTTCCATATTCACAAATTAATCAACATGATGTACCACATCAATGAAAGAAAGGATAAGTACCACATGATCCTCTCAATAGATCAGAAAAAGCATTTGACAAAATACAGCATCCATTCTCAATAAAAATCCTCAACAAAGTAGGGATTGAGGGAACATACCTCAAAATCATAAAGGCCATATATGAAAGACCCACAACTAATGTCATCCTCTATTTTTTTTCTATTTTTTTTTTGAGAGAGAATACAAACAGGGGAGGGGCAAAGAGGGAGAGAGAATTCCAAGCAAGCTCCACGCTGTCAGCATGGAACCTGGTGTGGGGCTTAATCCCACAAACCATGACATCATGACCTGAGCCAAAATCAAGTGACAGACACTCAACTGACTGAGCTATCCAAGCACCCCTCTGGGTGTTATGTAAGTGATGAATCACTAAATTCTACTCCTAAAACTAAAAAAGAAATTTTTGTGCAGTGAAAATAATGTGTACGACCATGAGAAGTAGTTTAATAGTAGATCAACTATCAGATTTAATGACAATGAATTTATTTGCAAATGAGTTATCCGATTGGGATGCAGTTGCAACAGGTTGGCTACAGATACAAGAATTTGGCAAAGGTGAATGAAAGAATGTCATTCTTTCAGATAATGAATTGGCTATACAATATTTACAATGAAGAGTATTGTATATTTAATAATCCACCATAATATGAGTGCTACAATCCTTTATATTGGCAAAATGTATAATAAGCTCAGATCTATAATATACTTTTCCCTGGAGAGCTGGTTGTTAAATATCTTCCAGCACACACACACACACACACACACACACACACACACAGCTCCTGTCATTATTCCTACAGAACTGGCTGCAGCCCCTGAGCCCATGGAGTCTTTTTGTGCCCCCAGGACCCAGCTTCTCCCCTGTGAACACCATCCCTCACATGTCCTATGACCACTTACTGTGCCCACTCAGCCTGGCCCATGCCTCTCCCACTGCATAGAGCCTGTTTGCGATTCTCTCCCCCTCTTTGCACCTCCACACACTCGATGTTCCAAACCCTAGGCGAATTCCTAATTTGGGGGCCCATTTCTCCAAGTCTTCAAATACCCAGGACAAGGGATTTATCTTATTACCCTCCCAAACCATCAACTTGCTCTGATCATGTGGGGTGGAGTCCCTAAAATGGGTGTCCCCCCAGGCCCCAAGTTTTGTAAAAGATGAAGAATGATGTATAGCAAGTAGCAGGACACATTTCAGTGACATTTTCAAAGTAAACTTTATATATTTAAAAAAATTTTTTTTAATGTTTATTTATTTTTGAGAGAGACAGAGATAGAGCATGAGCGGGGGAGGGGGAGGGAGAGAGGGAGACACAGAATCCAAAGCAGGCTCCAGGTTCTGAGCCGTCAGCACAGAGCCTTATGCGGGGCTCGAACCCACAAGCTGTGAGATCATGACCTGAGCTGAAGTTGGACGCTTAACCGACTGAGCCACCCAGGCGCCCCAAGGTAAACTTTATATTAAGAAAACACACAGTAAAGTGCACAAATCTTAATCCCAGTGAGACTTGACAAATGTATTCACTTATGTAACAAGCACCGACAAGACACAGACATTTTTAGCCCCCCCGGAAAGCTCCCTCATGCCCCTATGAATGCAAGAAAGCCTTCGCAAGAAATCAGAACTCACCATTCCTCAGAGGATTCATACTTGTGAGAAGCTCTATGAATGTAATGAATGCAAGGAAGCCTTCTCCTGTAACACATCCTTTATGAGACATCAAAGAATTCGTGCTGGGCAGAAATGCTATGAATGTACTGAATGTGGCCAAGCCTTCTTCTGGAAGTCAGAACTAATTGTACACTCCAGAACTCACACAAGGAAGAAATCTTATAAATGTACAGAATGTGGGGACGTTTTTGGCACAAAGTCACATCTCATCATATATCACAGAACTCATACTGGGGAGAAGCCCTGTGTATGTCCTGAATGTGGGAATTACTTAAGTCCTGACTCCAGACTTCTGAAGCATCAGAGAATTCCCTCACAGGAGAAATCATCAATTTTAGGAGTTTAGGAAAGCATTTGTATTTTTAAAATATAATATAAGGGGCCACCTGGCTGGCTCAGTCAGTGGAACATGCAACTCTTGATCTTGGGGTTGTGAGTTTGAGGCTCACGTTGGGTGTAGAGATGACATAATGAAATTTTTTTTGAGTTTATTTATTTATTTTGAGAGGAGGGGAGGGACAGAGAGAGAGGGAGACACAGAATCCGAAGCAGGCTCCAGGCTCCGAGCTGTCAGCACAGAGCTCGATGCAGGGGTTGAACCCACGAACCGCGAGATCATGACCTGAGCCGAAGTCAGACACTTAACTGACTGAGCCACCCAGGCGCCCCCCAGAGACAGATTTTATAAGAGTGTTGTTTACCTAAAATATGCAAAAGTGGAAACTTCTATTAACAAGGCAAGAGTGGGCGAAAGAATGAAGATATGGGCTGTCTTTCTCCAAGTAGTAATCATATGACAACAGCAACAAAAATAGTCTTATAAAACGTCCAGTAATTCTACTACTGAGTATTTTCCCAAAGAATATGAAAACACTAATTCTAAAAGATATATGTCCCCCTAAGTTTATTGAAACATTATTTACAATAGCCAATATATGGGAGCAACCCAAGTATCCATCCATAGATGAATGGATAAAGAAGATGTATATGTGTATATACACAATGGAATATTATTCAGCCACAAAGAGTGAAATCTTGCCATTTGCAATAACTTGGATGGTTCTAGAGAATATAATGCTAAGTGAAATAAGCCAGTCAGAGAAAGATAAATCCCATACGATTCCACTCATATGTGGAATTTAAGAAACAAAACAAATGAACAAAGAAAAACAGAGACAAACAAAAAAAACCCAGACTCTTAACTATAGAGAACAAACTGATAGTTACCAGAAGGGAGGTAGGTGGGGGGGTGGGGGTGGGAATGGCTGAAATAGATTATGTGGATTAACCAGTATATTTATCATGGTGAGCACTGTATAACATACAGAATCAGAGGCACCTGGGTGGCTCAGTCTATTAAGGACCACTATCCCTTCTATTTAACATGACCCCGAGATGAAGAGTTGCATGCTCAACCAATTGAGCCAGCTAGGTGCCCCTATTTAACAGTTTGGGTAGGGAGTTAGCCAATACAATTAGATAAGAAAAAGCCATCAGAGGCATAAAAATTGAAAATGAAGGGATGAAACTAAATCTATGTGCTGATGACATAATTATACAATCATATCTTTTTTTTATTAAATTTTTTTAATGTTTATTTATTTTTGAGACAGAGGGAGACAGAGCATGAACGGGAGAGGGTCAGAGAGAGAGACACAGAATCTGGAACAGGCTCCAGGCTCTGAGCTGTCAGCACAGAGCCCGACGTGGGGCTTGAACTCACAAACCGCGAGCTCATGACCTGAGCCGAAGTCAGACGCTTAACCGACTGAGCCACCCAGGCGCCCCTACAATCATATCTTTAAAAAAGAATCAATGGAAAAATATTACTACTATAAAAAGAAAACTTGGTAAGGGTACCTGGGTGGTTTAGTCGGTTAAGCGTCTGACTCTTGGTTTCAGCTCAGGTCCTGATCTCATGGTTTGTGAGTTCAAGCCCCATGTTCAAGCCTCCATGCTGATAGTGTAGAGCCTGCTTAGGATTCTCTCTCCCTCTCTCTGCCCCTCTTCTGCTCTCTCTCTCTCTCTCTCTTTTGCTCTCTTTCAAAATAAATAAATAAACTTTTAAAACAAAAGAGAACTTTGTGAAGCAGCAGAATAAAAAATTAACATGCAAAACCCAGTAACTTTCATATATAGAGACAAAACCAGTTAGAAGATATAATGGAAGCAAAACCTCCATACACAACAAAAAAACAAAACTACCATGAAAATAAAATGCTAGGCATATATTTAATAAGAAAACTACAAAACACTCCTGAAAAACACACAACACAGACTTGAACAAATGAAAATACAAATGAAAAGAATGAGTAACATCATAAGGATTTCATTGTCTTTGACATCATTTTATTTAATTTTTGAAGATTTTATCTTTAAGTAATGTCTACACCTAATGTGGGGCTTGAACTCACAACTCTGGAATCAAGAGTTGCACTTTCTATGCCTCATGGGTGGCTCCGTTGGTTGAGCTTCTGGCTCTTGATTTTGGCTCAGGTCATGATCCCAGGGTCATGGGATCGAGCCCCACATAGGGCTCTGTGCTGAGTGTGGAGCCTGCTTGAGATTCTCTCTCTCTTCCTCTACCTCTCTCCCCGACTTTCTCTCTGTCCCCAAGGAAAAAAAAAAAAATAGAGTCACATGCTGTACCAACTGAGCCAGCTGGGCACTCTTCTTTGGGTTCGTTTTATTTATTTATTTATTTATTTATTTTTAAACATTTTTTTTTAACATTTTATTTCTTTTTGAGACAGAGACAGAGCGTGAACAGGGGAGGGGCAGAGAGAGAGGGAGACACAGAATCGGAAGCAGGCTCCAGGCTCTGAGCCATCAGCCCAGAGCCTGACGCGGGGCTCGAACTCACGGACCGCGAGATCGTGACCTGAGCTGAAGTCGGACGCTTAACTGACTGAGCCACTTAGGAGCCCCTTTGGGTTCATTTTAAATTTAAGATGATCCCAATTAAATATTTCTTTATATATTTCTTTATTTATTTGTAAAATGTTTACTTACTTTTGAGAGAGAAAGAGAGCGCAGGGTGGGAGGGGCAGAGAGACAGGGACAAAGGATCTGAAACGGGCTCTGGGCTGACAGCAGTGAGCCCATTGTAGGTCTCGAACTCACCAACCTGGGCCAAAGTTGGATGCTCAACCGAGCCAGACATCCAGGCGTTCCATAAGGTGATCCCAATTAAAGTATTATCGTATGTTTTTCTGGAGCTAGATAAGTTGATTATAAAGTTAATATAAAAGAATATATAAATGGGGTGCCTGGGTGGCTCTGTCGGTTAAGCGTCCAACTTCAGCTCAGGTCATGATTTCACAGTTCGTGTGTCTGAGCCTCGCATCGGGCTCTGTGCTGACAGCTCAGAGCCTGGAGCCTGTTTCAGATTCTGTGTCTCCCTCTCTCTCTGCCCCTCTCCTGCTCATGCTGTCTCTCTCTCTCTCTCAAAAATAAACATTTTAAAAAAGGAAAAAGAAAATCTAGAAATAGACCCAAGCGCACTAGAGAAATTTAGTACAGTAGAACTATTACCTTAAATTAGTGGTGAAAAAGATGAACACTGTTGAAAAATGATATTAGGCAAAAGATAGCAAAATGGAAACGAAAATTAAACTAGACCTATTATTCATATTGTATATTAATACAGATCCTATAAGGATCAAAGATTTAAATGTATAAAATAAAATCATACACATGCACACATGCAGAAGGCGGTGAATTCCTTTATAACCTGGGAATTGGGAAAACTTTCTTAACAGTGACTCAAAATCTAGAAACAGTAGAGAGAAAGACATATTCAGCTACATATAAGAATTTATTTTTTTTTAACTTTTTTAACGTTTGCTTATTTTTGAGAGACGGAGAGAGAAAGAGGGAAATGGTGGATACAAAGCAAGCTCTGCGCTGTGAGCACAGAGCGTGATGTGGGGCTTGAACTCACGAACTGTGAGATCATGACCCGAGCCGAAACCAAGAGTCGCCCATTTAGCTGACTGAGCCACCCAGGTTCCCCACTACATAAAAGAATTTAATGGTATATGGTAGAAACACCATAGCAAAGACACAGTCCTCAAGGATGAGGAGAAGAGAGAAAAGAGGAAGAAAAACAAAGTTGGGGGACTTACATTACTGGATTTCAAGACTTGTTATACAGCCACCATATCTAATGCAATGTGGCATAGGTGTAAGGATAAACAAGTAGACTAAAGAACAGAATGGAGAGGGGCGCCTGGGTGGCTCAGTCGGTTGAGCGGCCGACTTCAGCTCAGGTCATGATCTCACGGTCCGTGAGTTCGAGCCCTGCGTCAGGCTCTGTGCTGACAGCTCAGAGCCTGGAGCCTGTTTCAGATTCTGTGTCTCCCTCTCTCTGATCCTCCCCCGTTCATGCTCTGTCTCAAAAATAAATAAACGTTAAAAAAAAATTAAAAAAAAAAAGAACAGAATGGAGAGTCCAGAAACACACACACACACACACACACACACACACACACCTGATCAATGTCAACGGTCACAGTACAGTATGGTGGGAAAGGTTAGTGTTTCAATCAGTGTAGCTGCCTCAATTAAATAGCCAATATGGAGAGTTCCACTTCTGGGATGGTAGGGTGAGCTGTTCCATAGAACCACAACCCAACAAAACTAACAAACCTAGAAAAAACTATTTTTTTTTTGTAAAAAGCAACCAGTTGAAGTCCCTGGAGATTGTCCAGGCAAACTTTCCATACAGCAAATGTAGAAATATTCATTCAAGAAAATCTAGTAAAACTGAGTAAGAACAGTGAGAGTCTGTGATATTCAAGCTAAGATCTATCCCCTTCCTCTGCCCCTTTCCAGCTCAGAGAGATGAAAGCTCCACTCTGGGCAAGTGTGGCCAAGAAAATGGGGGTCCTTCCCCCTCACTAGGAAAGGCAGGCCGCCAGCATTTCCCATTTACTCCAACTCTCAAGCTGAAGAGGCTGAATTCCTGGTGAGTGCAGCCAAGAGGTCAGGGGCACCCTTCCTTTGCCCACACCCTACCTGTAGGACAGAGGCTCTACCCCAGGTGTGGCAGGCCAAGGATACCGGTGCCCAAGTGGCTCGTTCCTGTTCGTAGCTCTGAAGTTCCAAGCCAGGAGAGGCAAGCTCAGAAGACCAGAGGCTACCACCCCATCCAGGGGAAGACAGTCCATAAGACAAAAAAAAAAAAAAAAAAATGCTCCAGGGGCGCCTGGGTGGCTCATCGGTTAAGCATCCAACTCTTGATCTCAGGTCATGATCTCGCGGTTCGTGAGATCGAGCCCCTGGTTGGGCTACATGCTGTGAGCGTGAAGGTTCTCTTGGGAACCTTGGGAACCCCTGCTTAAGGTTCTCCCACTCCCTCTGTCTCTGCCCCTCCCTCGAGCACACTTGGCACAACGTGCTCTCTCTCTCTCATAAATAAATAAATGAATAAATACAAAAGGAAAGGGGAAAAAAAGAGCCCCTAAGCTCTCCCCAAACAAACTGACTTTATTTGCAATAAAGGGTGGAGAAAGTCAGGCTTCAGGATGCTCTCAAAAACCACAGCTCACGCGAAGTTAGGAAAAGGTCCACAAGACTGCCTTCACTTCTAACATCAACTGCAGAGTTCATGGGTCCCCAAGACCAACCTCAGGCTCTATAATTCACTAGGACTCACAGAACACACTGCAAGCTGTTACGCTCAGGATGAAGGCTTATTACAAAGAAAGGATACAAATTAAAATCAGCCAAGGGAAGAGAAACACAGGGCAGCGACTAGGAGGGTGCCAACTACAGAGTTTCAGTTGTCCTCTTTCTTTTCCTTTTGTAAGTTTATTTATTTATTTTGAGAGAGAGAGAGAGAGAGAGAGAGCAAACAGGGGAGGGGTGGAGAGAGAGGGAAATAGAGAACCCCAAGCAGGCTCCATGCTGTCAGCACAGAGCCCGATGCGGGACTCGATCTCACGCACCACGAGATCATGACCTGAGCCAAAATCAAGAGTTGGATGCTTAACCGATGAGCCACCCAGGTGCCCTCAATGGAGTCACGGACAGGGCTACTTTTCCCAGCAACAATGTGTGACAATATGCACTGTGTTGCCACCCCAGAAAGTTGAGCTGGGCCTTGATGCCCAGAGTTTCTAAAGGGGGTTGGTCATGGTTGGCCGCATACCTGGCTGCCCTCAGTCTCTAGGCCTTCCAAAGTTTGAGCTGGCACCACATGATCCGAATGTCCCATCCTAAATCACACCAGGTACCCAAAGAGACTCTTATGAGGCATGACGATTCAAGGGCTTAAAGATTACTTCCCAAAAACCAAGAGCAAAGGCCAGACCTCTCTTCAAGCCACCTGGGTGGCTCAGTCAAGTGTCCGACTTCAGCTCAGGTCATGATCTCACGGTTCGTGAGTTCGAGCCCCTCGTCAAGCTCTGTGCTGACAGCTTGGAGCCTGGAGCCTGCTTCAGATTCTCTCTCTCTCTCTCTCTCTCTCTCTCTCTCCCTCCCCTATTCACATTCTGTCTCTCTCTGAAAAATAAATAAACATTAAAAAAATTGTAAAAACCCCATAAGACAGGCTTCAAAAACCATTCCTGCCTAAGCTTAATTCGATCAAGCTGCTGAGCAATTTATGCCCCAGGACATTGCCAAAAACAATAGAGCAATCGATGGGTAATTAGTGGAACCTATTGGTCTAGGAGTAACAGCAGATGAGGAAGACAGTTCAATCCAGGGATCAGGGAAAGAGTCTAAGAGCGCCCTGGTAAAACCATTGCCATGCAACGTGACTCTGTGCATACCCAAGGCTGCCCGAGCAACACCAAAAGCTTTATGCAGCAGCGAAAACAAACTCCACCGAAATATCTACACGGAAAAGTATTCAATTGGACCCTCATTTCTCATCAAATGCAATAATCAATTTCAGGTTCTTACATACCTAAATATGAAAGGCAAATAAAATTAACATTTTTAGAAGATAACCCAAGAGAATATTTTAATGACTTTGGGAGAGGTGGTTTCTTTTTTAAAAATTTTTTTCATGTTTATTTATTTTTGAACAAGAGAAAGAGAGACAGGGAGCTCTCATGAGTGGGGCAAGGGCAGGGAGAGAGGGGACAGAGGATCCGAAGCAGGCCCTGTGCTGACAGAGCCCGACGTGGGGCTCGAACTCGCAAACCGTGAGATCATGACCTGAGCCCAAGTTGGGCGCTTAACTGACTGAGCCACCCAGGCATGCCAGGTGAGGGTTTCTTAAACAAGAATGTACACACACAAACATACACAAATTAACCATAAAAGAAATATTGGTAAGTTTGACTAAATTAAATTAAGAACTTTCTTGCATGGGGCGCCTGGGTGGCTCAGTCGGTTAAGTGTCCGACTTCGGCTCAGGTCATGATCTTGTGGTTCACGAGTTCGAGCCCCGCATCGGGCTCTGTGCTGACAGCTCGGAGCCTGGAGCCTGCTTCCGATTCTGTGTCTCCCTCTCTCTCTGACCCTCCCCCCATTCATGCTCTGTCTCTCTCTGTCTCAAAAATAAATGAACGTTAAAAAAAAATTAAAAAAAAAAGAACTTTCTTGCATCAAAGGACACCATTTAAAAATTTTTTTAATGTTTATTTATTTTTGAGAGAGAGACAGAATGCAAGTGGGGGAGGGGCAGACAGGGAGGGAGCTGCCAGCACGGAGTCCATGCAGGGCTCGAACCCATGAACTGTGAGATCATGACCTGAGCCGAAGTTGGATGCTTAACCGACCGAGCCACCCAGGCGCCCCTCAAAGGACACCATTTAAAGAGTGCAAAGGTAGGGGCGCCTGGGTGGCGCAGTCGGTTAAGCGTCCGGCTTCAGCCAGGTCACAATCTCGCGGTCCGTGAGTTCGAGCCCCGCGTCAGGCTCTGGGCTGATGGCTCGGAGCCTGGAGCCTGTTTCCGATTCTGTGTCTCCCTCTCTCTCTGCCCCTCCTCCGTTCATGCTCTGTCTCTCTCTGTCCCAAAAATAAATAAAAAACGTTGAAAAAAAAAATTTAAAAAAAAAAAAAAAGAGTGCAAAGGCAAGTCACAGACTGGGACACTATACTAAACCATAGATAGATGATAGATAGATAGATGATAGATTGATCAATAGATAGATAGATGATAGATTGATCAATAGATAGGTTGATCAATTGATAGATGAGAGACAGACACAGGGCTCATAACAAGAATATGTAAAGAACTAAAAATCAGTAAGAAAAAGACAACCCAATAGAAAAAAAATTGGCAAAAAGTCCTCAGCGTTTACTTCAAAAAAGAGGATTTCCAACCGTCCATAAACCTATGAAAAGGTGTTCAACATCATTAGTCATGAGAAAAGTACAGAATTAAACCACAGTGAGTTACCAACACACTCACTAGCATAGCTCAAAATTAAAAAGCCAGACAATGCCAAGTCGTGGTGAGGATGTGGAACAACTGGGTCTCTCAAACTTGCTGGACAAAATGCAAAAGGGTACAGCAACTTTGGAAAGCAGTTTGGGGATAGCTACTAAGTCTGAAATCCACCTTCGTTGCGTGACCTTTAGGGCACCAGGAGAATGACGAGCTCTGAGACACATGAGAGCAGGGCTTCCTCTTTTTTTTTTAAATGTTTTTCAATGTTTATTTATTTTTGAGAGACAGAGCACGAGCAGGGGAAGGGCAGAGAGAGAGGGAGACACAGAGTCCGAAGCAGGCTCCAGGCTCTGAGCTGTCAGCACAGAGCCTGATGTGGGGTTCGAGCCCATGAACCGTGAGATCATGACCTGAGCCGAAGTCAGACGCTTCACCCACTGAGCCACTCAGGTGCCCCGGGAGGGGGGCTTCTAAGACCTTCATTTTTTAGCCTGGATGGCGAGTCCATGGTCGTTTACGTTTTTTTAAAGTTTATTTATTTTGAGAGAGAGAGAGAGAGAGAGAATTCCAAGCAGGCTCTGCACTGTCAGCACAGAGCCCAATGCAGGGCTCGAACCCATGAACCGTGAGATGATGATCTGAGCTGAAACCAAGAGTCAGAAGCTTAAATGACTGAGCCACCCAGGCGCCCCCACGATCGTTCACTTTATTAGACTTCTTTAAATCGTTCGTAAATGTCATAGATGGTCTTCTGTGTGTACAGTACATTTTACAATAAAACTAATGAAATGATTAGTGCTCAGGTTAAGAAATTAAAATACAGGGGCACCTGGGTGACTCAGTCGGTTAAGCTTCCCACTTTGGCTCAGGTCACGATCTCACAGTTTGTGGGTTCGAGCCCTGTGTCGCGCTCTGTGCTGACAGCTCGGAGTCTGGAGCCTGCTTCGGATTCTGTGTCCGTCTCTCTCTGCTCCTCCCCCGCTCGTGCTCTGTCCCTCAAAAATTAATAAACATTAAAAAAAATAAAAAAAAAGAAATTCAAATACATAAGGGGAAATTACTAATTACCTGAAATCCCACCACTATACAACAAACACTATATATAACCACACACACACACACACACACACACACACGCAGTTCTACCAAATCAGATCATAATAGTTATGCTATTATACTGATTTTTTCATATCTGTTTTAGCTTTAAAAAAAAAAAACCTTTCCTCCTTTCCCTTGGTAACCAGTTTCTGCATCCTGGTGTGTGTGTTTTCCATCCCTGTCTCTAAATATTGCTGACATTTATTGAACACTGCAGTGCAAGCATCAGACCTCACAAAACCCTAATAAACAGGGAAGCCAGGTACATTTCTCAAGGACACACAGCCAGTAAATATCAGAACTGGTTTTGGTTGTTTGTTTTTGCTTGTTTTACAAAGATGATATCACGTTGTACATCCTTCTCTGCACGTTGCTTTTCTCACCTCTTGAAATTTTCAAGTCACCTGGTATAGCTCTAACTCATTCTTTTTTTTTTTAATGTTTATTTGTTTTGGGAGAGAGAGAGAGAGTGAGAGCACGAGCAGGGGAGGTGCAAAGAGGGGGAGAGAATCGCAAGCAGGCTCTATGCTGTTGGCGCAGGATCTGGTGCAAGGCTTGAACCCATGAACCGTGAGATCGTGTTGGGTGCTTAACCGACTGAGCCACCCAGGCGCCCCTCTAAGTCATTCCTTTTAAAAGCTGCATACCATTCTGTGGTGTCGATCTTCCAAAACTTACTCATCCTGCAATAAACATCCTTGTGTATATTCCAGGATTTTTTTTAATGTTTATTTATTTTTGAGAGAGAGAGAGAGCACAAGCAGGGGAGGGGCAGAGAGGGAGACACAAAATCCGAAGCAGGCTCCAGGCTCTGAGCTGTCAGCACAGAACCTGACGTGGGGCTCGAACCCACAAACCCCGAGATCATGACCCGAGCCGAAGTTGGATGCTCAACCGACTGAGCCACCCAGGTGCCCTTCCAGGAGTTTTTAAATTGAAAGTTGTGTTTTTGCCTTTGCAAATCGGGGTTAAAATTCCTATCTCTGCCAGCAGATGTCTGAGCTCCCCACCCCCATGCATCTACCAGAGGATATTATCAGTCTTCCCAATTTTTGCTGAGGCGATATATTAATGTTACATTATTTTGCCCTCATGTTCATAGAGAAGTGTGTGGCATAGTAAGTGGGCCTCAGTTTCCTCTCTTGTAAAGTGGGGATAATAATAGCAACTATCTGATACTATTCTTTTAAAGATTAAATGGACACGTGTCAAGTGCTGAGAAGGCAGTGTGTGTGTTATTATTTAGATACCAATGCGAGGCTGGATCCCACAACCCTGGGATCGTGACCTGAGCCAGAATCAAGAGTTGGACACTCAACCGACTCAGCCACCCAGGTGCCCCAATTTAACCATGTTCTTAAAACTAACACAACCATATTTTAAAAAATTTTTTTAACGTTTATTTAGTTTCGAAAGAGAGAGAGATAAGAGTGTGAGCAAGGAGGGGCAGAGAGAGAGGGAGACAGATATGAAGCAGGCTCCAGCCTCTGAGCTGTCAGCACAGAGCCCATCGTGGGACTCGAACTCATGAATCACAAGATCATGACCTGAGCCGAAGTTGGACGCTCGACCAACTGAGCCACCCAGGTGCCCCAACCTAACACAACAATCTTAATCCCTTTAGGCTCCATCTGGGAAGCTGACAGTCTTCTAGAGTCCTCACTGAGGATTTAAGGTTGTAGAAGGGTGCTTTAAACCTACAGAGCAGGCTCCATAGCTCTGCTGTGCACCGTTGAGCATCCTTTATCCCTAAACTTCAAGGAAGCAGGCTGCCCCCACTCTGCGGCTTCGACTTGGGTGCAGCCATCTTGGATTATGTGTCAGCCCTCCAGAGAGGTGGTTACATTTAGCCATGCCCACTTCAACTAAAGCAAACTCCTCCTCCCCTTCTGTGTCTGAATCCAGTCTTCCTCACATCACCCTGCCAGGCCTTGGTACCAGCCCTAGTCTCCAGGACACCCCTTCTCTTCCAAGCATTCCAATCTCTGGGCATGATGTCCAGGCCTCAGTGATACTTGCCAAAAATTCCAAGGGGAGGTCCCAGGCCAGAATTACTAGTGCCCTCCTTCTAGCTAAGGGGCTAGCTTGTCACTAGGACTTTTGTTACAGCTAAATTCCAGCCTGGGGACTTGAGTTGCCTTAGGCCAAACAAGGCCGTACATCCCAGGCCTAGATGCAATGTCAGTTCCCAAACTGATCACCAAGCCCGGACTTGTGCACCTCAACCCACCAGGAGTCCACACACCAATGGGAATCTCTCGCTTGACTCCACTCTCAGAGGTCAAGGTTAGTCTCAGTGTGATACTCTCCACTAAGTCCGACTCTCCATTGGCCATCTGGTCCCATTCTGAAGTGAATAGCTAGGCGACATGACACAGAAGAGTTTATTCTGGCCCCTTGCCCCCTGCTCAGTAGCTTTGTCTTGAAGCTTCCCAGGACTCCGAGCTATGTCCCTTGTCCCTGTCCCTGCATGTCAAGTCAGGCTCAGGAAGACCCTGTGGTGGGCAGTGTTGTTGTAGGAGAGGTAGGTACTGGTCTCCTCCTCTAGCCTGCCCAGGCAGATTGTGCACACTGAGGGGAAAGACGCAGTACCTTGGGGACAGAGAGTCGGTTGTGAGGAAGGTAGCTGGGAGCTGGCTGAGGGGGAAGGGAAAACAATATGAGGGACAGAAGGATCTGGACAGAAATGCCTTTAGGCCCTTTCCCTCAGACTGTTCCCTTCACCTTTAGACACTGTCCTTCCCTTCCTCTCCCTCCACAGCCTCCCAGGTATCCCATCTTGCTCCTGCAGGACCCTCAGGGCACGACCTCACCAACCTGTTCTGACTGTGGTTCACATGGCGGGCCCTAGAGGGATGTGAGTTTTAGCTCTTAGACATGAACAAACACCTCTCATGGCTGGTCCAGAAATGAACGAGTAGGTCTCTGCCTGAATGGCCAGCATTCGTCACCATCACCCAGGACCTTCACAAAGACCTTGAGGCAGGAACCAGAGTTTCAGGAGGTGGGGGTCATGACCCTGGAGTCCTTGACACCCGTCCATTGATATTTGTCATTTATGAGACTGCGAACACCCACCGCGGACACAGGGAGGGAGGATTTGAGATCGTCTTCCGCAGCAAGAAGTTAATTCCGGGCTAGTGGCCCATCTTGAACCCCGGAAATTCTGCTAATGCCCAAAGGAGACAAACTCCATGCTTTCCCCAAATCCTTACAGTATTTGTAATATTTGTTTTCATTTGCTAGATAAATGAATATAATATTTTGGGGTTAATTGTAATTGCTAGGTGCTGATGATACAATAGCGAAAAAGAACACACAAAAATCCTTGCCCACGTAAACATTATATTTTATTTTATTTATTTATTTACTTAATGTTTATTTATTTTTGAGAGAGAGACAGTGAGAGGGCGAGTGGGGGAGGGGGAGAGAGAGAGAGAGGGAGACACAGAATCCAAAGCAGGCTCCAGGCTCCGAGCTGTCAGCACAGAGCCCGACGCGGGGCTCGAACTCACGAACCGCGAGACCACGATCTGAGCCAAAGCCGGATGCTCAAGCGACTGAGCCACCTAGATGCCCCTTATTTTTTAAAGTCTACTTATTTATTTTGAGAGAGACAGACTGAGTGCGAGCGGGGGAGGGGTGGACAGAGAGGGAGAGAGAATCCCAAGCAGGCTCTGAGCTGAGTGCACGAACTCATGAACTGTGAGATCTGTGACCTGAGCCAAAATCAGGAGCGGGATCCTTAACTGACTGAAAAACCCAGGTGCCCCATCAACATTATATTTTAATGGGGAAGACAAGCAAACAGATAAACAAATAAGTGGTGGACAGGAAGTAATTGAAGGATATATATATATGTGTGTATATATATATATATACACACACACATATATATACATATATACACATATATACATATATATACACATATATACACATATATATACATAATATGACATATATACATATATATAATACGATATATATATAGTATTTATTTTTAAAAATTTATATTTACTTACATATTTTTTATATTTATTTTTTCTATTTCTTACATATTTTTTTTAAATCCCGGATGCCGGTTTCCTGACTTGGGAAAAGAAGGCCAAGGAAGGTCTCTCCTTTGAGCAGAGCAGGGGGAAGCAGCAAGCCACGTGGGCACCTGGAGGAAGAGTGTACCAAGCAGAAGGAAAAGGAAACACAAGGCTTGAAGAGGGAAATCACCGGGTAGTAGGGGCCCATCCATGGCAAAAAGGCCAGCATGGCTTGAGAGTGAGTGGCAGTGGGGAGGGGGCAGGGATTGGAAGGAGAGATGTCAATAAGGTGACAGGGAGTCAGACCTCAGGGGCAGGGACACACACGCGGCACATCTTCTCTGTAGGCATTATCACACTCAGAGGCCCCTGTAAGGCCTGGGCCTCCTTGTAAAGCCTGACGCTTGGCCGGGCAGGGTTGCTGCCGACAGGGCTGTGAGTGAGCCTGGCGTGACAAGTGCACCTTCTGGCTGAAGGCAGGATTCAAAGTTAGAATAAAGGCTGTGTATAAAACATTAGGTCTTGGGGTGTCTGGGCGGCGCAGTCGGTTAAGCGTCCTACTCTTGACCTCGACTCCGGTCACGATCTCGCGGTTTGTGAGTTCCAGCCCCGCATCCGGCTCTGTGCTGACAGCTCGGAGCCTGGAGCCTGCTTCCGATTCTGTGTCTCCCTCTGTCTCTGCCCCTCCCCTGCTTTCTCTCTTACTCTCTCTTGCTCTCTCTCTCAAAAATAAATAAATATTTAAAAAATTATAAAACAAAGAACTCTTCCAAAATGCTTGTTGCAAGTTCCAGGGAGACAAGTATGGAATAGCACCACGGGAGCGCTCTGTGTTAACATGGCAACTGAAGGCATGGAAACGATGAGATCACTACAGGGCATGTGGAATGAAAAGAAATGTTGGCTGAGGACAAACCTTGAAGGCAAAAGAAAGAACCTTTGAAAGGACACCAAGAACTAGTCAGGGCTTGTGGCTGGTTAGGCTTATCTACAATAATGCATAGTTTTCCATGATATTTCCCTCTTAATATTTTATTCTTCTAGTTGATTTTTAAACCTTTCATTGATGCTTTTATTAGAGAAACACACAAATCATCGGATGCCTGGGTGGTTCAGTCGGTTAAGCATCCGACTTCCGCTCAGGTCACGATCTCGTGGTACGTGAGTTCGAGCCCTGCATCAGGCTCTGCACTGACAGTGTGGAGCCTGCTTGGGATTCTTTCTCTCCCTCTCTCTCTGCCCCTGTCGCTCTCTCTCTCTCTCTCTCTCTCAAAATAAATAAATAAACTTAAAAAAAGAAAAATGCATGAATCCTAAGTACACAGCAAACTGGATTATTCCAAAGTGAATACACCACTCAGGTAATGACCCCTAGGTCAGAAAACAGAACCTTGCCAGCCCCCCAGAAACTTCCTTTGGGCCCCTCCCAAGCATCTTCTCCCATCTCCTCAAAGTAAGTAACCATTATGCTGACTTGTTATACCACACCTTAGTTTTTTTTTTAATGTTTATTTTTGAGACAGAGCATGAGCAGAGGAGGGGAGAGAGAGAGGGAGACACAGAATCCAAAGCAGGCTTCGGGCTCCGAGCTGTCAGCACAGAGCCCGACGAGGGGCTCGAACTCACGAGCTGTGAGATCATGACCTGAGCCGAAGTCAGACGCCCAACCAACTGAGCCACCCAGGCGCCCCTATACCACACCTTAGTTTTATCCGTGTTTGAACTTTCCAAGTTGGAATCATTACAGGATGTACTGTTTGGTGTCTGGCTTCTTTCACTCAACGTCATGTTAGGAAAGTCACCTATGTTGTTGCATAGACTTGCAATTTGTTATTTTATTTTTGCTTTTTTTAAGAAATCCCTTTGCCCAGTGTGGGGCTCGAACTCCTGACCGCGAGATCAAGAGTCCCGGGCTCTATCGACTGAGCCAGCCAGGCTCAGCTTGTTCCTTTAGTGTGAATATACCACAATCTATCCATTCTGTTATTGGTAGACACTGGTGGTGTTGTTTCCGAGTTCTTACCTTAATAAGGAACATTGATACAAACATTGGCATCGTTAAGTATATTTGTAAATTTATTTGTAAAAGCGTCTTTTACATTTCTCTAAGTATTGGCAATAAACGACCCTTTCTGAAACATCAGGGGAAGTCATGGCTAGAGATTACACTTGAATGACATCATGTTTCTGTAAAAGCTGGAGGTAAAGGGGCACCTGGGTGGCTCAGTCGGTGAAGCATCTGACTTCGGCTCAGGTCATGATCTCATGGTTCGTGAGTTCAAGCCTGCTTCAGATTCTGTGTCTCCTTCTCTCTCTGCCCCTCCCCTGCTCATGTTCTGTCTCTCTTTCAAAAATAAAATAAACATTAAAAATTTTTTTTAAAAAAGAAAAAAGCTGGAGGTAAAAAGGTGACCCCCACCCAGATCACTGTGATTCTACAGGTTTATATGGACTAAGTTTTTCATGACTGGCTTTTTTTTTTTTTAATTTACATCCAAATTAGTTAGCATCTAGTGCAACCATGATTTCAGGAGTAGATTCCTTAAGCCCCTTACCCATTTAGCCCATCCCCCCTCCCACAACCCCTCCCATAACCCTCAGTTTGTTCTCCATATTTATGAGTCTCTTCTGTTTTTGTCCCCCTCCCTGTTTTTATATTATTTTTGTTTCCCTTCCCTTATGTTCATCTGTTTTGTCTCTTAAAGTCTTCATATGAGTGAAGTCATATGATTTTTGTCTTTCTCTGACTAATTTCACTCAGCATAATACCCTCCAGTTCCATCCACGTAGCTGCACATGGCAAGATTTCATTCTTTTGGATTGCCGAGTAATACTCCATTGTGTATATATATATATATATATATATACACCTTCTTTATCCATTCATCCATCGATGGACATTGGGCTCTTTCCATACTTTGGCTATTGTTGATAGTGCTGCTATAAACATGGGGGTGCATGTGTCCCTTTGAAACAGCACCCCTGTATCCCGTGGATAAATGCCTAGTAGTGCAATTGCTGGGTCGTAGGGTCGTTCTATTTTTAGTTTTTTGAGGAACCTCCATACTGTTTTCCAGAGTGGCTGCACCAGCTTGCATTCCCATCATTACTGGCTTTTCTTACTAATAGTGTTCATTACCCCTATAACTATCATAGACTCCTGTCCCTAAGTCAAGTCTCAGGAATAAGGCCACTGCTTCTATTTGGGGCTTTATATCACGGTATGGGAGATTCACGTGCTTTAACCTGCGTGGAAAGGGTATGATCCCCATCTACTTACCTACCCCCATTAATTGAAACTTTCGTATACATGGTTTTCCAAAACACTATTTGGCTGAAATCATATCTTACTTTTAAATATTTGACTACTGTTAAAAAAGAGACAACAGGCCCCAAATGGAGTCACTTGTGCTAAGCCCCCATCACCAAACCAAGTGTTATTATGTAACCTAATTGCAGTTTCGACCTTTCCTGGGAATGTAATCTTAAACCAATAAATCTGGAATTTCCTGGTCAGTATTAGTGAGGCAGTCTGCCTTATGGACGGCCTCTGTCCCCCAAAGAAACATGAGGTCAATGCACTCTTTCCTTGTCTCTTCAGAGCTCCTTTTTTTTCCCCTCCCAGCTGGGATGCTGCCTGATTCACGGATTGCTGAATAAAGCCAATAAAATCTTTCAGGTTTACTCCGTTGAATTTTGTCTATTAACAGATTTCTACTTTGATCCCAAACATTATAGACTCTGCATATCTGATGACCCTTCAAACACAAGCAGGGTCCTGCCTGACACCGATAGGAAGAGCTTTGAACAATCTTCTTCCTGGGGCAGTAGGAGGAGGAGGTCGAGGGCTCAATGCTGACAGGACTCCAGCTTCTCTAGGAGCCTCAGTGAGAGCTGAGGCTGGTGAAGTGCAGTGTACCTCTTGTTTCAAGTTGGGCCAGACCCCAAACAAGTGCCCACCCCTATCCACCTCTCACTATTTCCCCTACAGCAGGGGAGTTTCTTTTTAATTTTTCAATTTTCAAGTTGAAATATATTTGACATGTAACAGTTTTTGTCCCCTATAGTTTTATACATCAAGTTTAAACTTAAGTTGAACAGGGACACCTGGGTGGCTCAGTCGGTTAAGCATCAGACTTCCACTCAGGTCATGATCTCATGGTTCGTGAGTTCGAGCCCCGCTTCAGATTCTGTGTCTCCCTCTCTCTCTTCCCCTTTCTGCTCACACTCTGTCTCTCAGAAATAAATGAATGTCAAAACATTTTTAAAAATAAACAAGTTGAACAAAGTATCGTTACTGCTTCTTAATGTAATTCTCATAACTTCATTGTGTGTACAGGTGGTGTATTTTCAAGTTTATTTATTTAAGAGAGAGAGAGAGAATGAGCCGGAGAGGGGCAGAGAGAGAGGGAGAGAAATACCAAGCAGGCTCCACACTCAGTGTGCAGGCCTATGTGGGGTTCAATCTCACGACCATGAGATCACGACTGGAGCTGATATCAAGAGTCAGATGCTTAATCGACTAATGAAATCTTGCCATTTGCAACTACATGGATGGAACTGGAGGGTATTATGCTGAGTGAAATTAGAGAAAGACAAAAATCATATGACTTCACTCATATGAGGACTTTAAGAGATAAAACAGATGAACATAAGGGAAGGGAAACAAAAATAATATAAAAACAGGGAGGGGGACAAAACAGAAGAGACTCATAAATATGGAGAACAAACTGAGGGTTATGGGAGGGGTTGTGGGAGGGGGGATGGGCTAAATGGGTAAGGGGCCCTAAGGAATCTACTCCTGAAATCATGGTTGCACTAGATACTAATTTGGATGTAAATTTAAAAAATAAAATATACAACAAGTTAAAAATAAATAAATAAAAACTTAAAAAAAAAGAAAAACCTTTTGCTCTTAGGCTACTCCAGACTCAGAGAAAGTTACATTCTGTGCTAAAAAATGAATAAAGAATTTAAAAGTAAAAAAAAAATTTTTTTTTAATTAAATAAAAAGTGGTTTAGGGTCGCCTGGGTGGCTCGGTTGGTTGAGCATCCAACTCTTGATTTCGGCTCAGGTCATGATCCCAAGGTTGTGGGATTAAGCCCTGAGTTGGCCTCCACACGAGGCATGGAACCTGCTTGGGACTCTCTTTCCCTCTGCCTCTGTCTCCGGTTGTCTCTCTCTCTCTCTCAAAAAAAAAAAAAAATGGCTTAGAAGGATTTATAGCATCTCATAGCCAAAAGAAAGATGTCTATAATGAATGCACACCATGCATGATATTATCTCTAGAAAGGTCTCCAGCATTTGACAATAATTTTTACAGGAAACTACATTAGTTAGGAATAAAAATTTCAATTAAAAGTATGATTTTTTTTCTTCCTGAATCTTGTAATTTTTCCAATGGTGATTTCACTATTGGAAATTACAAAGGTTAAGATTCATATAGATTAATTGTCCTAACATTTTTTGGAAATAGTAAAGTCTAGGGCCACTTGGCTGACCCAGTCAGTGGAGCATATGACTCTTGATCTCAGGGTTGTAAGCTTGAGCCTCACGTTGGATGTAGAGATTACTTAAAAATAAAATCTTAAGGGGCGCCTGGGTGGCTTGGTCGGTTGAGCATCCAACTTCGGTTCAGGTCATGATCTCACGGTCCCTTGAGTTCGAGCCCGTGTCGGGCTCTGTGCTGACAGCTCGGAGCCTGGAGCCTGTTTCAGATTCTGTGTCTCCCTCTCTCTCTGCTCCTCCCCTGTTCATGCTCTGTCTCTCTCTGTCTCAAAAATAAAATAAACGTTAAAAAAAAATAAATAAATAAAAATAAAATCTTAAAAAAAAAGAATAGTAAAGTCTAAAAAATTGGCATATTCCTTCTCAAAATATAAAAAAATAAAACACATTTCTTCTTCCTTTCTTCTTTTTACCTTTACCTTCTTCTCTCATTTTTCCCATTTACTCCCATAACATTTACCTTCCTTCTGCTTTCTGATATATCCTTATAAGAAATTTCACTTTAAAGGGGCACCTGGGTGGCTCAGTCAGTTAAGCACCCGACTTCAGCTCAGGTCATGATCTCATGGTCAGTGAGTTCGAGCCCCGCATTAGGCTTTGTGCTGACAGCTCAGAGCCTGGAGCCTGTTTCGGATTCTGTCTCTCTCTCTCTCTCAGCCCCTCCCCCACTCACACTCTGTCTCTCTCTCTCTTTCTCAAAAATAAAATAAAAACATTAAAAAAATTTTTAAAAAAGGACTGAGCTGAGATCGAGTCAGATCCTTAACTGACTGAACCACCCAGGTGCCCCAAAGGACTTTTTTTTTTTTTTTTAAATTTTTTTTTCAACGTTTTTTATTTATTTTTGGGACAGAGAGAGACAGAGCATGAACGGGGGAGGGGCAGAGAGAGAGGGAGACACAGAATCGGAAACAGGCTCCAGGCTCCGGGCCATCAGCCCAGAGCCTGACGCGGGGCTCGAACTCACGGACCGCGAGATCGTGACCTGGCTGAGGTCGGACGCTTAACCGACTGCGCCACCCAGGCGCCCCACCCCCAAAGGACTTTTAAATTTAAATGCATAAGATTATTCTGCCCATAAGCATAAAGACTTTGTCTTAGCCTTATCCTCTTATCAGAACTCTGGAGCTAAATTTGGAGATGTTATTTAGCTTCTAATTCTGATTTTATATATTTGCTTCTACAGGGGTGCCTGGGTGGCTCAGTCGGTTGGGCGTCCGACTTCAGCTCAGGTCATGATCTCGCAGTCCATGAGTTCGAGTCCCGTGTCAGGCTCTGTGCTGACAGCTTGGAGCCTGGAGCCTGCTTCTGATTCTGTGTCTCCCTCTCTCTGGCCCTCCCCTGCTCCACACTCTGTCTCTCTCTCTCAAAAATAAACACTAAAAAAATTTATATATTTGTTTCTACATTTTTATTAGGTGAATTACAAAGTTATAATAATGGCACATAAATAATAAGAAAATATTTATCTTTGCATTCTAATATTTTTAACAAAATATTTTCTATTTAAACCATATGAGCCAATATGTAATAAGACAAAATTGCAACTCATGGTACAACTTAAATTTCTCTATTCACTGATTATTCACACCGAGACTGTCATTTCCTATGAAATGCTAATAAGATTAGAAGCTACTGGGCCTGCATGATCATTTATAAATTGTAAGTGAACAGCTTCAAAACCCATCTTGCTTTTCTGGCCATCTTGCTTTTCTCCACGTAGGTCACGTAGTCGAGTTTTGACCACAGTCACCCAAGTCCTGGCAGAACACCCTGTGATCCTCCCCTGGGACATTATGGTCTTGCTTGAAGCTGTCACGTGGCCGTTTCTCATCTGCCCACCCCCATCTCCCAGAAACCGTGCTATCTTGCCAGAGGCTCTCGAGAAGCATTTTTTTTTCACCTGCATCTCTGGTTCAAGTGAGGCACGGGACTTTCTGCTTTGATGCCCCCTTTAGGGTACAGTTGCAGACGTCTGTGGAAGTCTGTAAAACTGCTTGGTCACAGTTTATAGGAGGGCTCTCAATGACATGCATGCTTTCTGCCATCTGGTTCCGCTGGTCCAGTGTCATCCTGTGGGACTAGGCACGTGGGGAGTGGCACAACACTGACCTTGTTTTTATTGGCTATCTAAACAGTAAATCCTTATGGCAGCCAAATAACACAAGGTCCAGTCTCTTACAGAATAGAGGACTCTGTGTTTCTAATAAGAAACCACTACAGCATGCCAGACTTGACTTCTGGCAAAGTCTTGTTACCAAAAAGTCCCCATTACACTGGGCACTAGCCCCACTCTCTCCTCATAGATCAATATCAGATCTGTGACACCCTTTCAGGTTATCACCGGAACTCACCACAGGTTGTTGTGGTTGTAACAGATGCTGCTGAAAGTACTGGAATAACAGAGGGTTTAAGTAGGAGTAATACTTCTTCTGATTGTGAAGGATGCTTCCAGTGGAGAAACACCAACAATTAAAACAGTAGCAGTAGGATAAGATAACAGCCGGGACCCCATATGGCTTCCCCAGGCCAATCATATGGGCTAACTAAAATAACACAAGATGGGGGAGGGGTGGCTGAGCATTGTATTAAACAATAACCTAACAGAGACAGAAGGGCTTTAAAAAATATCCAGGATGTGAGGACACTCTGGCTCTGACATCTGTCACCCCATTGGTCTCCAGGGTTGATTTGGCCAATCTGGTTGGCTAGGCAGGTGCCCCCTTCCCCCATCATCACTCCATGTGTGTCCCTCCCAAAGCTCCATACTTGGTCAAAGAGGACGACCTTCCCAGATAGAGGAGGACTGTTCTTTGGTCGAGGGTATACGAGTAGCTGCGCTCCGTTGCTAAAACCTCCAAATAAGCTCTCAAGGTTCATTTGTAGGAGAACATAGGGCAGTCAAGGACTCCAGACCCATCCAAATGAGGTGCTGCATGTGGCACTCTGCCTTTCTTTAAAATAATAGTAATAGTGGTAATAATAATAATAATAATAATAAAGTAAAATAAAATAAAATTTAAAAATAGAAAAAATATCCTGCTTAGGCCAGTCAGGCCTAATAAACCTTCTGAACTACAAGTGTCAATAGCTGATGATTATGCAGACTGGAGCCTGTAGCAAAAATGAGTTGCCACTAAGGCCATAATCTCTGCTGCGGTTTTGCACGTGGCATTTGCCTTGGTACATCAAGATCCCTGAGGAGAACTGGACCTGATTCATGGACAGATCAACAAAGCTAAAGCCTGATGGGGCACTCTGGCCCACTTGCAGCAGTCCAACCACCAAAAAACAAAAGCAAACTATTTAAAGCTTTGCCTGAGTGGGGTACCTGTGCTGACAGTGTGGAGTCTGCTTGAAATTCTCTCTCTCCCCCTCTTTTTGCCTCTCTCCCACTTGAACTCTCTCAAAATAAATAAATAAACTTTAAAAAATAAGGCTTGGGGTGCCTGGGTGGCTCAGTCGGTTAAGCGTCCGACTTCAGCTCGGGTCATGATATCACGGTTCATGATTTCGAGCCCCGCATCAGGGTCTGTGCTGATGGCTCAGAGTCTGGAGCCTGCTTCAGATTCTGTGTCTCCCTCTCTCTCTGCCCCTCCCCTGCTCACGCTCTGTCTCTCTGTCTGTCTCTCTCTCTCTCTCAAATAAGTAAACATTTCAAAATAATTTCAACCAATTTGACAATAAATTACATATTAAAAAAAATTTTTTTTTCATAAAATTAAAGCGTTGCATGGAGCATGCAGACCCAGGAGAGGGCTACACTCCTGAAGGCAGCACCAGCACAGATGGAACAGGAAGCACTGGAAAACTGAAAAAAGTGCTCCCACCTCCCAAACCCACATCTTCCATCCCACATCTACGGGCATCAGATGGGACCAGGAACCCAAGATCCACCCCTGGCACCAACAAAGACTGCGATGGTGCTCCAGTGGCACCAGGCAAATAAAGCAGACCCAAATGACGTTGCAAGGTCTGTGAAAACTAAATTGTCGTTGGAACCACATCCCCAAAACAGTCTAGACCTCCATGCTAAACCTAAACAGGATGATTGACTGCTAAAAGAGAAGACTCAACTAGCATTCAGACTCTCGTAACATAATAGACAGAATGTCTGGGATACAATAAAAATCAGATTTCATAGCAAAATCTATTTTAAAAATCATAATATGAATGAAAAGATATCAACAGAAGCCAATACCAAGATTAATTGGATGTTGGAACTGCCTGACAAGGATTTTAAAGTAATTATCATAAAAATGATTCAACATGGAATTACAAATGAACTCAAAACAAATGAAGAGAGAGACATTCTCACCAAATATAAGATATAAAAAAAGAACCAAATGGAAATGACAGGATTGAAAAATATAAGCGAAATTTAAAACTCAGGGAAAAGATGGGGCTCTTGGGTGGCTCAGTCGGTTAAGCGTCTGACTTCGGCTCAGCTTGTGGTTTCACAGTTCTTGGGTTGGAGTCCCTTGTCGGGCTCTGTAGTGACAGCTCAGAGCCTGGAGTCTGCATCAGATACCGTATCCATGTCTTTCTGCCCCCCTCTCTCTCTCAAAAATAAATAAACATTTAAAAATTTTTAAAAACTCATGCAAAAGGATCAATGGCAGATAAATTTGACAGAGAATAAATGATCCTAAAGATAAAACAATAGGGTGCCTGGGTGGTTATGTCAGTTAAACCTCCAACTCTTGGTTTCGGCTCAGGTCATGACTTCATGGTTCATGAGTTCAAGCCCCTCATCGAGCTCTGTGCTGACAGCACAGAGCCCACTGGGGGTTCTCTGTCTCCCTCTCTCTCTGTCCCTCCCCTGCTCTCTCTCTCTCTCTCTCTCAAAATAAATAAATAAATAAACTTAAACAAAATAGAACAATAAAACTTACCCAATCTGAATAACAGAAAGAAAATACACTGGAAAAAAAAAAAGATTAACAGAGACTCAGGGACATATAAGACAATAACGAAGATCTAAGATTCTTATCATCGGACTACCAGAAGTAGAAGGGCAAGAGAGTGGCAGTGAAAAAGTATTAAAAGAAACAGTTGTTGAAACCTCCTCAAGTTTGGAAAAGATCTAAACCTGCAGATTGAAGAAGCTGGGGAAACCCTAGTAGAATTAACCAAAAGAAATCCATGCCAATACATCATAATTAAATTTCTGAAAACTAGGGGTGCCTGGCTGGCTCAGTTGAAAGAGCATGTGACTCTTGGTCTAAAGGTCATGAGTTCAAGCCCCACGTTGGGTATAGACATCACTAAAGTAAATTTCTGAAAACTAAAAACAAACGAAAAGCCTTGAAAGCAGTTAGAGAAAGATGACATATTATGTATAAGGAAACACTGAAAAATGACACCTTATGTATAAGGGATCACTGATTTTTATTTTATTTTATTTTATTTTATTTTATTTTATTTTGAGAGAGAGTGAGTGTGTGTGTGTGTGCGTGCACACACGTGCTCATAAGTGGGAGGGGGGAAAGACAGAAGGAGAGGGAGAGAGGGAGAGAATCTCAAGCAAGCTCCACACCCAACATGGAGTCCAACGCAGGGCTTGATCCCACAACCCTGGGATCATGACCTGGACTGAAACCAAGAGTCGAATGCTCAACTGACTGAGCCACCCAGGTGCCCCTAGGAAGTATGAAAACATGCAGACTAAAAGGAAGTGGCGGGGCGCCTGGTTGGCTCAGTCGGTTGGGTTTCCGACTTCGGCTCAGGTCATGATCTCACGGTTGGTGAGTTCGAGCCCCGCATCGGGCTCTGTGCTGACAGCTCGGAGCCTGGAGCCTGCTTCAGATTCTGTGTCTCCCTCTCTCTCTGCCACTCTTCCACTTGCACTCTGTGTGTGTCTCTCTCTCAAGAATAAATAAAATTTAAAAATTAAAAAAAAAAGAATTAAGTTTTCTCCATTTCAAAGTGGCAAAACCCTGCTATAAGTAGACTGTAATAAGTTACATCTGCACGTTGTAATACTACAGCAACCACTAAGAAAACTATACAAAAAGATTGGGGCTCCCGGGTGGCTCAGTCGGTTAAGTGTCCGACTTCGGCTCAGGTCATGATCTCACGGTTCATGAGTTTGAGCCCCACATCGGGCTCTGTGCTGACAGCTCAGGGCCTGGAGCCTGCTTCAGAATCTGTGTCTCCCTCTCTCTCTGGCCCTTCCCCTCTCAAGCCCTGTCTCTCTCTCTCTCTCTCTCTCTCAAAAATAAATAAACATTTTAAAAAATTTAAAAAGAAACAAAACTAGGGGTGCCTGGGTGGCTCAGTTGGTTGAGCCACCGACTTCAACTCAGGACATGATCTCATAGTTCGTGAGTTCAAGGCCTGCATTGGGCTTTGTGCTGACAGCTCAGGGCCTGGAGCCTGCTTCGGATTCTGTGTCTCCCTCTCTGCTCTTCCCCTGCTCACACTCTGTCTCTCTCTCAAAATTCAATAAAGATTTTAAAAAAACTATAGAAAAAGACATACTCAAAATTACATAAATATACAAAAATGGCATTCTAAAATTTGTTTATGGATCCAAAGGAAGGGAAAAGGAGAGGAGCAGAAGAATGAGAATTAGAGGGAATAAATAGAAAACAAATAATAAAATGGCAGACATAAGTCCAAAATATCTTAGTAATTATTTTTAGTGTAAATGGTCCAAATATGCCAATTTAAAGATGGAGATTAGCAGAGTAGATACAAAACACAATCCAACTATATATTGTCTACAAGAAATTCACTTCAAATATGGTGACATAGGTAGGTTGAAAGGAAAGGAAAGGAAAAAAGATATGCAATGAAAACATGAAATAAAAAATTTTTTAACGTTTATTCATTTTTGAGAGACGGAGATAGAGCACAAGCAGGGGAGGGGCAGAGCGAGAGGGAGACAGAATCCGAAGAAGGCTCCAGGCTCTGAGCTGTCAGCACAGAGCCCGATACGGGGCTTGAACTCATGAACCGTGAGATCGTGACCTGAGCCAAAGTCAGACGCTCAACCGACTGAGCCAATCAGGTGCCCCAACAACACATTATGTTCAAGTGCCCATGGAACATTCACAAGGTAGACAACTATCTTGGCCATAAAAAATACCTCAACAGGGGCACCTGTGTGGTTCAGTCAGTTAAGCGTCCAACTTGGCTTAACATGACTCAGTTCATGATTTTGGGGTTCGTGAGTTTGGGCCCCATGTCAGGCTCCTCACTGGTGGTGCGGAGCCTGCTTGGGTTTCTCACGCTCTCCTCTCTCTCTGCCCCTCTCCTGCTTGTGCTATCTCTCTCTCTAACTAAATAAATAAATAAAAACTTAAGAGGAAAAAAAACTCAACAAAGTCAGAAGAATTGGAATCATACAGTGTATATTCTCTGACCATATGGAATCAAACTAGACATCAATAACAGAAAGACAATAGTAAGATCCCAAGGCACTTATTTCAAAACATGCTTCTCAATAATCCATGGGTCAAGGTGGAAGTCAAAAAGAAATTTTACAAATACATAGAACTGGGAGCGCCTGGCTGGCTCAGTCGGTAGAACACGTGACTCTTGATCTTGGGGCCATAGGTTGGAACCTCACCTTGGGTGTAGAGATTAGTCAAAGAGAAATTTTTAAAGGGGAGACAAGCTAAGATGACAGAATAGTAGGGGGGCCCTAGACCTGCCTCATTCCGCGAACACAGCTAGATGAATATCAAATCATTCTGAAAACCAAAGAAACCAATCTGAGGACTGACAGAACAAACTGCACAACTAACAGGGAGAGGAGAGGCCACATCATAAAAGGTAGGAGGTGCAGAGACGTAGCTTGGGAGAGAAACAGATCGTGGGTACTGTGGAGGGGAGGGAGACCTGGTGACAGAGAGAGGAGTGAGTGCACAGGGGAATCACACAAGGAAAACAGTTCCCCAAAGCCACTGACTGGGAAAATGAGGGTGGATGATTTTTTGTGAGGTTTTACAACCAGCAGAACCCAAAGACTGGAGTTTTAGAGGTGAACGGAGTGGCGGGTGTGCAGGGCTGAGTGCGGAGAAGGAGGGCAGAAGCCTGGGGGCAGACAGTACAATCTGAGAGTCCCCTGGGAGAGATGGTTCCCCCTTCTTGGAGCGCATCTGGGAGAAGCGGCATTGCCTCTCTGGGGACAAAAGAGTCAGCGGGCACCGTTACCTTCCCCTACCCCTCAACGTAGACACAGAGACACCTGCTGACGGTAGCTAACCTGGGTGCCAGCTCTTTGCTGCTCTTTACTCCTCGACTTCTTACGACTGCTCTTCTGCACAAAACTGCATCACTCCCAGTGCAGCGAGGCCGTCACCCAGAGGACCAGAACAGGTCCCCGCCATGCCGGGTTCCTAAAGCTAGGAGATTTAAAACTCAGCCAGCCTGCCTGGGGTAGAGGCCAAGGTGCACTGCACTGCTGGGTGGGGAGACGGCGGGGACACAGACAGGGACACCTGAGACACATGAGGGGAGATCACTTGCTCTTCTGGGGGGGCTTCCCAGACAGCGGCAGATGCAAAATCCCCTCTCCAAGGATGAAAGACCTGTCTGGATCCATTTCCCTTCCCCACCCCTCAGCATAAACTGACTTCAGTAAGCAGCCCAGCACCGACACTTGTGGCCTAAGCCGTTTGCACCAAGCCCCACCACCTTGCGACCTGCAGGTGCTGCTTTTCTGGGGCAAGTGTGACTGGGAGTCAGTGCACTGGGCCACTGCCCCCAGAAGACTAGCACAATCCCCATCCCACCCACCAGTGCCCCCTCCACATCCACTGACCATGGGATGCCGCAAAGCTTCAGCACCAGCGGAAATGCTATCAGGTCTCTTTTAACAAGCAGACCAGAGCGCACCTAGTTGAAACCATACTCTGGCCAAGGCCCAAACACTCCACACTGCAGGCAAGGAGAAATCCTGCAGAGGACTGACCTGAGGGAAAGAGTAGCCCAAACACAGCAGCAGAGTGCACACACCATACACCAGAAACACTTCCTAAAGCTTCAGGCCCTGGACAGTATATGACCTCTTCTTAATAAAGCCAGTACTCTCGGGAGCAGGAAACATAACAGGCTTTCCTAACACACAGAAGACAGAGACCTAGACAAACGCCAAGACGAAGGAATTCATCCCAGAAGAAAGAACAAGAAAAGGTCACGGCCAGGGATCCAATCGAAACAGACATTAGTTACGTGCCTGATTCAGAATTTAAAGCAGCAATCGTAAGGATACTCAATGGGCTAGAGAAAAGTATAGGAGACGCCAGGGAATCCCTTAAATGAAAAATGCTATAAAGGAGATGTGAAACCAACTGCATGTAATGACCACAAGGATGGAAGAAACAGAGGAATGAATAAGTTATATAGAAGATAAAAGTACAGGAAAAAATGAAACCAAAGAGAAGATGAAAAGGAAAATATGGGATCATGAGCCGAGCCTTAGGGTACTAAAGGATTCATACAGCATAATAACATATGTATCATAGGAGTCCCAGAAGAAAAAGAGAGGGAAAAGGGAGCAGAAGGTTTATTTGAGGAAATTATAACTAAAAAGTTCCATAATATGGGGGAGGAAACAGATATTCAAATCCAGGAGGCACAGAGACTTCCCATGAAAAACAGCAAAAGCAGGCCAACACCAAGACATATTGTAGTTAAATTTGCAAAATACAGAGATAAGAACAAAAAATTCTAAAAGCAGCAAGAAAAAAGAAGTCCCTAACTTACAAGAGAAGACAAATAAGGTTAGCAGCAGAAACTTGGCAGGCCAGAAGAGAATGGCATGATACTTTCAATGTGCTGAATGGGAAAAACTTGCAGCCAAGAATACTCTATCCAGCAAAGCTATCATTCAAAATACAAGGAGAGATGAAGAGCTTCCCAGAAAAACAAAATCTAAAGGACTTCAGGACCACTAAACCATCCCTGCAAGAAATGTTAAAGGGAGTGGGAAAGACTAAACGCAACAAAGACTAAAAAGGAACAAAGAAAATCTCCAGAAAAATATGACAAAACAAGGAATAAAATGGCACTAAATTAATCTATCAATAATTAGCACCTGGCTGTCTCAGTTGATGGAGCACATGACTCTTGATCGCAGGATTGTAAATTTGAGCCCCACATTTGGTATAGAGATTACTTAAAAATAAAATCTTAGGGGCACCTGGGTGGCTCTGTCATTTGAGCATCTGACGTTGGCTCAGATCATGATCTCATGGTTCGTAAGTTCGAGCCCCACATCAGGGCTCTCTTCTGTCAATGCTGAGCCTGCTTCAGATCCTCTGTCCTCCTTTCTCTCTGCCCCTACTCCTGCTCATGCTCCCCCCCCTCAAAAATAAACATTAAAAAATAAAATAAAATCTTTAAAACAATTGCTCTGAATGTAAATGGTCTACAAGCTTCAATCAAAAGACATAGGGTGTCAGAATGGATTAAAAAAAAAACAAGACCTATCAATATGTTTCCTACAAGAAACTCCTGTGACCTAAAGACACCTGTAGAATGAAAGTGAGGGAATGGAGAAATATTTATCATGCAAATGGATGTCAAAAGAAAACAGGACTAACAATACTTCTATCAGACAAATTAGATTTTAAACCAAAGACTGTAATAAGAGATGAAGAAGAGTACTACATCATAACAAAGGGGTCTATCAAACAAGAAGATCTAACAATTATAACTATGCTCCCAACTTAGAAGCACCCAAATATATAAAACAACGAATAACAAGCATAAAGAAACTCATTGATAATAATACAATAATAGTAGGGGACGATAACACTCCACTTATAGCATTGGACAGATCATCTAAGCAGAAAACCAACAAGGAAATAATGGCTTTGAATGACACACTGGACCAGATGGACTTAACATATATTCAGAACATTTCATGCTCAAGCAGCAGAATACACATTGTTTTCAATTGCACGTGGGACATTCTCCAGAATAGATTACATACAAGGTCACAAATCAGGCCTCAACAAGTACAAAAAGTTTGGGATCATACCATGTGTATTTTCTGACCATGATGCTATGAAACTTGAAGTCAATCACAAGAAAAAAATTTAGAAAGATCACAAATGCATGGAGGTTAAAGAACATCCTACTACTAAAGAATGAATGGGTCAACCAGGAAATTAAAGAAGAAATTAAAAAATACATAGAAACAAATGATAATGAAAACACAATGGTCCAAAACCTTTGGGTTGCTGCAAAAATAGTCATAAGAAGGAAGTATACAGCAATACAGCTCTACCTCAAAAAGCAAAAAAAAATCTGAAACACACAGCCTAACCTTACACCTAAAGGAGCTATATAAAGAACAACAAATGAAGCCTAAAACCAGCAGAAGGAAATAAAAATAATAAAAATATTAGAGCACAAATAAATGACAGAAAAACGAACAAACAAAACCCCCCAAAAACCCCAATAGAACAGATCCATAAAACCAGGAGCTGGTTCTTTGAAAAAAATTAATAAAATTGATAAACCCCTAGCCAGACTTATTAAAAAAAAAACAGGAGGGGAAGGACCCAAATAAACAAAATCACGAATGAAAGAGGAGAGATCACAACCAACACCATGGAAATGCAAACAGTAATAAGAGAATATTATGAAAAATTAAATGTCAACAAATTGGGCAATCTGGAAGAAGTGGATAAATTCCTGGAAACATATAAACTACCAAAACTGAAGCAGGAAGAAATAGAAAATTTGAACAGACCCATAACTAGCAAAGAAATTGAATCAAATCAAAAATCAAAAATCTCCTAAAAAACAAAAGTCCAGGACCAGGTGACTTCCCAGGCGAATTCTACCAAACATTTAAAGAAGAGTTAATAACCCATTCTTCTCAAGCTATCTCAACAAATAGAAATGGAAGGAAAACTTTCAAACTCATTCTATGACACCAGCATTGCCTTGATTCCAAAACCAGACAAAGACCTCACTGAAAAAGAGAACTACGGGCCAATGTCCCTGATGAACATGGATGCAAAAATTCTCAACAAAATACTAGCAAATCCAATCCAGCAGTATATTAGAAGAATCACTTACCACAATCAAGTGAGATTTATTCCTGGGTTGCAAAGGTGGTTCAATATTCACAAATCAATCTACGTGGCAGACCACATTAATAAAAGAATGGATAAGAACCACAGGATCCTCTTAATAGATGCAGAAAAAAGCATTTGACAAAGTACAGTATCCATTCTTGATAAAAACCCTCAACAAAGTAGGGATAGTGGGAGCATATCTCAACATATACGAAAGACCCACACCTAATATCATCCTCAATGGGGAAAAACTGAGAACTTTTCCTCTACAGCCAGGAACAAGACAGGGATGTCCGCTCTCACCACTGTTATTTAACATAGTACTGGAAGTCCTAGCCTCAGCAATCAGATAACAAAAAAGAAATAAAAGGCATCCAAATGGGCAAGGAAGGAGTCAAACTTTCACTGTTTGCAGACAACCTGATACTCTATGTAAAAAACCCAAAGGACTCCACCAAATAACCCAGTTAAAAAATGGGCAGAAGATCTGAACTGATACATGAATTCAGTAAAGTTGCAGGATGCAAAATCAATGTATAGAAATCTAGGTATAAGATACCTAGGAATAAATCTAACAAAAGAGGTAAAATTTCTGTACTCTGAAAACTATAGAAAGCTTATGAAAGAAACTGAAGACAACACAAAGAAATGGGAAAACATTCCCTGCTCATGGATTGGAAGAAAAATTAGTTAAAATGTCTATACTACCTGAAGCTATCTACATATTTAATGCAATCCCTCTCAAAATACCACCAGCATTTTTCATAGAGCTAGAACAAACAATCAAAATTTGTATGGAACCACAAAAGACCCTAATAGCCAAAGCAATCTTGAAAAAGAAAACCAAAGTTGGAGGTATTACAATTCCAGACTTCAAATTATATTACAAGGCTGTAGCGATCAAGACAGTATGGTACTGGCACAAAAACAGACACATAGATCAGTGGAACAGAATAGAGATCCTAGAAGTGGACCCACAACTATATGGTCAACTAATTTTCAACAAAGCAAGAAAGAATATACAATGGGAAAAAGACAGTCTCTTCAAGAAATGGACTTGGAAAAACTGGACAGCAACATGCAAAAGAATGAAACTGGACCACTTTCTTCCACCATACACAAAAATAAAATCAAAATGGATGAAAGACCTAAATGTGAGACAGGAAGCCATCAAAATCCTAGAGGAAAACACAGGCAGTAACCTCTTTGACATTGGCAATAGCAACTTCTTACTGGATACATCTCTGGAGGCAAGGGAAACAAAAACAGTAATGAGCTATTGGGACTTCATCAAGATAAAAAGCTTCTGAGCAGTGAAGGTAACAATAACAAAACTAAAAGGCAACCTTCAGAATGGGAGAAGATATTTACAAACGACATATCTGATAAAGGGCTAGTATCCAAAATCTATAAAGAACTTATCAAACTCAACACCCAAAGAACAAATGATCCAGTGAAGAAATGGGCAAAAGACATGAATAGACACTTCTCCAAAGAAGACATCCAGATGGCTAACAGACACATGAAAAGATGCTCAACATCATTCATCATCAGGGAAATGCAAATCAAAACTAAAATGAGTTACCACCTCACACCTGTCAGAATTCCTAAATTTACAACACAGGAAACAACAGATGTTGGCAAGGATGTAGAAAAAAAGGAACGCTCATGCACTGTTGGGGGGAATGTAAACTGTGCAGCCGCTCTGGAAAACAGAATGGAGGTTCCTCAAAAAGTTGAAAATAGAAATACCCTACCACCCAGCATTTGCACTACTAGGTATTTACCCAAAAAATACTAAAATACTAACATGAAGGGATACATGCACCCCAATGTTTATAGCAGCATTGTCCACAATAGCCAAATTATGGAAAGAGCCCACATGTCCATTGACTGATGAATGGATACAGAAGATGTGGGGGCCCCTGGGTGGCTCAGTCGGTTGAGTGTCCAACTTTGGCTCAGGTCATGATCTCACAGCTCGTGAGTTGGAGCCCCGCGTCGGGCTCTGTGCTGACAGCTCAGAGCCTGGAGCCTGCTTTGGATTCTGTATCTTCTGTCTCTGACCCTCCCTCCCCTCTGTCAAAAATAAATAAACATTAAAAGTTTTTTAAAAAGAAGATGTGGTATATATATACATATAATGGAATATTACTCAGCCATAAAAATGAATGAAATCTTACCATTTGCAACAATGTGGATGGAGGTAGAGAGTATTATGCTAAGTGACATAAGTCAGAGAAAGACAAATATGTGATTTCACTCATATGTGGAATTTATGAAACAAAACAGATGAACATAGGGGCGCCTGGGTGGCTCAGTCGGTTGAGCGTCTGACTTTGGCTCAGGTCATGATCTCACAGTTCGTGGGTTCGAGCCCCGCGTCGGGCTCTGTGCTGACAGCTCAGAGCCTGGAGCCTGTTTCAGATTCTGGGTCTCCCTCTTTCTCTGACCCTCCCTTGTTCATGCTTTCTCTCTGTCTCAAAAATAAATAAATGTTAAAAAAAATAAATAAAAATAAAATAAAATAAAACAGATGAACATAGGGGGAGAAAGAGAGAGAGGAAAGCAAACCATAAGACACTCTTAATTACGGAGAACAAACTGCGGGTTGCTGGAGGGGAGGTGGGAGGGGAAGGGCTAAACGGTAGATGGGGATTAAGGAAGGCACTTGTTGGGATGGGCACTGGGTGCTGTATGCAAGTAATGAGTGGCTAAATTCTACACCTGAATATTACACTGTATGTTAACTGGAATTTAACTAAAAATTTGAAACTACAGAAAAACGGTTTTTAATAAAAATATTTTAAAAAGCAAATACATACAAATGAAAGAAAAGAGAGAATAACATAATGTGTGCAATGCACTAGGGCAGTACCTAGAGGGAAATTTGTAGCACTAAATGCTTACATTAAAAAAGACGAGGAGCACAGTGGCTCAGTCGGTTAAGCACCTGACTTTGGCTCAGGTCATGATTTCATGGTTTACAGGTTTGAGCCCTGCATCGGGCTCTGTGCTGACAACTCGGAGCCTGGAGGTTGCTTCAGATTCTGTGTCTCCCTCTCTCCTTGCCCCTACCTTACTCGTACTCTCTCTCTCTCTCTTGAAAATAAAACATTTAAAAAAAATTTTTTTAAAGAAAAGAGGAGAGCTTGGGAGTCCTTGGTGGTCCATCAATTAAGCATCTCACTCTTGATTTTGACTCAGGTCACAATCTCAAATTTTTGAGGATTCAAGCCCATGTTAGGCTCTGTGCTGGTGACACAGAGCCTGCTTGGGATTCTCCCTCTTTCTCTGCCCCTCCCCCACTCATGCTCTCTCTGTCTCTCAAAATAAATAAGTAAAAGAAAAAGAAAAGAGGAAAGTTCTTTTAAATTCATGTAACATTGTGTGCCAACTCTACTCCAATTTAAAAAATAAATAAGAAAAAAGAAAAGAAAGAAAGAAAGTTCTCAAATCAATAATCTGGTTCCTACCCCCAAGAAACTAAGAAAAAATAGAGTGAAATAGACCCAAAGCAAGCAGAAGGAGGGAAACAATAAAAAGCAAAAACCAATAAAATAGAAAATGGAAAAACAATAGGTAAAATCAATGAAGCTAAAGGCTCAATCTTTGAAAAGATCAATGAAACTGAAAACCTCTGGCAAGACAAAGATAAAAAGAGAGAAAATACAAATCACGAACATCAGTAATGAAACATGGGATACCTCTGCAAATCCTGCAGCTATTAAAAAGATAGTAAGGGGGCACCTGGGTGGCTCAGTCGGTTAGGCGTCTGACTTCGGCTCAGGTCATGATCTCAGGGTCTGTGGGTTCCAGCCCCGCGTTGGGCTCTGTGCTGACAGCTCGGAGCCTGGAGCCTGCTTCGGCTCCTGCGTCTGCCTCTCTCTCTGACCTTCCCCCACTTGTGCTGTGCTCTCTCTCCGCCTCTCAAAAATAAATAAATGTTAACAAAAATTTTTTTAGGGGCGCCTGGGTGGCTCAGTCGGTTAAGTGTCCGACTTCAGCTTAGGTCATGATTTCGAGGTTCATGAGTTCAAGCCCGGCATCGGGCTCTGTGCTGGCAGTGTGGAGCCTGCTTGGGATTCTTTCTCTCCCCCTCTCTCTGCTTCTGTCCTGCTGTCTCTCTGTCTCTCTCTCTCTCTCTCAAAATAAATAAATAAAGTTTAAAAAATAGGATAATACTATGAACAACTTTATGCTCATAAACTCAACAACTTAGAAGAAATCAACCAAGTGCTCTAAAAGTACAAACTATCAAACTCATCCAAATAGCCCTGTAACGATTACAGAGATTAGATATGTTATTTTGCCCTCAAAAAAGGAATCTCCAGATGCAGATGTTTTCACTGGAGAATTCTACCAAACATTTATTTATTTATCTATTTTACACTTATTTGTTTTTGAGAAACAGAATGAGACAAAGTGGGAGTGGGGGAGGGCCAGAGAGAGGGAGACAGAATCCGAAGCAGGCTCCAGGCTCCGAGCTGTCAGCACAGAGCCCAACGCCGGGCTCGAACCCACGAGCTGTGAGATCATGACCTGAGCCAAAGTCGGACGCTCAACCGACTGAGCCACCCAGGCACCCCTCTACCAAACATTTAAAGAGAAATTAGCACCAATTTTACAGAATCTCTTCCAGATAAGAAAACATTTCCCACCTCATTTTGTGAGGCCTGTTTTGCTTTGCTACCAAAATCAGGGGAAAAGGCACAAAAAGAAAAAAAGAAAACTGCAGACTGAGAGATCTCATGACCTCAGCCACAGAAAAATTCAACACAATATTGGCAAATCAAATCCAGCAATGTTTGTTTTTTTAAGTTTGTTTATTGAACTTATTTTTGAGAGAGGACGAGCGAGCAGGGGAGGCACTGAGAGATGGAGAGAGCGAGAATCCCAAGCAGGTTCCGCACTGTGAGTGCAGAATCCGATGTAGGGCTCAATCTCACAGACCGAGAGATCATGACCCAAGCCGAAGTCCAGAGTCTGACATGTAACCAACTGAGCCATCCAGGTGCCCCGCCCCCCAGCAATGTTTAAAAAGAATTATACCAGGGGCACCTGGGTGGCGCAGTCGGTTAAGCGTCCGACTTCAGCCAGGTCACGATCTCGCGGTCCATGAGTTCGAGCCCCGCGTCAGGCTCTGGGCTGATGGCTCGGAGCCTGGAGCCTGTTTCCGATTCTGTGTCTCCCTCTCTCTCTGCCCCTCCCCCGTTCATGCTCTGTCTCTCTCTGTCCCAAAAATAAATAAAAAAAAAAAAAAAGCGTTAAAAAAAAAAAAAAAAAAAGAATTATACCATAATACTTAAAAAGAAGTGTACCATAACCAAGTGGGATTTATTCTAAGTATGAAAGACCGGTTTGATATTCAAAACTCAATGTAATCCGCCATTATCAACAGAAGACAAATCATACGATCATATCAATTGATGCAAAAAAAAAAAAACCATAACAACCCAACATTTGACAAACTCCAACAGCCAGACTTCTGGTTCCTGGAGACGATGCAGTGGACACCCCTCTCCCTATTTCTACCACTAATTAGGGAATCCAGGGCAAAGATCAAATAAATAGTATTTCTTATTATAAATCACAATATCAGTATCATAGTAACAGACAGAAAAGCTACTTAATTCTTGGCCATGTGTGATCTTCTGTCTAAATATGTCATCCATAGGATAAAAACATCAGTGAGATTATTTTCATTTGATTAGGAAAACTACAAGAGACATTCAGGATTCAGGCAACTTAGCCATGGGGATATGCATTAGCTTATGCGCCTGTGGCCTATGAGTAACTATAATATTACACTTGGGAATTGTACGTTAGAAATTTTCAAAATGGAAAAGGCAGTTGATTGCCTTTTTTGTTGTTTATTTGGTAATAATGGATATTTGCCTTTGAGAGGGAACTCGGAATATTATCTGTTGTAAGTTATTTTTGTGTTCTCTTAGAATAAGGACCAGAAAACTATGGCCCATGACCAACTGTGGACCACTGTCTATTTTTGTAAGTAAAGTTTTATCGCAACACACACACAAAACCAATAGCATTTCTGCATACTAACAATCAAATGTAAAAACACAATGCCGTATAGGGGCACCTGGGTGGCTCAGTCGGTCAAGTATCCAATTCTTGACTTCGGCTCAGGCCATGATCTCGGTTGTGGGTTCAAGTCCCGCATCAGTATCTGTGCTGACATCTCCAAGCCTGCTTAGGATTCTCTCTCTCTCCCTCTCTCTGCTTCTCCCTACCTTTCTCAAAATAAATAAATAAGCATTAAAAAAACAAAACAAAACAAAATACCATATATGATTGCTCCAAAAGAATAAAATACTTAGATATACAGGGGCACCTGGATGGCTCACTCAGTTGAGTGTCGGACTTGTGATTTCAGCTCAGGTCATGATCCCAGGGTCTTGGGATGGAGCCTCACATTGGGCTCTGTGCTGAGCGTGGAGCCTGCTTAAGATTATCTCTCTCTTGTTCTGCCCCTCTCCCCCACTTGCACTCTTTAAAACATAAAAGAAAAAATGGGACGCATGGGTGGCTCAGTCCGTTAAGCATCCGACTTCAGTTCAGGTCATGATCTCACAGTTCATGAGTTCGAGGCCCTCATCGGGCTCTGTGCTGACAGCTCAGAACCTGAAACCTGCTTCGGATTCTGTGTCTCCCTCTCTCTGTCATCCACTCGCGCTGTCTCTCTCTCTCTCTCTCTCTCTCTGTCTCTCACAAATAAATAAAACAAAAAAAAATTTAAGAAAATTAAAAAGAAAAAGAAAACAGGAGAAAATCTTCAAGACACCAGGCTAGACAAAGAGTTCTTATACATGACACTGAAAGCACAATCTACAGAAGGGGGATGTGGCACATTGGGCATCATCCAAACTAAAAAATTTTGCCTTTAAAGAGATGAAAAGATGAGCTACAGACTGGGAAAAAAGTTTGCAAAACATATATCCAACACAGAACTTGCATCTAAGATATATTGTTTTAATTTTTTAGAGTTTTATTTATTTATTTTGAGAGAGAGAGAGAGAGTGCAGGGGAGGAGAGAGAGGGGGGAGAGAGGATCCCAAGCAGGCTCCATACTGTCAGCACAGAGCCCCACACGGGGCTCGCTCCCACAAACCATGGGATCATGACCTGAGCCTAAACCAAGAGCCGGCCACCCGACCTACTGAGCCACCCCGGCACCCCATATCTAAAATACAATTTTAAACTCTCAGAACTCAACCACACAAGCCAATTAGAAAACCAAACAATCATCATTAGCAAATGGGGCCCGAAGACATGACAAAACATTTCACCCAAAAGATACATAGATGGCAAATAATGACGTCGACATCATTAGCCACCAAGGAAATGTATTTGAAAACCACAATGAGATATCCCTACCCGACTATCAAAATGGCTAAAATAAAAAGTAGTGACAATACTAAATGCTGGAGAGGATGCAGAGAAACTGGACCACCTCTACAGTTGACCCTTGAACAACGCAGAGCTTAGGGGCACTGACCACCCCCCTACACAGTCAAAAATCCATGTATAACTCGTGACTCCCCCAAAACTTAACTACTAATAGCCTACTGTTGACCAAAAGTCTTACTGGTAACCTAAACCGTCGATGAACACATATTTTGTCTATGTATCGTATACTGTACTCTTGCGATCAAGTAAGCGAGAGAAAAGGAAATGTTATTAAGAGAATCATAAAGCAGAGAAAATACTTTCATAGTACCCTACTGTATTTATGGGGGGGGCGGGAATCCACCGGTAAGTGGACCCACGCAGTTCCAACCTGTGTTCTGTGTTGTTCAAGGGTTAACTCTGCGTTGCTAGGGAGATTGCAAAATGATCCAGCTAGTCTGGAAAACAGTTCGGCAGTTCCTTATAAAAGTAAACACGCAACCACCATACGGTCCTGCATTGCCTTCCTGGGCATGTATCCGAGAGAAATGAAAACTCATATTCACACAGAAACCTGTACATGAGTGGTCTTAGCAGCTTTGTTCATAAGGGGCCAACAGTGGAATTAACCCAGACATCCTTCAGTGGGTGACTGGTTAAAACAAACAGCAGGCACATCCATAGGATGGGCTGCGCCCGGGGATGAAATCCAAGACCTTAGTCGGATCTCAAAGGAATCACGCTGAGTGGAAAAAGCCAATCTCAAAAGGTTTCATATTGTACGGTTCCATTTATGTAACATTCTTGAAATAACACAATTATAGAGATGGAGAATGGATTAGTGGTTGCCAAGGGGACGGGGAGGGGGGAGGGGGACTGTAAAGGCATAGTGCAGGGCTCTCTGTGCTGATGGAACAATTGTGTCTTGACTGCAGTGGCTGTTCCATGAATCCACACATGTGACAGAATTGCACAGCACGACACACACACACACACACACACACACACGCGCACACACACAGATGAGTGCACGCAAACTGGCGAAATCTGAACAAAGTTGGTGGATGGTACCAATGTCAATTTCCTCTTTTCGATACTGGACTATAGTCATGCAAAGGCTGCATAAAGGGCCCGGGGAATCTCTTTGTATCCCTTTTGGGGGGCAACTTCGTGTGGAGTTATTATTTCAAAATGAAAAACGAAAACAAAAAACAATGGGCATGGAGAAGGGGACTGTGTTCCGCGGGCAGGGTCTGCGGCCCTGAACTCATGGACAGTAGCCTGGTGGCAAGGCCACTGGCTGATGGAGTGTCGGCCTCTGTGGGGGATTGCACAAGACCCACGGCCCCGTTTGTGACCCATGTGAACTGATGCCGCGGAACAGGACCCTTTCAGGATGGGTCAGGGGACCCTGTCCCTCCCCTGCTTGTGCTCTCTCTCTCTCCATAAATAAATAAATTTTAAAAATAATAAATAAAAAATAAGATGGATTCCTGAAAGAAAAAATTGAAGATAATAGGTCACCAAGGCACTCCTCCTAGGAGGGCACACATTAATTTTTTTTTTAATTTTAAGTAAACTCTACACCACATGTGAGGCTCAACTCATGACCCTGAGATCAAGAGTCGCATGTTCCATGGCCTGAGCCATCCAGGTGCCCCAAAGGAGCACACATTTTAAACAGGCAGTATGGACTCGAGATATGGCAATTCTCCACAGGAGAACCTCCCATTTGAAGAAAATGTTTAACCCCAAAGTTGGGGATAAGAGGCAGCGGCCCAGACTGGCCCTAAGAGATTCTGACCACAGGTCACCTGGTTGGCTCAGTCGGTTTTGAGCATCCAACTTAGACTCAGGTCATGATCTCAGAGTTCGTGAGTTCAAGCCCCACGTCGGGCTCTCTACTGTCAGCATAGAGCCCGCTTCGGATCCTCTGTCCCCCTGCCTCTCTGCCCCTCCCCCACTCGCCATCTCCCTCAAAAATAAGTAAACACTTAAAAAAACCAAGAGACTCTGGTCCTTTTCATGTTACCTCTTCCCCTCCCACACCTACAGCAGGAAGGCAGCCATGCAACTGGACACGTTGAGTGGCTGAGAAGAGATGGGGGGTAGGAGACACTAACCTAGTGTTTCTCTTCCCATCCTGTTGGCCAGCGGGTCAGAGTGGTTATAGACTGATGGCACTGGCAATAGGTATGAGGGGATGATCCCAACTCGGCCCTGGAGGGGTACACATGTCCCTAGGAAGACACAAGCTACACAAAGACATCTCAAGATGAGTCTAGACTCCTCAGTGGGGCAGATACGGGGGGAGATGAGTAGGCGTGGGTGCTTCAGACACCGGGCATACCCATCACGTGGCCACAATAGGACGGTGATATCTTGGGCTGGTGGGGAAGGAACACCTCAGACCCAGGGGTTTGGGTGTAGAGGGGAGCGGGCGGGACCATTAGGCTTTCTTGGCTCTTGCCTGCAGGACCCTTGACTTGTCCTGTCATCTCAGAATGCTGTGGACACCTTGTCCTGGACCCCAGGTCAACAAAATGCCGCTGCTGACATGGTTAGAAACATACCAGCAGAACCAACGGGTGCCTGGGCGGCCCAGTCGGTTAAGCGTCAGACTTCGGCTCAGGTCATGATCTCACACTTTGCGAGTTTGAGCCCCACATCGGGCTGTCTGCTGTCAGCACAGAGCCTGTTTCAGATCCTCTGTCTGCACCCCCCTTCTCTCTCTGCCCTTCCCTTGCTTGTGCTCTCTCTCTGTCTCCGTCTGTCTCTCTCAAAAATAAATAAACATTAAAAAAAAAAAACAAAAACAGTTCCCTGTGAGCAGGCCGTGGGCAGGGGCTGGGCCGGCTGGGGTAGCCTAATTGTTCTCTGTAGAAACACGCCGGCCTGCTTTGCGGGACATGCTGAACTCCACTCAAAGGGTTCGTCTGCATAACAGAGGCAAAGTTGGCGTTTTTCAGTTATAATGAATGTGATAAATGATTCTATCCTGCTACAGTTTCTGCCCCGGTAGGGTACGCCTTCTTTTTTTTTTTTCCATTTATTTTTTTTTATTTTGAGATAGAGCACAAGCCGAGGGACGGGCAGAGAGAGGGAGAGAGAGAATCCCAAGCAGGCTCTGAACTGTCAGCACGGAGCCTGATGCGGGGCTGGAACTCACAAACTGTGAGATCATGACCTGAGCTGAAATGGAGTCAGATGCTTAACCGACTGGCTCACCCGGGCGCCCCAAGGGTACCACTTCTAACACGGACATCAGGCCTCTACTTGCCTGCCACACACAGACCAGTCTAAGCTCGTTGGTCTGACTGGAGATACACGATCCCGTTGCCCTGGACTTCTGGCCGGCCACCGTAAGGCAGAGGGTGTGCCATTGGGAAAACCTCTTGCCGAACCAGGATTAATGACATATTCAGCTGGCTCGGCTCTGGACCAGGAGCCTGGCTGTGGTCTGTCTGGGATCGTCAGACCAGGTCTGATCATTCTACCGGGAGTCAAAGCCATGGTTACCACCATCTGATTTGACTCAAGACAAATAGAAAGGATTTCGTCCAAGCTCCTATCAGTACAATTACTTGGGGCATCCGATCGGGTGGCCTGCGCTTCTAAAAAAGAGTTCTTAGCTGGGGGCGCCTGGGTGGCTCAGTCGGTTAACCGTCCAACTTCGGCTCAGGTGATGGTCTCCGTTCGTGGGTTCGAGCCCCGCATTGGGCTCTCTGCTGTCAGCACAGAACCAGAATCAGGTCTTCTGTCTTCCTCTCTCTCTCTGCCCTTCCCTGCTTCACACACCCTGCTCAAAGTAAACAAATAAACATTAAAAAAAAAAAAAAAAGAATTCTGAGCTGAATACATGAGGCATCGGGCAGTGCAGTTGTAGGGAAACAGCTGTGTCCGTCATGGTGGTGACTTTGCACAGCCTCACATAGGCCACCAGGGGAAGGCTTGACTCAAGTGTGACAGCGGTCTTGGCGGAAGGTCCTGCGATCTTCCCCGGGACGTGGCAAGACAAGCAGCCCGGTGGGGAGCCTGGTGAGGACTTTCCCTCACCCCCCTGGCTCTGGGGCAGATGGGACTCCCCACCATGACCACACGGAGGGTCCGGCTGCAGGCTTCCGTGTAAGTCTACAAAACTGCTTGGCTGCCCTTTTGAGTTGGCTGCTCAATGACAGAGCGACTCACTACCTGTGCCATCTGGCTTCTCTGGTTGACTGTCAGCCTGTGGCACTAGGGACGTGGCAGCTGGCAGCACGCTGGGCTTACTTTTGCCGGCTCTGTAAGAAGCATTTGGGCTTCCTGTCTCTTTCCTGGCTGAATCTGTGGACATGTGACGAGCCAGCCTAGCAACGGCCACCACAGGGCCGCTGAAGAACTGCTTGCCCGAGCGACAGGAATGTGCGGAAATGCGAGGGAGGGTAGGCTCTCTCACACTGTGGCATTTTGATGAAACACCTTCCCGGTGTCACCTTATCTTACAATTGCCCGCGTCAGCTCCCTGAGTCACATTGACCCAGATGCATTGCCACCTGTGAGGAAGGCAGAACTCTGTGGCACGTTAGCCTTTGTGAACCCCCTAGGGGCTTGGGCGTCGCTTAAGCGATTCTAAAAGGCAAGGCAGGAAACCATAACTGCCATTTTTCTAGAAGAAAACCCCAATGGAAAGAAATCAGTTCATCGGTGTAATCTTAGAACACAGATCACAGACATTTTATTTTTAAGTTTATTTATTTATTTTGAGAGGGAGAGAGCACACACACAGGAAGGGCAGAGAGAGAGAGAGAGAGAGAGAGAGAGAGAATCCCAAGCAGGCTCCGCACTGCCAGTGCAGAGCCCGACGTGGGGCTCGAACTCGCAAACCGTGACATCATGACCTGAGCCAAACCCAGGCGCCCCAAGATCACAGACATTTTGCAGCAAAAAGGGTATTCGGAGATTAGTTAGACCAACAACAGCCAAAATCAAACGGGCACAGAGTTTTGAACCTGTCATACAGGTCAGAAATGGAGACACCTCAGGGCGCCTGGGTGTGGCTGGTCGGTTAAGCGTCCAACTCTTGATGTCGGCTCAGGTCATGTTCTCATGGTTCATGGGATCGAACCCCACATCAGATTCTATGCAGACAGCCAGGATGCTGCTTGGGATTCTTTCTCTTTCCCTCTCTCTCTGCCCTTGCCCTGCTCACTTGCTCTCTCACTCAAAATAAATAACAACAACAACAAAAAAAAAACACTAAAAAAAAAAAAAAAGAGGGCATCTGGGTGTCCCAGTCTGTAAGTGTCCAATTTCAATTCAGCTCAGGTCATGATCTCACAGTTCATGGGTTCAAGCCCTGTGTCGGGCTCTGTGCTGACGGCTCGGAGCCTGGAGCCTGCTTCGGATTCAGTGTCTCCCTCTCTCTCTGCCCCTCCCCTGCTCCCACTCTGTCTCTCTCTGTCTCAAAAATAAACATTAAAAAAAATTTTTTTAAGTGAAAGCTGGGGCACCTGGGTGGCTCAATCAGTTAAGTGTCCAACTTCGGCTCAGGTCATGATCTCGCAGTTCATGGGTTCGAGCCCGGCGTCGGGCTCTGTGCTGATGGCTCGGAGCCTGGAGCCTGCCTCAGATTCTGTCTCCTTCTCTCTCTCTCTGCCCCTCCTACCACTCTCAAAAATAAGTAAACTTTAAAAAAAATTTTTTTTAAGTCAAAGCTTAGGGGTGCCGTGGTGGCTCAGTCGGTTAAGTGTCAGATTCTGTGTCTCTTCTCTCTGCCCCTCCTCTGCTTGCGTTCTGTCTCTCTCTCAAAAAAAAAAAATAAACATTAATTTTTGTTTTAAATAAAACATTTAAAAAATGCACAGACACATAGAGGACAATTTTCACTCTTGGGGAAAATGCCCACCCAACAAAGGGTACTACATGACGTGCTCAGGTAACGTCAGCAACGCTAATCCACAGCACCAGCCTTCGGCCTGCACACTGGCGTTCCTGTGTTGCGAACGATTTCTACTTGGCACCTGGCTGCCCTCTTGATCCCAATCTCTGTTCTGAGGCTGTCGCCCCACCCCCGCCTGTTGCCTTGTGACATGTACTTTTGGGCTTGGAGGAGGGTGATTAGCAAGTGAACCAAAAGCTTGTTTGTTTCACTTGCAGCGTTTGGTCAAATGCATGAATCCAACTTATACTTGTGCCGTAGTTATACAGCTGCCCTTTAAACAAAGCAAAGGGGGGCGCCTGGGTGGCTCAGTCGGTTAAGCGTCCGACTTGGGCTCAGGTCATGATCTCGCGGTCCGTGAGTTCGAGCCCCGCTTCGGGCTCTGTGCTGACAGCTCAGAGCCTGGAGCCTGTTTCAGATTCTGTGTCTCCCTCTCTCTCTGACCCTCCCCCGTTCATGCTCTGTCTCTCTCTGTCTCAAAAATAAATAAACGTTAAAAAAAAATTTAAACAAAACAAAGGTTAGAAGTGCTGACCTCCACCCCATACAGTCAAACATCAGCGTGTAACTTCTGACTCCCTAAACGCCTAACTACTCATAGCCTACTGATAATCGATGGATGCATATTTCTTTCATGTTCCATCTACTATATACTGTATTCATACAATCAAGTAAGCTAGAGAAAAAGGAAAAGGTATTCAGAAAGCTATAAGAAAGAGAAGATATGTGTACCGCACTGTGCCACGTTTATAAAAACAAATCTGTGTATATAGTTCATACCTGTGTTGTTCAAGGGTTACCTGTATAACAACTCAAGTTAGTTATATAACAGGGTCTCAGATATTTTAGAAAGAAGCAAAATACTAAAAAGATCTGGCTTCTTTATCTGGCATTTTATTGCTTTTCTGAGTTTCTGTGTGGCTCTTTGAAAAATCCCAACAATAATTGTGAATTGCTTTGATTAAATTAAAGAGGCACCTGGGTGGCTCAGTCTGTTAAGTGTCCGACTTTAACACAGGTCATGATCTCATGGTACGTGGGTTCGAGCCCCAGGTCGGACTCTGTGCCGACAGCTCAGAGCTTGGAGCCTGCTTTGGATTTTGTGTCTCCCTCTGTCTCTGACCCTTCCCCGCTCACACTGTCTCTCTCTCAAAAATAAATAAACATTTAAAAAAGAATACCAATAAAAGAGTAGTGACATGTCAATTCTAACACGTTCGCTTACATCTTCCTAAATAAGATTAACTGTATTTAACAATTTATATTCTTTTTTTTTTAATTTTGTAATGTTTATTTTTATTTTTGAGAGAGAGAAACTGAACATGAGCAGGGGAGGGGCAGGGAGAGAGGGAGACACAGAATCTGAAGCAGGTTCCAGGCTCTGAGCTGTCAGCACAGAATCCGATGTGGGGCTTGAACTCACGAACCACAAGATCATGACCTGAGCTGAAGTCGGACACTCAACCGACTGAGCCACACAGTCGCCCCCCCCCTTTTTATTTAAAAGTAGGACGGGGCGCCTGGGTGGCGCAGTCGGTTGGGCGTCCGACTTCAGCCAGGTCACGATCTCGCGGTCCGTGAGTTCGAGCCCCGCGTCGGGCTCTGGGCTGATGGCTCGGAGCCTGGAGCCTGTTTCCGATTCTGTGTCTCCCTCTCTCTCTGCCCCTCCCCCGTTCATGCTTTGTCTCTCTCTGTCCCAAAAATAAATAAAAAACATTGAAAAAAAAAATAAAAAAAAATAAAAGTAGGCTCCACGAGCCCAATGCAGGGCTCAAACTCATGACCCTGAGATCAAGACCTGAGCTGAGGTCAAGAGTTGGACGCTTAACTAAGCCAGCCAGGTGTCCCAACAATTTATGTTCTTTTAAGAAAATTTTTTTTACATGTATTCATTTTTGAGAGACAGAGACAGAGCATGAGCAGGGAAGGGGCAGAGAGAGGAGACACGGAATCCGAAGCAGGCTCCGAGCTGTCAGCACAGAGCCCGACTCGGGGCTTGAACTCACGAACCGCGAGATCGTGACCTGAGCCAGAGTCGGATGTTCAACCGACTGAGCCACCCAGGCGCCCCCCAACAATTTACGTTCTTAAAGGAGAATGTTAATGTGATCACAAAATTTGTTGTAAGTTATTTGGTTTCTCCCCCTTTATATACTGGGCGTCAGTACAATGAAAACTAGTCTTATTGAATTTTAGCTAAATCCTACTGTTTGTTGAAGGCTTTCAGCCCAAGGGCTGTTCTTCTGTCATCACACGTTCCAGACCGAGACACAGAAGCTGAAGGAGCCCGGGAAAGGCGCTGTCTCTTTCACCTGTGATTCGCTGATATTTAACTCTGTGTCCATACTTACCACCAGTGATAAATGCACCCTGCACTTAGGACTGAACATCGTTTCATTTAACCTTCAAAATGTGCATCAGTTTAGGGGCACCTGGCTGGCTCAGTCAGTAGAGTGTGTGACTCTTGATCTCGGGGTTGTGAGTTCAAGCCCCACGTTGGGCACAGAGCTAACCTAAAGAAAAATAATAATAAAGCATTTTCAAAATGTGCGTTAGTTAAGGGAAACATAGGAAGTAAATACTGCTCATTTGGTAGTGAAGGTTGTACATGAATTACTGAAGTCGGTACTGCACCATTTTATTGTTTTTTAAATGTATTTATTTTTGAGAGACAGCATGAGCAGGGGAGGAGCAGAGAGAGAGGGAAAGAGAGAGAGAGAGAAAGAGAGAGAATCCCGAGCAGCTCCACACTGTCAGCATAGAGCCCGATGCAGGGCTCAATCCCATGAACTGTGAGATCATGACCTGAGCTGGAATCAAGAGTTGGGAGTTGGACGTTCAATCGACTGAGCCACCCAGGAGCCCCTCAAATATCTAGTTTATATATATATATATATATATATATATTTCTTCCTTTTTTTTTTTTTTTAATGTTTATTTACTTTTGAGAGAGAGAGGCAGAGTGCAAGCCGGGGAGGGGCAGAGAGAGAGGGAGACACAGGATCCAAAGCAGGCTCCAGGCTCAGAGCTGTCAGCACAGAGCCCGATGCAGGGCTCGAACTCATGAGCCATGAGATCATGACCTGAGCCAAAGTCAGACACTTAACCGACTGAGCCACCCAGGCGCCCCTATATACACCCTACATGTTAAAACTCTGGAAATTATGAAGAAAGTATCAGTCTCTGGATTTCTTTTTTTCTTCCAAAGATTCCAGTTACAGCTAGAATCTTTATGACAGAGTGAACTGAGAAGTCAAGAAGAAGAATATTAGGCTATAAATGAACATATACACCAACTTCAGAGAATGGACTTCTTTGACCCTTTGCCATGGTGATTTGAGCACCACTTGATTAGTAAGCTGGACCTCAAACCAGTTCTCCTGACTCCAATGCGCGACTGGTTTCTACTATGCTATGTGTGTAGCAACTGGAAAAATCATAAACAATAAGAAAAGCACATGGTAATGGCAGTGGAAATTGACACATCCCACAGTGTTCACGCAATATAAACGTGTCAAAGGAAGGACTTATTCTGAACACAGTTCCATTATTACATACTGGTACACGGTTACAGGAGAATTTTTAATTTTTAAAAAATTTAAAAATATATATTTATTTATTTTGAGTGAGAGAAGGCGCGCGTGAGCAGGGGAGGGGCAGAGAGAGGAGGGGAGAGAGAGAATCCCAAGCAGGCTCCACACTCAGCGAGGAGCCAATACACATGTCCGTCTCACAGCCATGAGATCATGATCTGAGCCCAGATCAAGAGTCAGACGCTTAACTGAGCCACCCTGGCGCCCATGGGTGAGTTTTTAATAAAGAGGCGGGCATTATGGGACATTTCGATTCAAAATATTCAAAATATTGCCTTGTAGTGTCAAAAATTGGGTGGGGGGGGGTGGCTATTTCCTCTACAGAGTTTAAAAGAGATCAATCCTGTAATTGTAATGTATCCTCTGAAATCCAAATGTTCTCAAAGGCCAACCTTAAAATTTATAAGAATGTTGCAACTATACTTTAACACCCATTCCATAAATAATATTCACTCTTTGCTCAAAGCCTAGCAAATGAGGGCTGTAACCCAATTCTGCCTCCTTTCTCTGGCCACCTCTCAAGCATCTGAATCACTCAATCTAGAAGGCAAAATAGTACTCAGAGAGAGAGAGGCTGTTTTGGCCTCGCAGCATTCTACAGAAAGCTCTTATATTTAGTAAACAGGAGAATGTTGGGATCCGGCAGTCCACTAATCTGATTAGCGAAACGCTACCCTCCATACCACACCCGGATTATTACTTTTCCAAGGAATTGGAATGCAAACCCTTTGCCACTAAATCTGAATATAAGTTACACTTCACCCATTGAGCTGCAGGGGCCCGTGTTTTATCACTCGGCTAAGAAACAAAGATACACTTTCTGTGGCACGGACTGTCCCCTGGCCATTCCACAATCTTCCTTGGAAGCATTAGGACTTTGGGGGGGATAAAATGAGAGGGTTTTTTTGTTTGCTTTTTAATCACTGTGGTCTTTACAAAAGTAGCAACTTGAAGGTACCGTGCTTCCAAAAAAAAAAAAAAAAAAAGTCGCTGGGAATAACCATATAGCAGAACAAAAGCTGAAGATTATTTTCAAGGACTAAGGAAAGGAATGCGTGGTACATGCAACATGTTATCGGTTCAAATCACCAACCGTGGTGAAATATCTTTGAGAAGAAAACTAGACAGTTTTACCAATGCAGAAGAAAATGTTACTTGTCTGGGTCTAAGTAGAATAACAAAGACAAGGAGAGAAATGTCCAAACAAGCAGGAAAATCGGGTTCTATGTCTTGAGAATTGAAGCCCTTTAGGATTCTCACCAAGAGAATCACCGTAAACAAGGGGCGCCTGGGTGACTCAGTCCGTTAAGTGTCCAACGTTGGCTCATGTCATGGCCTCCCAGTTCATGGGTTTGAGCCCCATGTCGGGCTCTGTGCTGACAGCTCAGAGCCTGGAGCCTGCTTCGGATTCTGTGTTTCCCTCTCTCTCTGCCCCTCCCCCACTTGTGTTCTGTCCCTCTCTCACTCAAAAATAAACGTGAAAAAAATTTTTTTAAAAAAGAGAGAATCACGGTAAACAAGAAGCTGGCTTTGACAGCAGCCAGAAAACCAGACAGGGGATGAGAAAGACAGGAAGCAAATTCAAATAGGCACAGGAGCGGCTTTGACCGTGGGCATGGATGGGGTCGGAATTTCAGGAGGGACAGGAAAAGCAGGCAGGCAGAGATTTGCTGGAAGCTTCAAGCCATAAGCAAGAGTTCTGAATGTAATTGCTTTTGAAAAAAATTTTTTTAACGTTTATTTATTTTTGAGACAGAGAGAGACAGAGCATGAATGGGGGAGGGTCACAGAGAGAGGGAGACACAGAATCTGAAACAGGCTCCAGGCTCTGAGCTGTCAGCACAGAGCCCGACGCGGGGCTCAAACTCACGGACCGCGAGATCATGACCTGAGCCGAAGTCAGACGCTTAACCGACCGAGCCACCCAGGCGCCCCTGAATGTAATTGCTTTTGAATGTGTTAGCAGCCATAACCCTGTGTGAGAAAAAGCTCTGCTAACTTTTGAGACTGATGAAGACTGGCTGGGAAATACAGGAGGTTTAAAAATGGAAAAGCCTAGGGTTTCTTGATGGGAAGAAATCCGTGGTGGGACATTCAAATCCCAAGCCTCAGGGTCACAATGTTACACTTTGTTCAGCCATCCGGTTTAACGAGGGTGAGGAAGCACTTCCGTTTATTTATTTATTTTTTTAATGTTTATTTATTTACTTTGAGAGGGAGAGAGATAGAGCACGGGCGGGGGAGGGACAGAGACTCCCAAGCAGGCTCCACACTGTCCGTACAGAGCCCGACACGGGGCTCGAACCCATGAACCGCGGTGATCATGACCTGAGCCGAAACCAAGAGTCGGACGCTTAACCGGCTGAGCCACCCAGGCTCCCCTGCTCTGGAGCACTTCTTAAATTCTCACGGGGAGACTTTACCAAATGAGGACCTCAGAGGATTGTCCCCACCAGGCATAAGACAACTTAAATGCAAAGTGTTCTCAAGTCTAGGCAGCACTTGAAAAGAAGCCCCAGCCTGACCGCCACAGCTGAAGGACAAAGTCAATGCAGAAAGACGTTACATCACTGGGAAAGGTTTCCGGGGGTGGATGGTGGCAGGAAATAGATAAAGTCATTTTTTTCTCCCCTGAAGTAATTACCTGTTTGTTTCAGAAAAGGTTAAAATGAATCATCTCTCTCCCTGTGTCTCTTCTACCCACCTCCTCCACAGCTTTTATGATTCCGGAGCAGAAATAATCACTGCACTCACAAGTAAATGATGATCACAAATGCGTGATTATGAGCAAAAAAAAATCATTTCTATTTTAAAATGCGAATTACCGCAATGAGTCAAATATGCATACGCACAGTTAATGGAGGTTACCATAGAGACAGTCAGCTATATTATTCCCAATTTTGTTGTTTATCGTTGCTCGCGAATGCATCCACCATAACTATATTCTTCCTAGAGCATCATCCAACCTATTACATTTACAGATGTAGAGAATGAGGTCAAGGCCAGGGATGGGAGCTAGGAGCAGGCTTCTGACCAGACCTAGAGTAAGAAACCCTTGGAAAATGCTAACAAAGGAGGCACCCTTTGGCATTATTGAATGAGGTCTATCATACCTAAAGCTGTTTTGAGGACATTGCAGAGCTCTGGAAATGTGAATTATTCCTTTATCTCACATTGTATCATCTAAAATGCTTTAAAAGTGCAAATATCAACTTTTTAAAAAATGTTTATTTTTGAGAGAGAGAGAGAGGAGTTCTAGAAGGGGCAGACAGAGACAGAGACAGAGACAGAGGATCTGAAGCGGACTCTGTGCCGACAGCAGAGAGCCTGACGCGGGGCTTGAACTCACGAACTGTGAGATCATGACCTGAGCTGAAGTCGGACACTTCACTCACCGAACCACCCAGGCACCCAGCAACTATCATTTTTTGATGGTATACTTTCAGTGAAATTAATAAGTGACTACTGCAGTTTTAAAAATTGTACTTCCTAGGAGCTCCTGGGTGGCTCAGTCGGTTGAGCGTTCGACTCTCGGTTCCAGCTCAGGTCATGATCCCAGGGTCACGGGATCAAGTGTCGTGTTGGACTTCACACTGGGTGAGGGTTGAGATTGTCTCTCCCTCTTTCCCTGCTTGTGCACGAGTGCGTGCACACACACACACACACTCACTCACTCTCTCAAAATAAAATAAAATAAAATAAAATAAAATAAAATAAAATTGTATTTCCAAAATACAGACATAACTCCTGATTTCTTGGGAATACTATCACATAAAGGACTGGCTCATAAAATTCCAACTTTAAAACAAACACAGGTTTCCCACAAATTCTACTTTAGAAAACTGTTGGAAGAAACGTGGATGAAGGAAGAAGGAGGACACACGGGGAAAAATAAGAAACAAAGAAACATCACAGCGTTCCAATTAAAATTAAAGATGTCTGGGGGCGCCTGGGTGGCTCAGTCGGTTAAGCGGCCGACTTCGGCTCAGGTCATGATCTCACGCTCCGTGAGTTCGAGCCCCGCGTCGGGCTCTGTGCTGACAGCTCAGAGCCTGGAGCCTGTTTCAGATTCTGTGTCTCCCTCTCTCTGACCCTCCCCCGTTCATGCTCTGTCTCTCTCTGTCTCAAAAATAAATAAACGTTAAAAAAAAAAATTAAAGATGTCTTTTCTTCCTCCCAAAAGACCTTGGTATGTGATGTGACGGGAGTTTACTAAATTTATTGTGGTGATCATTTCAGTATACGCATACCATATTATCCTGTCAGACACTGAAAACGAATACAATGTCAATTATATCTCTAGAAACTGGAAAAACAAAAAAAATGTAAAATAACTTTAAAAATAAAGATTTCAGGAGGGGGCACCTGGGTGGCTCAGTTGGTTAAGGGTCCGAGTTCAGCTCAGGTCATGATCTCGCGGTTCGTGGGTTCGAGCCCCGAGTCAGACTCTGTGCTGACAGCTCAGAGCCTGGAGCCTGCTTCGGATTCTGTGTCTCCCTCTCTCTCTGCCCCTTCCTCGCTTGCACTCTGCCCTTCTCTCTGTCTCAAAAATAAATAAATATTTTTTTTAAAAAATTTTAAATAAAGATTTCAGGAGCACACACACCCCTGTAGGATCGACATTCACTTTCCCGCTGGCTCACACCTTTTTGCTAAGAGATTTAGGGCTTCAGATGTAGTCAACAAATACCACAGGCACCTAATATATTTCCTTGTCATCGACTTAATTCAGTAAACCCAATAAAAGTTAGCTGCTTGATGTATCTAACCCTATAGGGTGGTTCCCTGACCTATTGCCAACAAAACAATTTCTGTAAGTTTTCTTTTTTAATGTTTATTTTTGAGAGAGAGACAGAGCGTGAGCAGGGGAGGGGCAGAGAGGGGGAGACACAGAATCCGAAGGAGGTCCCAAGCTCCAAGCTGTCAGCACAGAGCCCAACGCGGGGCTTGAACCCTCGAACCGTGAGATTGTGACCTGAGCCGAAGTCGGATGCTTAACCGACTGAGCCACCCAGGCACCCCTCTGCTGAGTTTTAATATCACAAAGGTTTAAGCTTTTGGCTATGATTATATTATAAACTCTTCGTTTTCCAAAACCACAAAATAATCTTCTTTATTATCTTTAACTTGTTTTCTTGTAAATAAGATTGTCTCAGCTGAGGGGCCCCTGGCTGGCTGGCTCGGTCTGAAGAGCATGTGACTCTTGATCTCAGGGTCATGAGTTCGAGCCCCAAGTTGGGTGTAGAGATTACTTAAATGAATTTTAATAGATGTTTTTAATGTTTATTTATTTTGAGAAAGAGAGAGAGAGCACAAGCAGGGAAGGTGCAGAGAGAGAAGGAGAGAGACAATCTCAAGCAGCCTCCCCGCTGTCAGCACAGAGCCCAATGTGGGGTTCAAACTCACAGACCGCAAGATCATGACCTGAGCTGATATCAAGAGTCGGACACTCAACCGACTGAGCCACCCAGGTGCCCCTTTTATATGTATATATATATTTTAATGTTTAATAATTTTTTTTAAAAAAGATTTTTAAAATTCAACTGAATACAAGGGCACCACCTGAAGCTTCTGGTATTTCTGTGTCTTGCAAAGATAGAGAAGGAACTCTGTGCTCTTCCATTATGGGAGTTCTGAGAACATGGTGAAGATAGGCATGGAACCATGGAGGAATTTCACGGTAGCAGTCAAAGCAGGTGATGTTCTCTCTGGTTGGAAAATAACCACCTCCGCTTTTTTGACCCTGGGGTAAAACAAAGAGCTACACGAATTGCTGAAATTTGGGCGGGGGTGGCGGGGGAGGGCGGGCAAATTCTTAGAGAAGGCCAGCTTTGTTAAACTGCTTCTTTTTTTTTTTAATTTTTTTTAACGTTTATTCATTTTTAAGGGACAGAGACAGAATGCAGGTGGGGGAGGGGCAGAGAGAGAGGGAGACAGGGTCCGAAGCAGGCTCCAGGCTCTGAGCTGTCAGCACAGAGCCCAACACGGGGCTCGAACTCACAAGCCGTGAGATCATGATCTGAGCCGAAGTCGGACGCTTAACCGACTGAGCCACACAGGCACCCCTAAGCTGCTTGTTTTCAAACCTCATGCCAGAACCGCTGAGCGCATAGCCATCCCAGAGACATCCCTCCCTCAACCATCCTGTGATGAAGAGCCTGTCACAGACTAAAATGGCATTAATCCCACCATGGCAGGGTGCAAAGAGAGAAAGCTAGGAAATGAGATGATCTAACATAATGAACTAGGGGCGCCTGGGTGGCTCAGTCGGTTAAGTGTCCGACTTCAGTTCAGGTCATGATCTCACAGTTCGTGAGTTCAAGCCCTGCGTCGGGCTCTGTGCTGACAGCTCGGAGCCTGGGGCCTGCTTTGGATTCTGTGTCTCCCTCCCTTTCTGCGCCTCCTCTGCTTGTGCTCTCTCTCAAAAATACATAAATAAACACTAAAAAAATGTTATAGGACTACATTTCCCTGTTTTTTGAGCTTACGCACGAACAAAATCAGTAGGAGGACTGAAAATGCTTTCTTTCTCTTTAAACAAATAAAATTGCGTTTTAGCACGTTAGAAGGAATAGAGTAGTAGAAAGAGTTGGGGCTTCAAAGAGAAGACCTGGCTAAAAGATACTGCTTATTTGTTACATGACCTTGGGCAAGGGCATCTGTTCATATGGCAACAATAACACCACATTCCATCGCGTTACCACGACGGCAAGTGAGAATGTATTTGGAATTTCTGAATTCCCATCTACGTTATTGTTTTCATGACAGAACAGTACAGTTTTTAATAATTATTAAAGGGTTTTTTTTGTTTCCAGGATAGATCCAAAAGCATATTTTATTTTGAAACACATGCTAACTTCACTAAACTCACAGCCCTATTCATACGTTGCGAAAAGAAAGGGTTGACTGAAAGCCAAGGGCAGGAGCTTGGGAAAAGGCAGCAGTGTTTCCAAATGGATCTAAAACCTGCTGCTTGCAGCATGGTCTCCTTTTGGAAGGCGGATAGATCCTCTCTACCCCTGCCCCACTTCCAACCGGGCACAGAAAAGCCTACTGGCTGAGGGAGGGAGGGAGGGAAGGAGAGAAGTCCCTTAGTGAGTATCTGCTAGAGCAAACCCAAACCAAACTTTTGTTAGCATCTAGAATGGAAGGAATCAGGATTCTAGAGCTGCTCAGAGATTAGGACGTGGATCTTCTATGGAGGAGAGGGGGGAGGATGTTCCCTTAAAACCCTGGTTTCCGGGGCACCTGGGTGGCTCAGTCGATCAAGCACCTGACTCTTGGTTTCAGCTCAGGTCATGATCTCATGGTTTGTGAGATCGAGCCCCGAATCGGGCTCTGCACGGACAGCAGGGAGTCTGCTTGGAATTCTCACTCTCCCTGTCTCTCTCTGCCCCTCTCTCGCTCACGCTCTTTCTCTCTCTCTCAAAATAAATAAACATAGATAGATAGATGATAGATACTCATGTTTATATCCATTTTTGTCCAGTTGTTAAAGAAACTTTTTTTTCTTTATGTTTATTTATTTGTTTTGAGAGAAAGAGGGAGTGTACCAGTGAGGAGGGGGCAGAGAGAGGGAGACAGAATTCCAAGCAGGCTCCACAATGTCAGTGCAAAGCCCAACACAGGGCTCGAACTCATGACCGTGAGATCATGACCTGAGCTGAAATCAAGAGTTGGACCCTTAACCAACTGAGCCACCCAAGCGCCCCAAGGAAACTTTTTTCAATACAAAGACTACGATGTATTATAATCACACAATTATATATATATATATATATATACACACACACACACACACACACACACATATATGTGTGTATATATATGTATATATAAATATATATAATAAATATATATAATATATATAAAATATATATAATATATATATAAGCATTTCATGAATGTATCACTTTTTCTTTCGGATTTAAAGAATTTGAAGAATCCAACAGTGTTAAAAATAATAATTCAGTGTATATGAGGTTTTTACAATCCGTGTTTCCACATCTTTTAGTACCTAAGATTACAAATATATCAAGACACAAAGTTGGAATAATTAATGGGCTAAACCTCATCTCAAGAAGTGAGAAAAAAAAAAAAAAGAGCTAAGTCGATTTAACAAAGTTGAGGAAAAGTACTTCTGCTTCCAGCCATGATGGAGCCACAGGGACAAGACTTACTTTCCTGTCCCAAACGACAATAGAATCAGAAATAGTTTTCAAAATACTGGACCTCAGGAAATGAAGGACAGTGATCCCTAAGAAGCAGGAAACGAATGAGCTGTGCCCTACGAATTTCTCAGCTTACTGCCTGGAGGGATTGTCCTCAGCTTAGGGAGGGGAACCCAGACAGAGCCCAGCAGACCCCTCGACTTGAGGAGCCAGAGCACAGAGTCCGTGGAGACCAGGATGGCTAGAGTCCATAGGCCAGAGTAGCAGAGAGGAGGGTTCTCTTCGAACAGTCAGCGAAGTATCAGTCAGAGCACGTGTGTGTGTGGAAACTGCCCGAGATGGGGGAAGGGGCCATCCAAAAGGGTTATTAGAGGGAACAGTGCCTGGCATTCACCCAGGGTGGGGAACAGTGGCTAATCCAACCAGCAAGGCTGGAAACACTCATAACGCACAGGTCATGGGCTAGAGGACTCAGTGGCGGGGAATGGAACAAACACGTCTAGAACAAACACGTCTTTGGAACTGCATAAGAGGCCATAAAAGCAAGACGTGAGACTAAGAAAATCAGATGCATTCCAGAACAAAGCTGCAGGATATTTAAAGGAAGATGAAAATATCCAGCAACTAGTGAGATAAAATTCACAATGCCTACGATCCAACCAAAGATTACCAGAAATGTCTTTGCAGGGAAAGACCCATTATAAGGACAATCCTCAACTAATCAAAACCGACTTAGAACTGGCCCTGATAAATCAGCAGAGAAAGTCATTAATGGTTATTAGTATGACTGTAGTCATATGTTCAAAAAGTTAAACAGATACACTGAGGATATAAAAAAGACCCAAACTGAGCAGGTACAATGCCCTGGTGGAAAAATCGGGGCGCCTGGGTGGCTCAGTCGGTTAAGCGTCCGACTTTGGCTCAGGTCATGAGCTCACCGGTTGTGAGTTCGAGCCCCGCATCGGGCTCTGTGCTGACAGCTCAGAGCCTGGAGCCTGTTTCAGATTCTGTGTCTCCCTCTCTCTCTGCCCCTTCCCTGCTCATGTTCTCTCTCTCTCTCTCTCTCTCTCTCTCTCTCTCAAAAATAAAATAAACGTTAACAATTAAAAAAAAAGAAAAATACACTAAGATGGGATTAACAGCACATTAGGCATTGCAGAAGAAAATATTAATCACCTCGAAGGCACAGCAATAGAAACCACCGAAAATGAGACACATGGGTGTGCCTGGCTGGCTCAGTGGGTAGAGCACGCAACTCTTGATCTTAGGGTCATGAGTTCAAGCCCCACATCAGGCAGAGAGGTTACATACATACATACATACATACATAAGATTTTCTATATGAAAAAGGGAAAGAAAAAAGCATCCAACTTCGGCTCAGGTCATGATCTCAGGGTTCATGAGTTCGAGCCCTGTGTCGGGCTCAGTGCTGACACCTCAGAGCCTGGAGCCTGCTTCAGATTCTGTGTCTCCCTCCCTCTCTGCCCTTCCCCCACTTATGCTCTGTCTCTCTCTCAAAAATAAACAAACATTAAAAAATTTTTTTAATGAAAATTGCATCAGTGAAGGAGAAGAGAGAGGGGAACTTCAGAAAAAAACATTTGAAGAAATACTGGCCAAAATGTTTCCAGATTTGACAGGCACTAGAAATCCAGAGATCCAAGGATCTCAAAGAAACCCAAACACAAGAAACGTGAAGAAACTACGCCAAGGCCCATCATAATCAAACTGCTCCAAACCAGGGCTAAAGAGAAAATCTTCAAAGCAGCCAGGGAAAAAAAGGACATGCTAGGTACACAGGCACAAGGAAAAGGACGGCAGCAGCCGAGTAACGGCAGACAGCGGAGTAAGGTCTTTAAAGTACTGAAAGAACTAGAAACTGTACCTAGAATTCTATACCCATGAAAACCTGTTTCAAAAAATAAGGTGAGGGGCGCCTGGGTGGCTCAGTCGGTTAGGTGAGCGTCCCACTCTTGATTTCGGCTCAGGTCATGATGTCACGGTTTGTGACATCAAGCCCTGCATCAGGCTCTGTGCTGACAGTGTGGAACCTGCTTGGGATTCTCTCTCTCTCCCTGTCTCTTTCTGCTCCTCCCCTGCTCTCTCTCTCTCTCTCTCTTAAAATAAACGAATAAGCATTAAAAACCAAAAAGAAAATTTAAAGGATGTCCTTCGGGCAGAAGGCAAGTAAGTGACAAGTGACAAGTGACACCAGATGGAAATCAGGACCGTCAGAAAGGAATGAAAAGCACTGGAAATGGTAACTACGGTAAGTATGGCATGGCAAATATATTCAACTCCTTTTCTTACTATTTAAATCTCTTTTTTGTTTTCTTCTTTTTAATTTTTTTTTTCAAGGTTTTTTATTTATTTTTGGGACAGAGAGAGACAGAGCATGAATGGGGGAGGGGCAGAGAGAGAGGGAGACACAGAATCGGAAACAGGCTCCAGGCTCCGAGCCATCAGCCCAGAGCCTGACGCAGGGCTCGAACTCACGGACCGCGAGATCGTGACCTGGCTGAAGTCGGACGCTTAACCGACTGCGCCACCCAGGCGCCCCTTTTTTGTTTTCAATTTTAAGTAGGCTCCATGCCCAACGTGGGACTTGAACTCACAACCCTGAGATTAAGAGTCGCATGCTCTACCGGCTGAGCCAGCCAGGCACCCCTATTTAAATCTCTTGAAGGCAACCGACTGCTTAAAGGAAAAAAAACAAGGCATCTTGGGGTGTATAACATATGCAAAAGTAAAATGCGTGGTAACAACATAAAGGCTGAGCAGGGAGAAATGGACACACTATGGAAAAGTTCTTATATTAAATGCGAAGTGGGATCCATCACTTGAGGGTAGACTTTGCTATGTTAAACATGTATACTATAAACCATATACATCAACACACACACACACACACACATACCCCAAGCAGGATTGACAGAACAAACCATGTCAGAGCTCTGGAAAACAGAGGATTCCAGGGACACTTTAACTTCTATCCGTTATATGTTCTATTTATTTAAGCTCTATGCCCATCGTGGGACTTGAACTCACAACCCCAGCATCAAGAGTCACATGCTCTACCAACTGAGCCAGCCAGGAGCCCCTGTTTTAAACTCTATCCAATTCACCAATTCCCTCCTCGGCTACATGTAATGTGTTGTTCAACTCATCCACTCGTTTCTTAAATTTAGTTATTATCTATTTCAGGCCTATCACTTCTACCTGGTTCTTTTTCAACTCGTTTTCATTTTTAAAATGTTCACATTTCTTGTTCACTTGTAATCATCTTTATTTCCATGACCAGAGTATGCACAACAGTTTTACATTGACCCCTGAGAATTCTTTTTTTTTATAAAAAAAAAATTTTTTTAATGTTTATTATTTTTTTTTTTAATTTTTTTTTCAACGTTTTTTATTTATTTTTGGGACAGAGAGAGACAGAGCATGAACGGGCGAGGGGCAGAGAGAGAGGGAGACACAGAATCATCGGAAACAGGCTCCAGGCTCCGAGCCATCAGCCCAGAGCCTGACGCGGGGCTCGAACTCACGGACCGCGAGATCGTGACCTGGCTGAAGTCGGACGCTTAACCGACTGCGCCACCCAGGCGCCCCTAATGTTTATTTTTGAGACAGAGAGAGACAGAGCATGATCAGGGGAGGGGCAGAGAAAGTGGGAGACATAGAATCGGAAGCAGGCTCCAGGCTCCGAGCTGTTAGCACAGAGCCCGACTCGGGGCTTGAACTCACAGACCATGAGATCATGACCTGAGCTGAAGTCGGACGCTCAACCAACTGAGCCACCCAGGCGCCCCTGACCCCTGAGAATTCTTGATGCGAGGCATCTCTGTGAAACTGTCTGTTGTCTCTCACTTCTCCTGATTCCTTTTCTTTAAAATAATTTTTTAAATTTTACTTATTTTGAGAGAGAGAGAGAGAGAGCATAAGTAGGGGTGGGGCAGACAGAGAGAGACAGAGAATCCCAAGCAGACTCTGCAGGGTCAGCGCAGAGCCCAACATGGGGCTCGAACCCACAAAACCATGAGATAAGAACCGGAGCCAGAATCGACTGTTGGATGCCCAACCGCCTGAGCCACCCAGGCGCCCCTCACTTTTTCCTGATTCTTATGCATGGTGTCATTTCAAGACATTTTTGGTTAAATCTGGGAAATTATTTGAAACGGATTCACTTTAGGAGGGCTTTGTCTGGGACTGATTATGCATAGGTAAGGACGTCTTCCGGTACGGAAAGCCCATTCTGAGCTAGGTCTTTATGCCTGCTTCCTCATCTGCAAAACGGGGTCATAGTGTTCAAATCACATGGTGTCCGTGAGGATTAAATGACAACATTTTTGAGTTCCCGGATCCGGTCGTACCCAGAACTAGTTATTTGTTTTTGCCTAAGTCAGGTCGAGTCGGGTTTCTCACAGCGACTACCTTGATTCTCACCGGTGTCGACAGCGCAACTGGGAGGTCTGCGGGTGGTAATGCCGAGCGACCCTTGCCAGGGCGGGTGTTGAGGCGGTTACTGTGGGAATGGTCCATTGAGCGCCACCGTGCAGGTCCCTCCCTTGGTGTGAAGGGCTTGGGGCTTTTGTTTAAGTCCACATACCACACATCCGTCCACACCGCCCCACCCCACAGCCCAGTCCACAGCTGCTCCTTAGAGGAGCCAGTTCTTAGAGGAGATGGCGGGCGCCTGAGTGGGGGGGTCAGGTGGGGGGCATCCCGTGTTTAAGTGGTGTCTGTCCCCCAGACACGCCATGCTGCTCCCATTCTGGGGCACGGTGTTCCACTTCCCTCTTTGGGTGCAGCCGGAGGGCCCCTGCCTGGTGGGGAAGCTGCAGTCATGGTGGGGTGCGGGGAGCGGGGAGGCTGAGTGGAGGGACAACAGAGACAAGGCACGGTTGTCCTGCTGGGTTAGCTGATCTGGGTCAGGTGTGCCACCTCTGTGGTTCTCGGAAGACACTGCTGGCGGGGGGGGGGGGGTCTGTGGTCTGGTCAGTATCTTTGTGTCCAGAAAGCACACACTGGCCCACACGGATGCCCGTGTGTTCTAGGCGTGCCTTTCCCACATCGGCCGTGGGGCGGGCTGCGTCCAGAGATTTCGGTCTCGCGTCCAGAGAGGTCAAACGCCCCCCTCCAGGGACCAACACCAGCGTGACTAACCACGCGTGCCAATTCCTGACAGCCTGAACGATGACTCAAGCTGTGCCTCAGTTTCCCCATCTGAAACCGGAGACGACAAGCCCCGCCCACCCCGAGACCGGCGTGAGGACTGCGAGTCAGTGTGTGAAACGCCCTGGGAAACACTGGGCGTGTGGCTGGTGCTGGGAATCGTGCGTGGCGTCCAGATGGTGCCGGAAACTCCCCCAAAGTCGTTGCGCGACACGCAGTCAGAGCATCACTCGTCACACCCCCCGCACCCAGCAAGCACGCGTCAGCACACAGACACCCGGCTGGCACTTGGTACGCAGCAAAAAAAGCACATTGTCACGGAACACACTGGCACTTTATATATACACAGCGGAAGGTACAGGGTCTCGATAAGAAAATACACTCTGTGTTCAGGTGCACCCCACCACCACCCCCTCGAAACACCCCAGGTGGAGGACGGAGGGAAGGGGACAACCATAAATAGAGAATAGAAGGGAAGGTTACTGCTCTAAGGGGCAAACACAGGCGGGGGACACACGGCCGGGGCGAGACACCACCTCTTCTTCCCCGGGAGAGAGCAATATAGTGGCACAGGAGAACAGCAGCCACGACTAAAGCCTGCGACACCTGGCACGGGGCACCTAACACGGGGCTGGGGGGCGGGGGCGGGAAGGAAGAGAGCAGAGATGGCTTCCTTCCCTGTGGCGGGGCTGGGGGCCCCTCAGTTTACATCCATGAACTCAGAGTTGGGTGGGGAACCGCAGGCAGGGGACGCTGGGGAGTCACGTAAGCCGGGCTGGGGCTGCTGGCGACGTGCCACATCCTGGCGTTGGTAGAAGAGGACATAGGCTGCCTTGGACTGCGGGGAGAGGACAGGCGTCGGCACGGACCTGGGGCGCGGTGGGGGGGGGGGGGGGGGGGGGGGGCGGGGGGGGGGGGAGGGCACACCTCGATCTGATTCTCGGTTACGGGCGACACGCTGTTGTCGTCGAAGTAGTGCCACTGGCCGCTGTCCTTGTTGCAGGCAAACGTCGTGTCTGTAAGAGAGGGGCGCCGTCCGCACCTGCCTTGCCTCCCCGAAGAGCTTCCCGGGTCCACCGCCCACCCCTGCTCACTTATCTTAGTCGCACGCTGAGGACATCCTGCCCCCCGACCCCGGGCAAGCCCTGCCACAGCCCCGCACATACAGTGTCCGTCACGCAGGCCCCCGTAATGGTTGGAAACCGCGATGAGATCGTATTTGTACAGCTCCGGAGCCGACTCGTTCTGCGGCTTGATGACAAACTCGGAGAAGTCCAGGTCCCTGTGGGGGAGGACAAGGTCACTCCCAGAACGCCTCTTCCCCTCTCCCTGTGCCTCCCCCCTAAGCCTTCCTGCCCAGGCCAAGGCCCCAGCCCAGACCGGATGGGAAACTCCACAAGGGTATCCAGCTTCTCGCGGGAGAACTTGGTGTAAGAGAAACGCTTCAGGTGGATAATGAGAGTCTCAGGCAGCATCCACAGGTCCAGCTTCTTGGTGGCCAGCTGGTGCTGCTTGCAGGTGGGACAGTACCTACAAACACAAGAGCACGAGTAGGCACATGCGTGCGCACACACACACATGCTTAATGAGCACCTACTGCATACTCTTTTTGCACCGCGTGGCCCCCACGGGCCACGTCTGGTCCACAGAGATGTTGCCCAGCCCTTCCTTCCCGCCCGCCCGTCACTCTAGCGTGCCCTCTTCACATCTTACAATCCTGTCATTCGTCAAGTACTGTCGGGCTCTTACGCTAGTGTGCGCTTTTGTTTGGTTTCTGGTCCGTGGGACGTTCGTCTCATTCTAGAGCCTGTGTCCCTCTAACTTCTCCGAGTCACCCATTCGCTCACTCGCCAGGTGTCTGCTGACAGCCTGCTGCTGAGTCCTTTGGCCGCTACTTTGTATTTCTGTTCCCTTCCTGCTCCACGGAGATGCCGCTCTAATGTTTGAGACTGGCTTCATCTTTTTGGTTGTCCCTTTATGTTTTGTTTGCTTATTCTCTAAGGATCTACTGAGTGCCTCCTGCACCCCCCACACCATTATGATCGTGAGAACAGACACACAGCACAAACTTAAGATCAGAAGTCTTCATTCTCGAGGGTCTACTCCAACGGAGAAGACAAATCATGACACAAAAGGGGATCTAGGATATGACGTCAGGTGGTGTTATAGAACCGCAAAGAAAGTGATGCTGGCCTAGGCAGAAACAGAGTGGGGAGGGAGCGGGGTGGGGGGCGGAGGCACGGGCTGGGGGGCCTGGCTCCTAACAGGGTAGTAAGAGATCTCTGATGAACTGACATTTGGTCAGAGACCTGAGCAAAGTGAAGGGGTCAGGTCCCGCAGCTATAACTGGGGGGGAGAGCATTCCCTCCCGGGAGAAGGAACAGCCAGGCAAAGGCTCTGACGTGCGACTAAGCCTGGGTATTGGGGGTCAGAGTGGCAGGAGGGCCTGAGTGAGGGGCGAAGGATGAACATTTACAGGTAGGAGGCATCTGGGCAGGTCACACCCCCCCCACTACGTCCCCAGAGGCCCCGTTCTGGCCGCTCACCAGGGGTTTTCCTTCTCCAGAGTCTCCACGGTGGTGAACAGCTCAATGCACTCCTGTAGCCGCACCGGCGCCTTCTTCAGCACGTACCCCACGCAGTCGTGCTTCACGTAGCCCTGGGCCAGGGGAGCGGGTGACAGGTGAAGGGGACGGGAGGTGGAAGACACGTGCCCGTGGCTAAGGGCATGGACTCTGAGGCCCTGGGAGCTCTGTGGTCACGACTTGGAGGAATTTGGGGGGGGGGGGGGGGGGCGTGGGTGTGAAGGGTTGCGGGGGCACAAGCGGAAAGTGGCCCCTCCCACCCCCGGGATCTCGTTTACCTCAGCCTCCACCTCGTCATAGTAACGCTTCTTCATCTCTGGCTCCCAGTCGATGGCGATGTACGGCTGGGCTGGGGGCGAGGGGAGGTGGTCATGGGCCCTGCTGCCAAGGAAACCCCCTCCCGCATCCCCCACCCTGGCTCACAGCTGAAGGAGACACCATGGGTATCCTCGTTGAAGGTTGAGCGGTCGCTGGTCCCGTTGGAGTTCACCGTCTGCAGGGTGAACAGGTGCTTGCGCCGTGCCCTCTGGGGCCAGTGAGATGGTCCAGGGGAGTTGTCCACAGGGGCGCGGCTCCCGCCTGCCACTCCAGAGCTAGGCCCTGCCTGCTCCGGCCCGGAATCCTGGGAGCTGCCCCCAGCCACACGTCCGGGCTTGGGGATGCTGTCCTTGTCCTCCATATCTGCCAGGACGGGGTAGGGCAGCAGATGGGTCCGTGTGAGCCGGGGTGCCGGAGCAGTAAGGCGCATCCAGACGGAAATACCCCAGACCCCCCAGCCGCTGACCCTCCCTCGTGCCCGGCTTGTACAGACCCTCATCCTTGTCGATGCTCTCTCCTGCCTCTTCCTCACCTTTCTCGTCCCCGTCGTCTTCGTCATCCGAGCTGGGTCTGGTCACATAGCGCCTGCCAAGAGAGCAGAGGAGACTCTGGAGGAAGGGCACGAAGGCAGGCCAGCCAGGGCCCAGGATTCCACTTCGCTTATGATGGGAAACCACCGGCAGGCCCACACACAAGCAGTTGTTCGTGGTGAGCCCAGATGGGCTCAGGAGAGGATACAGAAACGCCCGAAGAGGCGGCTCGACAAGGTGGTTGCCTGCCTAAGGACTCTAGATTTTAGGCACAATGGCAATCCACCAGTGAGGACACAAATCACCACGCCTCTCCAAGGAGAGAGTAATGAAGTACCAAAATTGTGTGTATTTTGTCCATTTTGTTGACCCCCGTTATCTCCAACACCCAGGAAAGACTGTGGCAGAGCCAGAAGTTTAGACGAAGAGGAAAAGAAAAAAAACCTAAGAGTTGCTCTCTGGCCATGTTAAACTTAGCTGTCTCCTGCAAGTGGCAAGGGGTGGCAACTCTGAATAGCTCGACACCCGGTTCTGAGTTCAGACCCACCTTCCCCCTGCCCCCCAAAAGGCAGACTCACGAGAGGCGGTACAGCAGGATGTGATACAGGGCGTCCCAAGAGAGCCGGTCACGGGGCACCGACACCAGGAGCGGGTGCCCGAAGAGCATCAGGCCGTAGTAGGAGTTGTTGTAATCCCGGGCTGGCGTGCGCTCCCGCAGGTAGATGGGGAGCACCACGTCCTCTCTCGAGTTGTCACCAATAGCAGACCTGCCCGACACCTCGTATCTGTGGGGGGGGGTGAACATGAGGCCACACCTGATCAGGACACTCAAGAGGGGCCCGTGGGGGTGCCTGGGTGGCTCAGGTGGTTGAGCGTCTGACTTCAGCCCACGTCATGACCTCACGGTTCATGGGTTCGAGCCCTGCGGTGGGCTCTGGGCTGACAGCTTGGAGCCTGGAGCCTGTTTCAGCTTCTGTGTCTCCCTCTCTCTCTGCCGCTCCTCTGCATTCATGTGTGCTCGCTCTCTCTCAAAAATAAACATTAAAAAAAAAAAAGAGGGGCCTGGGGACTCTGCCCCACGTGCTCCCACCACTCACCCCTAATAGCCTGAAAATATTTTTTTTAAAGAGCCACCCAGTGTTTTGTGCTTTACAAACTGTTAGATGACACAGCACTTTGTTGGTGAGACAGTTCATAAAGCACTCTGGCGTTATGAAAGTGCTGAGGAGACTAACAAAATTTTAGCAACAAAGGGATCTAAAATCGTTTTCTTTTGTTGGCAAACACTCTTTGGTTAAAAAACACCTTTTCTACTCATGACCCCCTTTCTCTTTCAGTGACCCAGAGATTTCAGATTTGTTCTGAGTGCTCTTATGCTCAGAAAGTGTCTTCTTAGGTGCTCCCTGTTTCAAGCATCGCTTGTGGCTTCCGAGGACCGCAATGTGACTGCAGTGTAAGAAACGCAGACCAAGCGTGAGGTACTACTCAGTGACTGCTGAACAGAACACAGAATAAAGAAGAAACAGGAACCTCCATCACATCACAAGGAAGAAAATACCCAAGAACAACCCGGATAAGGACCTGTCGTTCACCCTGCTGACGGCCTAAGCCTCCCGGCCTGCTAAGGCACGTGGCCAAAGCCCTGCACAAGGCAGGTGCCCTGCAAGTCAGGCCAATGGGGGACAGGGAAGTTGGTTAAAGAGGAGATTCCTGGGGAACCCCTAGCTCCCCTGGTGCCCTCACTCACATGAAGATATCATCTCGGTCCAAGATGCTGCTCAGAGACTCCTCCAGCTGGTAGATCTTATAGAAACGGTGACTGAAGACATCGGCCACCATCATCTGGGAATGGAAATGCAGACAGGAGGCCGGGCAGCCGACAAGGTCATCCCAGGCCCTTACCTCCCTGCCCCTAAATCCCACCCTCCCTGCGCCTGCAGAGCCTCACCCTTTCTGGCGACACGCCGGTGTGTTTGGCCAGAGCCACACACAGATCCGAGATCTTGCCTTTCTTGGGGACCACGAGCCGATGCTGAGGGAGAAACGGTACCCACAAAAGAGCAGAAAGGCGTGTGGGGAGTTAGTGAGGGCAGCGTCAAGGTGTGGCGGGGTCATCAAACAAACTGGCTACTCGGCCCGTTATGTCCCCGCATCACCATTACCCCGTACCTGCTCTGGCTTGCGGCGAGGGTCCATGGAGACAAAGAAGACCTCCATGACCCTCTTGTGGCTGACAGGCAGAGGGACACTGAGGTAGCAGAAGGGGTCGAAGGTCACAGACACATTGCCACAATCGGGGCACACCAGCGTAGACTTGAAGAGACCGTGGAAGGTGTCCACAATCACAGAATCGTTCCGCCGTTTGTGGTTCTGCCAGGCCTCCTGAGCCACCTCCTGTTGACAGTGTCATGGAGGGTGGCAAGGTTTGCCCGGGGCAGGGGAAACCATAGTTTGGGGTGGATGTGCATGTGGGTGAGGTCAAGGTTAGCGCCATGGCGAAGTCCAGAGACAGAGTTACAGCTAGAGCTATCTGGAGGCTGTGCCCAGTCAGGCTGCGGCTTATATAGGCTTATTTAACTCTGGGCTGGAGCCAAGGCTGGGAATGGGCTTGGAGAGGAGGTCGGGGGGGGGGGGGGATACCCCAGGGAGGCCAGAGAATCCCTGAAGCAGAGGCCCTGGAGGTTTTAATGGGGCTCTCAGGATGGGGGTCTCTGACGACTGCCTACCTGATCTGGCCGGCCAGCCGCGTCGCACAGCTCCACATATTCCTTCTTCTTGACACGATTGAGGTCCTCATGCAGCCCATCCAGGAGGAATGACAGCAGCTCCTGTGAGTCATGCTGCTGGTAGCCCAGAAACTGGGACGCGAAGTGGCCGACCTTGGTCTGAGAAGATGGGGCAGGGCCGTCAGAGCGAGAGGGAGTCAGGAGTGGGGGGTTGGGGGGGCGGGCAGGGGCAGCCTGGGGCCGAGTCATACCTTGAACACATGGGGCACGATGGACCGGTGGTGGCCGGACCAGGCCTGCTTCACCAGGTCTGCGTAGGCCTCTGCGATCTCCCCCTTCATGCCCAGTGGGTTGCAGAAGTTGAGTTCCTCCAGGTAGCGGTTTTTGAGGAAGTAGTCGGTGAGCTGCGGCACGTTGCTGAGGCACTGTAGGACACAGGGCCCGGGAGAAAGAGGCAGAGAAAAGGAGGGAGGAGTGACCACGGTGGAGACAGAGAGGAGGAAGGAGAGAGAAGGGCCAGGGAGGTGGGGAAGAGAAGGTAGCAGCATTTTAAGAGGGAAGAATATGGCGACAAAGGAGGGAAGATCCAGCAAAGTAGGGGCCAGCGGAGGGAGAGGGTACTAATGCTTGGGGGAGGGCTGTGGGCACATCAAGTCAGACTTGTGGGGCCCCAGCTTGCAACCTGACCCATTGCCCTGCAGCCTCCCCCCTCCCCGGCCAAATCCTGGTCACTTGCAGCCCACCCCTGTGGCTCTGCCAGACACAGGCCTAATCGCCCAACCTGCAGGGCCGAGTTCATGAAGCACGTGTTGCCCAGGTTGGTGAGACCACAGATGCCTGGCTGGCCCTGGAATTCTTCATCCTCCTCCGATGCAGTGCTCCTGGGGTGGGTGAGAATCTCTTATCAGCCAAGGGCCAATGACGTGCAGGTGAAATGGGCTCATGAGCTCAGCCATTCTACCTGCCGTGGGACCCCACCCCGGGCCAGACCCCCCGCTGGGCTTACACAGCCTGTTGCTGGGCACTGGGCCAAGTGCCGTCCTTGTTTCGGGTCTCCATGATGATCAACTGGGTTGAGAAAGAGAAAGAAAAGCAGGACAGGCCTTCACGGAGGGCCTGCGGGCACCGAGCCCTCACTTGCCCCAACCCGAGCACTGCCGGTGAGCAGAAAGGCCCTCCCCACCCTTACCTGCCCAGTCTGAAGGGCAGCCTCGAGCAGTGTGACGCGGGTGTTGCACAACCTCTCAAAAGAGCCCTCCGCGTTCTTGATCCACAGCCTTGTCTCTTCCTGGGGATTCACCAGAAATTGCTCTCGGGCGGTGCGCAAAACTAGGTCTGTGGAGGGTAATGGAGCACGTTCGAGGTCTTCCTGGAACCCCGAATGACCCATCTCAGCATCACACCCTGACTCCTCCTCACAGACCCTGCACACTCGGTCAATACCTTGTGTCCTCGAGGGGTCTCCAAATGACTGATCCACACTCAGGACTTGAGACCCCCAGCCAGTATCATCTGGCGTACCATCTAAGTCACTGGGACGCGGCTCGCATACCCTGAGGACTCCAGGGCACTCGCTCAGGGCCTCTGCCCAACTTGACGGATACCTTCTTGGTCCTCCGAAGTCTGACCAATGCCTTCTCAGTCTGTCACAGCCAAACCCCACACATTCTTAGATCCCTGACCTGTGGGCACGCCCACTCACACCGTAGCCCTCAGACTCACCAACGGAATCTGTATGGCTGAATTGAGCCGTGTAAGGTGTGTCCATATCACTGTGCCGGACAAGCAGCAGTTCTACTGGATACACCTCGATCTTCTGGACGCCGAGCAGCTCCACGACCTGGAAGGTGGAAAGGTGCAGACACAGGTGTCCCCACACAGCACACACACACAGACACAGGCACGGTGACCTCGGAGATGGGAGGAGCGCGCCCAACAGATGAGTGCACGCTTGGGACACACTGAGATACCTGAGGGCAGAGGAGTGCAGACAAGGTGTGTCCACACAGTGCGTGCGCGCGCACACGCGCAGACATACGCACACACACACACACACACACACACGGGTCTAGACCCCTCTTGGGTCTACAAGGACTTTCTCTTACCCTGACCCCCAAGAATCTCCCCTGAGCACCTCCCCATCCACCGTACCTTGCGTTCAATGGGGGGCTGGCCATGCTCTAGACCATACCAGTTGACCAGGCAATGCCAAGCAGCCGCTGGGAGCAGCACATAGTCCTCACTTTCCACTAGTCCCCTCTTGAGGCGCCAGTTTACCTGGTCTGCAGGGGGCGGGGGTGTCAGGGGGAGGCGGCAAAGGAAGAATCAGGGAAGGAAAGTGGTAAGTCACTCTGGCCATCTCACCAGTGACGTTCCTCGGACGGAGAGTTTTCTGATTATTGGCAGGGACAGAGGGGACAAGAAACTTGTTTCCCAGCCCAGGGCTGGGCTGCAGGGGGGAGGGAGGAGGGAGGGGCCTGGTACCTTCAAAGAGGTCAGCATTATTGATGCAGCCAGGGAAGGCGGTGGAGTCCTTGTCTCCTCCCTGCACATACACTTCCCACTGCTTGTACCAGTGCTGCTCCACGAGGAACCTGCACAAGACATGGAACACGAGTGATGCACGTTTACCCGGGCTTAGCGGTACCAGGTCCCATGGATATTAGACCAGAAAGATCAACACATCGGAAGTCAAGATGCCAAGTTTCACGTACACCTACAACTGATACCTCATGTGTTGATTCTATCTCAACAGAAAAAGGAAATTCCTCCCAGAATTCAACATGAAAGATAAAAGTTTCACCATCATATAAAAATAATTAGAAGCAAAATTTATTCAGTGAAACCCAGATTTGGATAGATTACCTACCTGCTTAGGATACTAAAAGATTCCATTAAAAACAGAAAAGGGCAAAAATAAATAAATTAATTAATTAATTAAAAAAAAAAAACCAGAAAAGGGCAAAACCCAAAACAAACCACAAATCCATACTCAGTGCCAGGAAATATGAGGTTTTATTATAGAATAATTAGGCTGAATATTATGTTATTTACAGCTAATTTTATAAGGCTTTAGCCATTCATTAAGTGTGGAGTGTTTGTAAAGGACAGATAAATAGAGGATAAGAAATAATCACTAAATTCTGGAAACCTGCTCAGAAATTAAGAAGAATCTAAAATGCTAAAAGAATCAGGTTTTCCTTCAAAAACTACATATCACCATTTTTCATCATTTTTGTGTTTAGGATTTATTTTGGCTTTATAATAGATTTCTTTGTTTTAACGTTTATTTATGTTTGAGAGAGAGAGCGAGAGCGAGTGCACGAGCAGGGGAGGGGCAGAGAGAGGGGGGGAAGAGAGGATCCAAAGCGGGCGCAGCACTGACAGTAGAGTCCGAAGTGGGGCTTGAACTCACAAACTGCAAGATCATGACCTGAGCCAAAGTCAGGTACTTAACTGACCGAGCCACCCAGGCACCCCTGTAATAGATTTCTAAGCTTACAGTGACTAGCTTGTCCTTTTTTAAAAATTGTGGCAAGTGTACAGCTGGGCCAGCTCTCTTTTTAAAAGAGAAACTGTTATATCACTACACCTATGATAAACATTTAGGACTGCTGAAGCCTGCCTGTGTAAAATGTCATGAGCGATTCTCAAGTCTGGAAAAGACAACCTAGAGTAAATGCTAACTGAATGTTTAGCAGTTAACTGTTCCGACCCCAGGGCTTGGACCTCAAAGCTTACATACACTGACACACAACCCTGGTCCCACGCTCACCCACAAACCCACGCTGCTATGGGATTTTTGACACATTAAAAAGGCTGTCTCAAATAGGTACTTTTTAAAATATTACAAAATTGATGAAAAACATCTAACACTGTATTGATTCGTTTTCCAGCAATTTAACCCTATACACGGGATTCTTTAAAATGGCAACTTTCCTGCGCTTATGAAAGGATGAGGGAGGTGGGAAAATGGAGGGCTACCAAAACCTTGCAATGGTCACAAGTCACCCGAATAGGCACACATTTCTGTGCGATTTCACTGTTTTTGCTACACCGACCCCCACAGACCTGCACATCTCACTCATGCCAGGAACGCGCACCCCCCACCCCCGCCCCAGTGGCTCATGCCACAAACCTCCCACTGCTATTCTGGAATACCCCATCACTGGCCCTACCCCTCCACCACTCATACCTGTAAACCCGCCGCCCCCCAACCCCCGTGGCTTTCACTGCCTCCACAGATGGTCTATGAGGTTAATTTCTTTGGAAAAGATCCATGCAAAGGGAGGCACCCCTTGACTGTTCTTTAAGAGCTCTTTAAGGAGAATTAACATTAAAATCGCTCTGTGCATACACCTGAAACTAACATAACACTGTGTACCAACTATACTTCTATTAAAAAAAATCACTCTGCAGTGGTAAGCAAAACCCCCATACCTGACAACATCCTTGATTTCTAAAGGTTTCACAGAAGACCGAAGCTTTATGCCAATTTTAACAAAATAAGACTATCTCGCTTCTTCAATTCAAGGACACTTTACAAATGTTTAACATCTCTGAAACTGGGATGCCTCATAATCTGTCAGCCCAGATGGCAGTCATGACAGAGTTGCCACTGTCTGATGGGAAGGCACCCACAATGTTATATTCACCCCTAGGTAGTGGATTCAGGAGGATGCTATACGTGTTGGAAATTTCAATTCTCTAATTTCTTGTTGCTAATATCTAGAAATACAACCCATCTTGCTAAAGTCACATGTATTTGTGTTTCCTCACATTTTTTGAAGTGATTATGAAATAGATGCTTATGGGAAAAAATTTAGTTACGAAACAGTATTTTCTGTCCTCTGGTTTTCTCGCGTCTGGAGAAAAGGAAATTAGTCATTTTGGTTAAGATAGCAATTTACCTAACAGGTTAATTACACTAGATACAATAATTACACAGAGAGGGACGCCTGGGTGGCTCCATCGGTTAAGCGTCAGACTCTTGATTTCGGCTCAGGTGGCAATCTCTGGGTTGTGAGATGGAACCCAAAGTCGGGCTTTGCCCTGAGCATGGAGCCTGCTTAAGATTCTCTCTCATAAATAAAACGTTAAAAAAAAAAAAAAATAACAAAGATGAAAAAAAATCTTCTCTTTAACCCCCTCCCTCTCCCCTGCTTGTGCTCGCTCTCAAAAAAATATGGATATAAATTAAGAGAGGATATCCTACCTGTTTATTAAAAGCTTTCTTATGCAGATGGAAAATGTAATACTACGTTGTTCTAAGTTTATTATTTATGTGTCTGTGCAAGCCTAAATAGATGTATATAAAGGCATATAAATTAATCCTTTAACCACACGCTGTTACATGAATGACATACCAAAGGAGAAAAATTAGAATTTGGGCCTTTTCTGTAAAATGACATTTTTTTAAATTAAAACTTTTATTTTATCTATCCTGGGGGGGAGGGGCAGAGACTCCCACGCAGGCTCTGCAATGGCAACGCAGAGTCCGATGCGGGGCTCAAACTCATGAACCGTGAGATCATGACCTGAGCCGAAACCAAGAGTCAGGTGCTTAACTGACTGAGCCACTCAGGTGCCCCTGTAAAATGACATTATTTTATGCCCAGATTAGAAGTTCCTTTTGTATCACCAAATTATTAGCTCTTGGTGTATTCTGACATTCTCTTAACTCATTTAAAAAATACTTTAGCTCATTTTTAGAAGAGATCCCTTACTTAAAAAAACGTTAAGCTTCTAATAATCTTTGTTACTTATCACTGCAGTTTTTACAAAGTTGACTCTAAGTATTTTTTTTGTCCTTACTTCAATTTATATCTTTTCTTTTCTAACAACTATTCTTGATTTGTCTTTGCCAAATTCAGAATAATAATGTTAAAATGTTCTTTTATGGCTAAACTGTCTCTGGGACACAACACAAAGATTTGCTCCTTTGCCCTATGAAAGGAATGACAACAGGTATAATTAGGTTTAATTAAAATTCTCCAAGTTTCAATGACCCTAACATTTTTATAAAAGTTCTTTCATTTTCCAAACTTAGTATTTTTTAAATTTTATTAAGTTTGTTATTTTAATTCTAGTATAGTTAACATACAGCATTATATAAGTTTCAGGTGTACAATACGGTGATTCAACAATTCTATACGACTCAGTGCTCATGATGATAAGTGTACTCTTCAGCAAAGAGTATTTTTAAAAACGACAAATCGAAAAATATATCTTCCTAGCTTATAATTATGTTAATTATAGTTAGGCCCGCTAATATACATATCTTTTGATAACTGCATACTTTTCAAGCTAAAAAGCATCCTCCTGTTCAAGCAACAAAGACTGGTACAGTAACTGTCTACCAAAAGATTCGCTACTCCAGGATTGTAAATGCACAAACCCTTTCCCCCTGGTTCATGAAAAGTCTGAACAAGTACTAGAGGCACGGACTCAATGAAAAGGGAATTACCAGAGGCCTATTGTTTATTTCAGTCTTTCATTAGCTCCAGAAGTCAAGGCACAGCCACATTGTTTAAGAGCTATAGCAGCAATCACCAACCAAACGTGTGAAGAAGCACTGATCTAGTTCGAGGGTCTTCATTAAACTTAATGGCCCCTTGGGCCGTGCAGACTTGTCCATTGACAGAAAACCTTCAACATTTCTAGGCTAAGTCCTTAACCTCTAACAGAACACTATTACTTGCCCTCCACACATCACTATCCATTCCGCAACACTCAACCCAGCCACACTCCTTCCTTTACCTGAACAAAGAGCCCATTCCTTGCCTGCTTAACTGTTAGACTACCCACACCCTGCACAGACCTTCTAGAGACTCTCTCAGCTCTCCCTGATTTAATTATGTTTGCAGATGGTTCGTCCTCAAAAAGAAAGGTTGGAATTTGCCAAGGAAGCTATACTATCATAAATTTGAATTTACTCTTAGAATATAAGTTTCTATGGAGAAATCAAATCGGTTCAGATAGCCAAATTAATTAATTGCCCTTGCCCAGATCGGCCAGCTGACAAAAAGGCACAAAATATTAATAATGGTATTAGATATATGATTTGGGGATTAGTCCATGACTTTGAAATGCTTTACACATAAATTTCCTGACCACTACAGCAAATCTCTGTAAAATGAACGGCACATTAAAGAACTTTGAGATGCTTTGCTCTTACCTAAGTAGATAAACATTTAAAAAATGGAGTTAAGGAAAAATGCTTCATGATATCAGCCACAATAGCAGAGATAAACTGGCTTCAATACTGAACCACCATTTGGTGGGGGGTAATTTTTTTTTATGGACAGGATGTAATTTTTAAAATCCACATAAAATTAACCATTTTCAAGTGATCAGTTCAGTGGCATTTAGTACATACACACTATTGTCCAGCCACACCTCTACCTAGTTCCAAAACATTTTCAACACCCCAAAAGGAAACCCACACATGGGGGGGGGTGGAATTTAAAGGGTACTGTCAGAAGGAGGCTGTAAAGGCAGGATGCAGCAGGAACCAAAGTCCCCACGCCTTTCTGAACACATCCAAATGAACTATAAAAAACATTCCAGTTATTGTTTATTCTCAGGATGAAATGAGGCTTTTCCTTGCTGGAGAGTACAGAGACAAGTTGCGATTCCCCAAATAGAGAAGACGAAATCTTTTTTTTTCTTAACCCTTACGCTATAGCTCTCCAGCAACAGGGATATACATTCACTAGCACTGTGATTAAAGAACTCTGCAAAATGAGCAAACCTCACTTAGAAAAACCCTCAGGTGTGACCATGCTTGCGATGTTTGAGGAATATCCAATATGGCCGGATGGAGAGAGTGAGGGGGTGGGGGGGGGGCAGGAATCAGAAGCGAAATCAGAAAAGCAATCAGAGCTGGGGACCAGCCTCACTGCAAGTCACTGTAAGAATTTCTGCATTTACACTGCAGGAGAGGGGAAGCTACTGAAACGTTTTTGAGGAATAGATGGGCATAAATAGGTTTTTAAAAGAATTACTGTGTACGGAAAGAGAAAAATAGTTCCTTCACAGCGAACAAACAAGGCAGATACCACCTTCACCGAATGATCAAGGCTAACGTCACCAATGACGTCATGTGGATACCATATACCACCTGATATGATGCGAAGGGCACAAGGTACGCATCCAGTACGATTTCATATATATCCTCCTAAAATAAAAGCTTAGACCACAAATGCGATTTAGGAATGCATACAGAAGTGGAAAACGTTGACAAATTTAAAAATTCACGATAACAGTTTCCCGTGGCACAGGAAGGGGGATTTTCATCTGGGAAGGGCACAGGATTTCTTAAGGTAACGGTCTGAATCTTAATCTGAATAGTGAATTCACAAATTTTTGTTTTATTATTCTCTATTTTTTTTTTTACTTTGAAACAGACTTGAGAAAAAAAAATGCAAAAACAGTTTTTATAGAGAATTCCCATATGTCCTTCATCCAGATTCCCCAAATGTAACATTTTCACCATTTGCCCGATCATTGTTTCTTTAAATACATCTTTACATACACTAGTTTTTTCCCAGCCTTTGCGAGTAAACGGCTTACACGATGGTTCATTATCCGTAAATATTTCGATACGTATGCCCTTAAAAAAAAAAAAAAGATACTCCCTTTCATAACCACAATACAATCATCCAAAGCAAGAAATGATCAGTACTAATAGCTAATCTGCAAACCTCAGTCAAATTTCACCAATTTTCCCATTAACATCTTTTACAGTAAAAAAGAGAAAATTAATTTTATGGGGAAAAAATCCCCTGATTTCTGAGTAATTTATTTTTTCTGCTCCGGGATCCAATCCAGGATCACACGTTGCATTTAGTTATCATGACTCTTTAAATCCCATTAATTCCTTCAATCTGGAACAGTTCTTCATCCTTTGTCTTTCACGACCTTGAAATTTTTTAGGACCACAGGCCGTTTACTTTTACAGAATGTCCATCAATCTGGGCTACGTAAACGCTTTCTGCAACCGTTTTAGGTCTTACGTATTTCACAATTTAACATATGAGATGCAACTCGGCGAGCAAGAAATTAAACCCAGAAACAGTACATTACATGCACTGGTTAGCCAAGAAATCAGTAAAACAAACCGATTTATCAAGATACGCATAGACATTTTTCTAAATAGCTATTTCTCCGGATTACAAAAACAAGACAGTACTAAGACAGAAAACAAATGTAACATCGAAGGCCCCTCCCGTGCCAATCACCTGCACTTTCTCCCGTCCTGGGAAGAGGGCCTCGGCCAGAGGCAAAAACCTCGCCGCGTCACAAACTTTGCTCATTCGCAGGCGCCATTTTCTGCTTCACAGGCACCACCTCCCCTCTGCAGTCTTCCCTCGGCCTCAGGACACGCCCCTCGGCCCACGTCACAAGCCTCGTTCCCAGGCGCCAGCTCCCTCACCGCGCAGGCTCCGACTTTCTTCCCCCCGCCCACAGCCCTAAGGTTTGGATTCCGCTCTCCTGCCTGACGTCACCCGCTCTGCCTAGCTCTCAGACGCCGCCAAAAAACCGGAGGCCGCCCCAGCCGCCAGAAGCTACTTTAAGCCACGGAGACCACACCCCCCCCCAGGCCCCCGCCGCCAACACCGCCCCCTTCCCAGGTTCCGAGTTCCACCTCGCAGGCCCGGCTCCACCCCCATGGCCGTTTCCTCTCAGGCCCCTCCCCTGCCTCCCCACAACAAACCCTCTCCTGTTCTCAGGCCTCAGGCGCCACCGTGCAGGCCCCGCCTCTTTCCCAGACAAGGCGATCCACTCTCAGGCACTTCCCCGCCCCCATGGCAATTATTCGCCACGTCCCCCACCGCCGCCAACGCCCCCCACCGTCCCTTCTGCGGAGGCTCCGCTTGCAGCCCTGCCTCACCAGCTTTCCCCGGCCCGCAGTGGACGATCTCGCCCACTCTCCTTATTCTCGATCTGGAGCCACTGGCTCTCCAGGCCCGGCACTGCTTCGTGTTGTGGCTCTTGGTCCTCGGCCGCAGCCGCTACATTCGCTGCGACCGCCGCCATCACCGTTCGCCCTCCTCTCCCAACCACCGCAGCTGGAGATAGGAAGAGGCCCCTCAACTGCCACTTCCGGATTCTGGTCCCGGAAACGGAAACAGAGCCCCCCAAATAGCCGGGGGTCTACTGCCATCTTGGAAAGGGACCCCGCGCTCGGACGCGTGGAGTGGCTAGGCGGGTATCGGGACTGAGTGGGCGGTGACCTCTGCGGCCAATAGGCGGGGTAAAACCTCCAGTTGGGAACTAATAAAGACAAAGGTGTCTTGTAGGATTCTAACGCCATGTTGAGTCGGGGCAAAAGGTTGTGTGGAAAGGTGGAGGCAGTGGTCCCCGATATGAACGAGGACATTTTGGGGAGTACTTAGGGGCGCAAAGGTTCCAGGCTTTCTCGGTCCCGTGCTCTGCTGGGGACCGCGGCCCCTACCCTGAGAGTTTTTTTTTATCCTGACCAGAATGCCCTTCTTTCATTGCACTACTCTTCCCGTCCATCAAAACCTAATGCAAGAAAGGTCACCACCCAGGCCTGCGGGCCACCTAATGCAAAAAAAAAAGGTCACCACCCAGGCCTGAGGGCCGCTTCCCTGCCTGAACTAGATTTATTCTCTAGACAAACGTGTTGAAGGCAAGTCAGCCTCAGGCTCAGTGTATTTGTTGGCATTATGGCAATGATAACTAATGATAGTTGGCCCTGTTTAAGTGCTTTATTGCACGGTAAATAGTAGCGTTAGGCAACAGATAAATATCACTGTCCCCTATGGGCATCAATGGGTCAAGCTAAGGACTGGAAACGTTAATTCATTTTGCCCCAGGTAGTAAACTGCTGAGCTGTAGTTCAAACTCAGCTATGATCTTAAGCACCAGGCCAGAGATTCTCAACCTGTGGTTCTAGGATTCCTGCTGGTTCAGGAGACCTTCTCAGGGGGTTCACAAAGTCAAAACTATTTTCACAATACTTCATTGTTGTTCTCTCTTGCGTGTGCGGTGGAATATCCTGAGAGGCTACATAAGCAAAAGCTCTTTAGAGGTCTTCAGTTTTTAAGGCTATAAAGGAATCGTGACCGCAAAGTTTAGAACCTTTGCACCAGGCCAGGGACTTCTCGATCTAGGCACTATTGACATTTCTCTGTTGTAGGAAGCATTGTACAAGGAAGCATTAGTTGCATCCTTGCCCTCTACCCACTGGATAGCAGTATCATCCCCTAATTTGTCTCATCCCCAAAAGTGTCTCCAGAGATTGCCAGTGTTCCCTGGGGGGTGGAGATGATCTCTGGTTGAGAACCACTGCACTAGGCTCTGGCATCTGCTAGGGCTCCCAGCCCTACCTCTAGATAACTTTAATATTTCACTCTCTGGCTCCCTGCATCTGCCTGCCTATTGGCTGTCTCCACCTGGCCATCCCACAAACTCCCCAAGACAGGCTCATGATTCTGGCTCTGGTTCAGCGACTTCCTTATTATCATTCATTCCCACAACCAAGACCACAGCTCGCCTCCCCCCACCTCTAGCTTGCTGCACATAGCTCACTGGGTCTGGCATGTCCAGAACACCCTTCTCCTGCACAATTGCAACCCCCACCCACCCATACACATCACAATTCACTTCTATTGTCGGTTAACCTCTACAGGGCAGGGATTGTGTCTTTATTACTGTGATTCCAGCCCCTAGCCCAGACCTGGCACAGATGAGGGTTTGCAACTCAGTTGTGCAAACTGAGGGAGAAAAGGGAGCAACCCTTTCACCTGGGGGGTGGGGGGTGTCTCTAAAATGGCATGGAGTTGGGTCCGGCACTTGGCAAGTAGCTGCTCTTCAAGCCTAGCTGAATCTTGTCAGATTCTCTGAACTGCCTCTCCTCTCCTCTTTGCCCCTCTACAGACCACCCCACCCCACCGCATTTACCAGGTAGCCTGCCCTTCCTACAATCCAACAAGAGGCCTCCCTCCCCAGGCCTAGACCGTTTGGTTTCCAAAGGCCAACCACCTCTGCACACACCAATGACCCCACCACTTCCCAGAGCAGTTGGGTGAATTCTAGTCCTTCTAAGTTTGGCTTGGCAATCCTGTCTCCTTTTGCAAGGCCCTCATCTTCCCAGCCTCCCTTGTTGCCAGAGGTGACCATATCATCTTATTCTAGCCACAAAATGGCACAGGAAGCCTGCTGAGGGGCTTGTGGAAGGTTCAGCTCTGTTACAAGGAAACAGGGAGGGTGTCCTGTTTTCCTTGCTTGCTTCCCCATCTCTGGGAACATGGAGAACCCTTACAGTTGTAAGGCTGCAAGCGGAGAGCTCACCAAAGTGCTTACAGGGACACAGTGGAATGATCCGTGGGCCACCACTGCTGAACTTCAGTAACCAGCCTCAGTTAGGCTTATTCTCTGCAGTATTTGCCTGGCCCTGCCCATGCTCCTCTCTTCTGCTTGCAGTCTATCCTTGGCTGTGCCCAGAGGTTGGGACAGAGGCTGGAGCTCCAAGGATGGAGAAAATCAAAGCCGCAACTATCCTCACACTTGAGGCCAAGTCCCACGGTGCCATTTGACCTCTGGTCTCTCACAAGCCATTGCATCCTTCTCGGGTTCTCTCACCCATGCCCATGGTTTGTTACTTCCTGGACACCAACAATCCAAACTTCCAGCTCCATCCATCCACCGATGGCCCCAATCCTGACTTTGACCCATGTATGAAGATCCCCCTACCTACTCAGCAATCCAAAATCTACCCTCCTCTCATATTCCCTCTCCAACTGGCCTGCCTCATGGTGTCCAGGTCTGACGCATGGTGGTCATACTGGGCCTGCCTCACCTCCCCACCTCCTGGTTGTATGGGGCCTTGCAAGTCTTTCAAACAAACAGCCTCTCTACATACACCTGTCTCCCATCTATCTGGCTTCCTCATATTCTTGGGTACATCTCACTCTTCCCTCTGCTTCTTAGTTCATCCTCTATTCAGCCTGCCCTGTTTCAACTTGACGTTCTACTATTGCATGTGCAGCCCCTCCAATGCCTTCCATAGTCGTGACATGTCCCTGGCGAGGTATGAATTCTCCAAAGTCCCAGGACTCACCTTGGACTGAGCCCACCCCCACCCTTGCAGGGACTTGCAATCAGGTTTTTCACTTTAGACTTTTTAATATTTCATACAGCGATTATGGTGCATTCAGGAACCCAACCCTCCAAACCCCACTAGGAGGGCCCCCACCCCAGCCCTCCCACCCCATTTGAGGGCCCCAGGGTTTAGAGTGGAGGACAGGGAGGTAACCACCCATCTGAGACTGACCCCAGAGACTGCCCCTGCCCTGCCTCACCCTCCCCAGGGGTTAGGGGCTAACACTTGGGCACAGACCCCCATGCGCCCCTCTGCCCCTGCTTGTGCACATATATACACTATGGCTCCTTGAAGAGTTGGTCAGTTCCTGGCAGGGCCCCTACTCAACAGCACCGAGTGGGATGGGGGCAGGAGGGTTGGGCTAGGGAGACCCTGAGAAGGAAGGAGGCCCCAGCTATGGGACTGTAGGAGGAAAGAGTGGGGGCCCCCCCACCTCGTCCACCTCCCAGAGAGTCTCCAGTAGTCCCCAGGTCCCCCTGCAGCTGAGGATGGCAGGCGGGGGGTAGGAAGGCGAATGGTCGAGGCATGCTTTCCCTTAGCCGACCCCAGGGTCTGGTGATGGTCAGGGTTCCAAATAGGGGCTGTGTCCCTGCCTTGGAAAGGCTGGGAGCGGGGCTTCATTGCACAAAATACTGTGGGAGGGCCACACGCAGGGGGTGGGGCCCAGCCATTCTGTATACAGAGATATTGCATTTAAAAAATGAAAACCTCATTTAAAATAATTAAAAAACAACAATGAATGAAACAAACAAAAAAAGGCCCACACAACATGAGGCAGGTGGGGCAGGCAGGAAAGCAGGCAGGGGAAGCCTCAGACCCAAGGCATTGTCACGTCTTGTCTGAGTCGAGATCCCCAGCCTGGGCTAGCTCCGGACCCCTGGCTGGCCATGGGGTAGTGGTCCTGGGGGAGGGGATGATGGGAAGGGGGATAGGCCTGGCCTCAGTGTGGGAGGCTGACACGGCCATGCTGTCCGCCGGCAACTACCAAGACAGAGAGAGACAGACATACAGACAGACAGACAAACCAGGCGAAGGAGCGATGAGAGCTTTGTTAGCACCCAGCAGACAGGCCAATGGGTGGGTTGACAGGCCAATGGTCGGGTGTTTGGACAGGCAGCAGGGGACATGTGGGCAGGCGAGCATGAGTCAGGCAGGTAGGCAGGCAGCAAGCAAGGAGGATACAGTTGGGGGCTGCCCTGTGAGGGGGAGTGGCATCCCTCCAGCTGCTGCCTGCTGGGGCCTCGGTCTCTGGCTTAGAACTCGGTGTCCACCACGCGGAAAGCTGGCCTGCCTGCAGGGGAAAGCAGAGCGGATGGCTGTTGGTGGGTAAGCAGGTAGGTGGCCAGGGTGGGGAAGAGGGCAAGGGCCACACCTACCTGAGTCAGGCATTGACGAAGACCGAAGGCCGGCCTCCTTTTGTAGCTGGATCTCCTTTAGTGCAAATATGGAAGTAGCTGTGGGTGGAGGACAGACAGTGGGAAATGACCCATGGGGCCAGCCAAGGACCACCTCCCACATGGCCCCATTGGGGGAATTACAAAAAGCTGTCTTGTCTTTGAGAAGTTTGACTTTCTCATCTGTCATATAATCCTTATACACAAACCAGCTACAACTAGAGAAAATGGAATATGGGCTATTACACGAAGAAGTCAGTAATTCTGTCAAGTGTGATAATGGTATTGCAATTACCATCTGTTGAGTCTAGGTGATGGATGGTGTTTGGGATTTGATTTAGATTAATCCAGTGGGGAGATTCAGGCAGTGGGCCAACATTTTGAAGGTAGGATAATGATAGTTATTAAAAAACCTCTTAAAGATACATGCTGAAATTTATAGGTGAATGATATATCCAGGATTTGATTCAAAATAATCAGAGGGAATACAGATAAAACCAGATTGGCCCAGGTGACTCACTCAGTCGAGCGTCCGACTTTGGTTCAGGTCATGATTGCACGGTTCGTGAGTTCGAGCCCCCCATCAGGCTCGCTGCTGTCAGCACAGAGCCCACTTTGGATCCTCTGTCCCCCTCTCTGTGCCCCTGCCCTGCTTGCACGCTCTCTCTCAAAAATAAAGAAGCATTAAAAAACAAAACAAAACCAGATTGGCCACGAGTTGATGACCTGCTAGAGTGCTTAGGGACTTGTTATTGGATCTAATTTTATTTATTTAATAATTACTCATTATTGACAGCGCGCACGACCAAGTGGAGGAAGGGACAGAGAGAGAAGGAGGGAGACAATCCCTGGGCCACTGAGGTGCCCCTATGTATTTATTTTTTAAAGTAACCTCTACACCCAATGTGGGACTCAAACTCACAACGCCAAGATCAAGAGTCCCATACTCCACCGACTGAGCCAGCCAGGCACCCCTAAACATATATAATTTTAAAGTGTCCATATGAAAAAGTTTTTTAATCAGGTATAAAAGGAGAACACCACGTGTGATTCTGTTTCTGTACAGTACAAGGATGGGGAAGACTTACCTATGCTGTGAGAAGTCAAACTAGTAGTAACCCTTGGCAAGGGGCTGGGAATAACTAAAGGAAATAAGAGGGCACTTCGGGGGAGCTTCTCTCATCCTATTTCTTGACCTGTATGCCAGTTACATGGGTGTGGTTAGTTTCTAAAAATTCACTATGCCGTACACTCATGACCTGTGCATTTCTCGGTATATATTTTACAAGGAAACGTTTGCTTTAAAAAAAAAAAAAAAGAGGAAAATGATGTTACGTCTATTTTCACGTATGTTAGAAAATTCCCGTGAAAGGTAAAAAGGAACTGAAAACTAAATAACTTGTAATACACATAACATGTCATATGTGTGAACAAGGGTGTGCCCCGCACAGCCCACCCAGCATCCTGTTCCCCACAGGTCCCGCCAGCTGCACTCACTGTCAGGAAGTTTGTGGATCCGCTCCCCCAGACTGAGGAAGAATGGATGTTTCATGGCATCCTCTGCGGAGATCCGATTGCGACCTTCAAACTGAGTGGGAGGACAGGCAGGGGTCGGGGGGGTGGGGGGGGGTGTATTGACCCCTTCAACAAGTAGACCTCTCTTTTGCCCCATCCCAGACCGTACCCCGGGAGCTCCCTGTCCCCCTATACCTAGAATCCCCTAGCCTCCAAGGCTGGTCCGGGAGGGTGGTCTCACCTGCAGCAGCTTAGTGAGGAGGTCAGCCCCGTCGCTGTCAAGTCTACCGCAAGGACAAGAGGATCTGCTTTAAGTTGAGTTTGGGCACTCCGGCCCCTAACACCCACCTACCCTCCCACCCACCAGCCTCACCGGGGTGCATGGCTCAAAAGGGCCTCGGCTCGATACTTGGGGTAGTTGTATGTCTTAAATTCTTCGTTGGACAGAATGCCTGGCCACGTCTCCTCAGTTGGGGTTCCTGGCAGGGAAGGAGAATTACCCTAAGCATCCACAGGGCATCCCTAAATGTCCCCACAGTTCCTAGGGCTCGTTCCTCCTCACCTAAGATACGGAAGATGAAATGCAGCTGTTCCTCCACCGTGGAGCCTGGGAAGAGGGGCCGGCCTGTGGCCATCTCATAGAAGATGCAGCCCACACCCCTAGGCAGGGAGGGCACAGTGAATAGAGAGGCAGTTGGCTGGTTGGCCATTGTGACCAAGCCACCCGCTTCACCACATGGCTCCTGCCACACTTCCACCTGTCCTCACCACATGTCAATCTGGGTAGAGTAGTCCGTGGACCCAAGCAGGATGTCGGGGGGCCGGTACCACAGTGTCACCACCTCATTGGAGTAGGTCTTCGTTGGAATTGACTTGGCCCGGGCCAGGCCTGGTAGGTTGAGAGAAGGGGCAGCTGGAATTGAGGAGGTCCCGGGCAGCCTCGGGGAGAGCACAGCTGGGACTGAGGGTGTCCTAAGCAAAGCCTGTAGAAGCTGAAGGGGACTGAGATAAGGCGGTCATGAGGAAGGGGGAGTCTGAGAGGGTAAGGCGGGGCGATCACTGGGAAGAAGGGGGAGGCCAGGGTACCAAAGTCGGCCAGCTTGAGCTCTCCTCTCTCGTTGATGAGCAGGTTTTGGGGCTTGAGGTCTCGGTGTAGCACCTTCTGCCGGTGGCAGTAGGCCAGGCCACGAAGCAGCTGGAACAGGAACAGCTGGGGACCCAGGAAGGGCAGGCAGAGGTCAGAGAGCATCCAGCAGCCTGACCCCCAGCAGACACTGTTGCCCCTCCCAAACACAGACACTGAGCCCAGAGCTTTATCTCACAAAAGAGAACAAGGTCCCAATGCCCTCCAAGGGCTCCCAGCAAAAAAGCCAAACGGGAAAAGTCTGTTTCAGGGAGATTTGTGGGGTGGAGTGGGTGAGTGGGGGCCCCCTTGTGCCCCTGCTTCCTGCCCCACACCCACTTTCACGTTGTGCATGTTGATGACATTCCCACAGTCATCCAGGTACTGCTTCAGGTCCTTGTCCTGAGGACAGAAGAGGAGATGGGAGGAAAGAGGGCCACATCCCGTGGCTCCTGGCCCTCTCCCCACTCCCCACCCCCACTGCCCCCCAACCTTACCAGGTACTCAAAGACAAGGGTGAGGGACTTCTCCGTGTGGATAATGTCATGTAGCGTGACGATGTTGGCATGTTTGAGGTCCTTGAGCAGGGACACTGCAGGGAGCATGGGGAGGAGGGGATGGGGGAAGAGTCAGGGCCCCACCCACCCTCAGGGTAGAGGCGAGGAGGACCAGACAGGTACAAGCCCAGGATTTCCTTCTTTCCCTGTGCAGCCTGAGGTGGTGGCTCATAGCCACTGGCTCTATCCCACCCAATGCCAGGAAGGGGTGGCTCCATGTTCCGGATGTGGACACTAAGGCTCAGAGAAGAGTATGGAGCAAGGACCTGGGATTGCCACCCCAGGCTTACAGGACACTAGATCTTCACAACCTGTTTTTGCTTTCCGGAAAGGGGTTTTGCGTCAACCCTCAGTACAGAGGCCTGCAACTTGGTGCGAAATTCACTTTGCACACATAACTTCTACACAATTCACATTCATCCCGCATGATATTCTGATTAGAAATTGTTGTCAAGTAAACCAGTGAGCACTTTCTCGGGTGCTCTCAGACCCAAAGCGAACACCCTGCTGTCTAATTCTTGGTCTTTTCTCCAAACGGGAACAGATTCCTGGTTACCTTGATTATCATCTAGATATGTGCATGATGGGCACTTTCGCGTGAAGCCCAGAGTGTCAGGAGGGAATGCCCCAACCCCCAGTCCCTGTTCCTACTACAGAGCGTGTGTGTATGTGTCAAGAGGTGAGCCTGGGAAGCCTGGGACAGCCTTCCTGTGTGTCTGTACCTTCCCGGATGGCGGTGCAGGGTGCCCCTTCTTCGTGTTCCAGTCTGATCTCCTTGAGTGCCACAAGGTTGTCCGTGAGCTTGCTTTTGCCTTTGTAGACGGTGGCATAGGTACCCTGGTGTGTGAGGACGAGTGACAGGAGAGGAAGCTGCAGGAAGTTCTCACTGACCCCCATCCCCACCATGTGCCTGACGATGGTCTCTCACCTCTCCCAGCTTGTCTAGCTTGATGTAGGTCTCCAGTTTCCCAAAGCCAATCTCAGACTGTGGGGTAAAGGGGCAGGTTGAAGAAGGCTCATAGGAGGGGACAGAGGCGGGTGGGCAGTGAAAGGAGGAGAGGACAGGCACAGAAGACACTCACCAGGCTGACACGGCGGAGGCGGCGGCTGAGGGGCTTGTCGAAGATGGGGCTATTGAGGGTCAGCTTCTCAAGGTAGCCCTCAGGCAGCCGGATGTCGGCTGGTAGTGATAGGCGCTTGTTGATGTCCTAACAGGCAAGATGGGTGAGAAACGGGACTATGAGCTCCACCTCCCCACATTTAACCCTCTTTTCTAGCCCCACCACCAGCCAGACAGGGAGTTAAGCACCTCAGTGGAGATCTTGCGTGGGGGATGGTTGCGCATGCGCACCCTCACTGGCGACTGCACCTCATCGGAGGACGTGGCTGAAGCCTGGTCACTTTCCCCATCAGACCCCATCTTCAAGTCCTCGTGTACAATTTCTGGTAGTGAGGACAGGGGGAGGGCAGACCAGTTGAGGGCTGAAGCCCCAGGACACCCCCTCCTCAACGTAACACAATCCCCTGATCACACACGTACACACAAACCCCCAGAGCAGCCTAGAGTCCCTCAGGGAGAGGGTGGCAAGGCCCAAGGAGGTTCAGACAGGTCAGGACAGGTTGAACGGGGGATGGGGGGGGCAATAGTCACCCAGTGGAGCACCCTGTTTCAGGGGTGAGCTGAGACTGGGGCTGGCCCAGGACCAGGAGGCCGGCAGCGGCACAGTAGCCAAAGGCCCTGAGAAGGCAGGCCCAGGGTAGGCAGGCACCAGTAGGCCTGAGGGGGGGCCATGGCAGAGCGCAGGAGAAGGGCAAAGGGAAGGTTGGGGGCAGCTGCAGCAGGCAGGGCACTCTTCCTCCCCGAGGCCTGGGCACAAAGCCAAGGAAAGGGGCACAGATAGAGAGAGTGTGTGCGGAGAGGACAGCAGGGAAGGGGGAGAAAACGGGAGAAAGGAAAATGGAAATAACACAAATCTAAGGGGAACTCGGCTGGGAGGTGGCACCGGGGACCAGTCTGGGGGCAGAAGTGGTCAGTGGACCCACCTGGTGCAGAACTGAGAGGGCCCCGTCCAGAGCGAGGTTCCCCAGGAGCGGCACGAGTGGGTACCTCTCCGAGGTCATTGCCGCCACCACCCCCACTCTCATCCAGGCCTATCTGTTCAGGGGCACCATTGGTCTTGTCCACACCTCGGCCCCCTCGGAGTGTCATCGACAGCTGCCGCTTGATCTTCTTCATCCGATCCATGGCGACCTGAGCAGGGGGTATAGATGGCAATGGATCCCACATTAGCACTTGGCCTGACCACCACAGGCCCCCTAAAACCCAAGGTTTACTGAGGTATACTGACATGAACTTGTGTCAGTATCCACCCAACCACTGTGGAGCCCTGGAACCACTCAGGATTCCTGTAAACCTGGCATAGATACGGACCTTTGTCAGTGCTTGCCCACCTACAGCCAGCCCCTGGGTACCCTCTTCCTAAGTAGCACACCTGGGTATTGAGGCCTGGGTGGCTGGCTGAGGGTAAGGGACCAACTGGTGAAGTGCTGGCCCGTATGGGGGCAGCCTCACTGTGGGAGCAGAGGCCTCCACAGCAGGCACTTTCAGGTGCGGCGGCAGAGATGTACCCATCTGTAGATGGGGCTCGGGGCTCGCCCAGGACCGCGGGGCCACTGATACGGCCCCGGGCATGCCCGTAGAATGGCATATTCCGCCGGCACCAGCCCCACATTACCCCCAACTGCCTAGGCAGAATGCTCCCCACAGCCACAAGGACCTTCACGGCGTGCCCAGCAACCATCGTCATGGTGATTGGTGGACCACCCCACTGGTCTCCCCAAGTGAGGGGTGCAGGAGAAGGGAGTCCTACCCAGACCCAACCACTGGCTAGGGTTGTGTGTGGGGGGGGGGGCTCAATGCACACCAGCTGTCCTGAGGACTGCTCGCAAGGTTCGATCAGGTTGGGACCCTATGGGTCCCACCCACATTTTTACAAGCCAGGTCTCATTTCTCCTCTAGTTGAGAGTGCTCATCTCCCTTACCACCCTGAATAAATGTCCCAGTCCTCAAGGGTGGCCCATAAAGTCTTACCCTACTCATCCCTATTATCTCTCTGGCCTCATCTCCCCTTCAATCATTGCTATTTGCTGTTCTGCAACCACACCCAGCAGTCCCACCTCAGGGCCATTGCACAGGCTGTTGTTCCTGGTACCTGGAAAACCCTTCAAAATAGGTCATTCCCTCACCCTCTTCAGACCATTGCTCCAATATCACCTTTTTCATGGATAACCCTCCACAAACAACCCTATTTAAAATCTCAACCATACCGAGCTCCCTCACTTTGTCAAATCATCCCCCCAGCACTATCACCTCCTCAGAAATGACACCATCTACTTATTGGTTTCTTTATTCTTAACTGTCTGTCTCCTCACCGCCATAACTAGAAGATCAGCTCCGCCAGGGTAGATTTCTGTCTGTTTAGGTCACGGCTAGATCCTGAGGACCTGGAACAGTGACTGACACAGAGTAGATGCTCAAAAAGTGCTTATGGCAGATATTAATGAATGGGGGGCTGAGGGCCTAAGACCAATCTCTACCAGGATGGGCAGGGTAAGTCTCTGCTATTTGTGAATAACTCCAGAAAAGGTGGCCCAGGGACGCTGGCATCAGCAAGATGACCTAGATGGGGCTGCTGGAGGGAACAGGGCCACCAAAACGCTTAAGCTGGCCTTCTTCTGCTTCCTCCTGGGCTCTAGGCCAGCAAGGTGGGGGAAAGACCTGGCCTAGGAACCATCTGGACTCGCAGCAGGGCCTAAGATGGCCCTGGGCCCAAGGGAAGTGGAGCTAGATAGGAGGTGGGAGGATGAGGCTGGGGCTGGATTCGAGGAGAGAAGTGGGTCATCTGTTACCTTGAAATCAGGTGCTTACCCCAGTGGTCCCTATACCCTACTTCCACCTGCCTGACCTCACCACCACCCCCAGGAGGGGAAGAGGAACCAGTGTAGCAGAAAGACCCCAGTAAAGAGGATGAGGTCCGTTCAGAGAACCCAAGATAACAACAAAAATCCTGAACCAGTAGGCCAAACACTGGACCTGAAGCTGAAGAAGAAGCATGGCCAGCCCCCAAAGGCAGTCTTGCCTCCATGGTACAAATACCCAGTTGCTTTGCCTGTTGTGGCAGGAAATGGGGGATCTAGGGGCAGGGGTAAGCAGGACTGGACGGAAGATGAAGAGGGAGCCACAAGGAGCCATGGGTCCATGACCTCTAACTGGAAACTCCAAGGGCTGGACATGTTCCAGAGTTCAGTTGTTTTGAGGATTTGAGGAAGACAGGACACAAAGTCTGTGTATCATGCAATATTCCCATCAGGGGTGCCCTGGGCAGACCTTTGTGAACAGAGACACTTGAACGTTAATATACAGTAAAACTTTTAAAGATTATTACTTCCATTTTCTGAGCTTTTTAGATCCCAGAAGAGTGAGGGATGGAGTGAGAAACTAGACACACAAGTCCACTCAAAAAAGGGCATTTTGTCCTTCCTGACCTCCGAGGTCACACACCCATCCTCGGAATACTCTCACACCCAAGGACACTCATCAGCGCACACCACACTGACCACTGAGGACACAATCATTACACTCTACTAACTCCCACAGAAACACACCATCCTCATCTGGTTCAGACCCCCATAAGCACACACTGGACCCTCAAGAAGGCCTCTCAGCATTTTAACTATCAGCACCTGCAATTTCCCCACTCATTTCTAACCCCCATCAGCATACGAAGCCCCAACAGAGCACAAAACTCTTAGCATACGCTCGGACCCCTCTAAGTTAACTCTTACTGCCACATTCTTGGGCACCTCCCAGGTCCAGCTGCCTGTTAGCTTCTCCAAAGCACTCACCCCCATTAACACACTGTTCCCCGTGCATGATTCTGACCCCTATTAACATGCACTTGGGACCCTCTGTGGCTGACCCACATTAGCACTCACTGGACTTTCACACTGCCCTGAATCTCATTAACACAAAGTGAAACTTGCCAATCCCTGACCTGTTTTTGCCCACACTCAGACCCCTCCACAGCTAGAACCATCATTAAACACACATTCTGGTCCTCCCACTACCCTGTGCCCACCACCTCCCATCAGCACAAGCTGGACGTTCACTTCACCCTGACCTCTATTAGCACACACTGAGCCTCACACACTGTGTGTCCCCATTAGCACACCCTAAACCCTCACTCAGCCCCATTCTCCAGGGATACACAAACACACTGCTCTATAATGGCCTGACCCTCATTAGTGCACACAGGTCTTCATTCAGCCTGGAGCCTCATTAGGACACAGCCCTACATGGTTCTAATCCACTTCAGCACACCTAGACCGTCACATATCCCTACTCATTTCTCTTTGCTTGAACTCCCGCACAGCTATAATGCCTGTTGGTTCACACTTGAATCCCTTCACAACCTTCCCTGATCCTCCTCATTGCACCCCACGGACCCTCAACACACCCCAGTCCCCTGTGGACACAAGCACACACTGTCTTCACAAGGTTCTGATGCTCACCAGCATTTTCCGGACCCCGTACTGCCCCGACTCTTCCCCCCAGTGGCACACGTTTAAGCGCCTCCAAGGCTCTAAGCCCATTTTAACGGTCACTAGAATTTCACATATACCTGTCCCTGAGCGCATCCAGTAGTCTCACATCCCCTGTCCTCACGGACATGGACACAAACACACACCCACACACACTGATCTCACACCATCTTGATCCTTAATATACTGGACCTCTTACAGTGCTAAGGCACTTCCCTCACCACCGTGCCCTCCCACCCCACATATATCCACAACTTCTGATACCCAGTAGCACGGACTCGGGTCTTCCACCACTCTGTCCCCATTAGCATATACTGGGCCTCATCCTACCCAGACCTTTATTACTACATGCATGTACCCTCTACAGCTACGATTCCCATTAGCACGTTCTCAACACTGGACTTCTTCCACTACCCTGACCTCCACGAGCGCTCTCTGGACCCTCACACACCGCAGTCCCTCATGGACAAATACACAGAATTACCACCACCCTGACGCTCATTACCACACACAGGACTTCAGAGCCCTGATCCTATGAGCACACCTCCTGCTATCTCTACCACCCTATCCCCCATTAACACACACGGGGTCTCTCCACACCTATAACCCCGTTTGCACACCTCAGCATTCCTCTGGCATGCTCTCCCCTATCACACACCCTTGGGGTCCTACACACACACACACACACACACACACACACACACACCCCATTAGCACACGTTGGGCTTCAAGCCCTACACAGCGGTTAAGACTTATTATCACATGCTCCGACCCCTCCACAGCTCAGGCCACTAGCAAACCTCGAGCCTTTCACCACCCATTTCCACACTCTCTGGTCCCTTGATCACCCTGCTCCCAATTAGCACCCACAGGACTACCCATCCCCAGCTCCCAGACCGGGCCCAGGGCGGGGCCAAGGTCAGGGAGGCCCAGAATGACCCCCCGCCCCGGTGCACTCTGGGAAATTCGCTGGGGGAGGGGGCACATGCCAGCGGTGCAGCCCAGACCCCTAGGCACCGCCCGGGGTCTGAGTTGGTTCTGCAGGAAAAGGGCAGCCCCCACCCCTTGTCTCGGAAACGCGCTCACCGGCGGGGGCGCGCGAGCAACCTCAGCGCCGCGGGGCCGGCGCGGCGGCGCCTGGGGCGGCGGCCCGGGCTGAGGCCGCGCGACCTCCTTCTCCTCCTGTTCGCCGCAGGCGCCCGTCCCAGTAGTCTTCGGCCATGGCTGCTGGGCCCGGGCCGCCGCCGGCTGAGGAGGAGGAGGCGGCGGCGGCGGCGGCGGTGGCTGAGGCGGAGGCGGCGTCCCGCTCAGCCGGCCATGAGCTTGGCCGCTGCGGGCGATGCCCCCGGGCTCGCTGGTGCCGGCTCGAATCCGAGAGCTCACGGCGGCTCGCGGCTCAGAGCCGACCGCTTGCGGAGACGCGGCGGATCCCAGGGCCGAACGCCCAATGGCCCAACCGCCGCGCGCGCCGCGCTCCGCGCATGCGCACGCACGCGCAGCAAAGGCTGAAGTGGGAAGGAGGGGACTCACCTCGGACTGCCTGTACCAAAAGACCCGTCCGCAGCGGGAGGGGGCGCAGCCATTGCGCGCCCACCGGGGAATGTGGCGCCAGCCCTGGAACGGCGCCAGGGGGACGTGCAGAGGTTGTTTAGTACTCAGTTCCGATCTTGCTAGAAGTTTGCTAGCGCCGAAGTGGGCAGCATTCAGTAACCAGCGTGCCGATCACCACTTGGTCCCCCTGCTTGGTCTCATTTGGTACATCCCCATGGTAGCAAACGGGACTTTTGCAAGGAAGAAAAAGACAGATGAGGCAGTCTGAGTCCCTTGAGGTGCCTCAGCAGGCAGGAATTTTAAATGCTCGCGAGAAGATGACTTTTCTAGGAGAGGCGGCCTGGAGAATCATTGGCCTTTTACCACCTTAGATAGGACACAGTCTAGCCCCGCCCAGATGTGCTCCCCCACCTCCCCGCTCCCTCCGCTAGCTCATTCTCAGTGTGAACGTGTGCGGCCCCGCCCTTTGAGGTTGTCGCACAGCCAATCAGATTTGCCCCCTGGGGTGAGGCTGAGCAAGAATGAAGGGCGTGGCCGAGCTGAAGAGGCGTGATTTCACTGTTCTCCTACCACGCCTCTGCCCGGTGTTCATTGGTTCTCACCGCAGGGGGGCGGGCACTTCTTTTTGTTCTGAGTTCCTCTCTCACTATAGGCCGAATATTCCGCAAGGTGATTGGTCAAAGGAATGTTCACTCGCCTTCGTCCCGCCTCTAGCCCCTCCCATCTCCCTCAGCAAGACTCACGGAGGTGGAGCCTAGGCTGAGAAAAGAAAGGCGGACCTTTAGAGGGAAGGGTGCATTACTGCGCATGCTTGGGACTTTGGGTCGAAGAAGATCTCTTTGCCGCCTCACGCGAGCATTTGCGTATGCATCCTGGATTGGGTTTTCTTTCTTGCCACCTCTCAACTACCTCTTGCCTGCCAGAGCCCCTCCCGTGGCTCTCCCCAGGTCTGCGGTTTTCTGTTTTATTTATTGGGCATCTGTTGTGTGTCAAGCACTGCCAACAAAACTAATCCCTCAATTCCTCTATGCCTGAAAAACTCCTACACTATCACCTGGCCCAGCTCAAATGGCGGCAGCTTTTGGCAGGCCTTTCTGGGATATCTTTACACTGCACCCCAGTCCAAAGCCAGCTTCCCCGCCTCTTCTGGGCTTCCTTTTATAGCAGCATTGGTCACATTGGTTAGAGTTTTCAGTAAGTTTCATACTAGCGAGAATTTACAAGAGCATGATGGGAGTGGAAATACTTGACAGAAGCAAAAGTGCACCTCGGGCTATAGGATCAGGTCCCTCACTTCTCTGACCTCATCCTCATCTACCCTTCTTCCTCGCACTCCACTCCAGACGTATTTCTTTCCTTCTGTTTCTGAATAAAACAGGCATAATCCAGCCTCAGGGACTTTGCACTTGTTTCCTTTGCCTGGAATATTCTTCTAGATATCCACGTTTCATCCCTTAATTCCTTCCAAGTCCTTGCTTCAATGTCACCTTCATGAAGCCTTCCCTGACTACCCTATTTACAAATGCCTACCTGCACCCCCATCTTTCTAGATCCCCAGACCTGGCTGTACGGACCTTTTTAATGGCACGGGTCAACCTCTTACAATCTACTTGTTGGTCTATTCTGGGTCTCACCCGAGCAGAACAGAACCCCTCCCCCCACGCACATACCCACACCCCTCAAGACAGGAACTTTTAGTTTCTTAAACTTTATTTAGTTTGACAGAGAGAGCGAGCGAGCAGGGGAGGGGTAGAGAGTTAAGAGAGAAGAATCCCAAGCAGGCTCCGCACTGTCAACACAGAGCCCGATGTAGGGCTCGAACTCACAGACCGTGAGATCATGACCTGAGCCATACCAAGAGTTGGTCGCTTAACTAAGCCACCCAGGTGCCCCAAGACAGGGACGTTTTGATCCATTGCTGTCTCCAATGCCTACAATAGTGCCTGGCACACAGTAAGCACTCAACAAATGTGGCAAATGTTTGATGGCAAAGCTCTAGGCTGAGACAAGAGACAACCATGTATGTACCACTACATGGTGCCTGCTGGGTGCAGGGGACTCGATGAAGTGACCCAAACCCTGCCCACTGAACCCTGGTCTTCTGTCTTGGTGGTATTATAAAGGTAGACAAACATGACAAAAGTAAAATAGCATTTGGGGAAACGAGGATGCAACCAAGACTCATGGGTTCTTGATGAAGTGTTGCAGGGGCGAATTAAGGTAGCAAGGGATCTGGGAGCTGGGGTGGGTGGTGAAGAAAGAGACAGAAGTGTCCAGACTCAGGAGCTATAATGGGGAAGATAGCAAACAAAGAGCTGGGATAGTGGAGAAAGGGGGCAGAGGAAATTTGTGTTTAAGTCTCAGATGTTGTAACATAGCAACAGTGGACAGGAGGTATGGTGTTTGATGTACTCTTGAGCAACAATAATGGAAAAAGTATCCCTGGTGAGAAAACCTCTTTGCTTGACCTAAAACAGGTAGCATCACCATTAAATAGATGCCACAGGTAAAGCACTCAGTCCCTAATGTCCTGGAGGGAGATAAAAAGGAAGCATGGAAGGATGAGGTCATCCAAGAAGAGCAGGCCAAGAGTCACGAGACGGGGTGGACAAGGGCATACACTGTGCCTGGGGTCTGGAGCTGGCCCAGGAGGCAGCAGATGTCAGGACACTCTGTGAGGAGTGTCAGGTCCGGTTCAGGGATAGGTTGTGCTATTCCCAATACCCAGGGTTGAGTGAAGGAATGAGGGGTCTGTTTCTAAGAGGGAGAGAGAAGCTGGCCTTCTGGTTGGGTGACGGAGAGGCAGGAGTGGCATCCTCACACACCAGGTGGCCAGTCTGCCTGTCCGACCAGTGCTTTCAATTGTCTACAGCGCTCAGCCATGAGCCACGGATGAGTGTGGGGAGCTTTGTGGTCCTGTGGTGAGCCTGCTATAACCAACAACCCACAGCTGGCTCTCTTCTGTAAGGTAGGAGGCCTCCTGACAAGCAGACCAGGCCCAAAGGAGAACAGGGTGGAATGGGAAAGGGACTTTTCCTCCACAGATGTTCTAAGCCAACTATTTGCATGAAAACTGCAAAGTCTGCACAGTCACGGGCATTCCTCAGTCCAACAGAGTTGTTTAGGCCCTCGTGCAGCTGGGAAGTTCAACCAGGGCACCACAGGCATTCCTGGCACTGGGAACCATGACGGTAAAGACTTGTCCAGGGTCTTGGGGCTTTGAACCAGGTGGGAAGGGATCAGCCCCAAGGACATTATCCACGTTGACCAAGCCCTGGCCGACCAGTCGCAGTAACTTTCCTCTTCACAGAGGGGGAACAAGGTTAGAGAAGTCACAGGACTTGCTCAAACACTACTCTATACTACCTCTCAAAATCAACATGGCAGGGAGTTAGGAGTTAGGAGTTAGGAGCTGGAGCCGATGAAATCTGAACCCCCGCTCAAATATAGTCACATGGGCCTAGGTACCCACATTCTAATTTCTTCCTAAGCAGGGAGGGCAGGAGGAAGAGGTGGCAATTGCCACGTTTTCTCTGCCCAGGCAACTGGCAGCTGGGGGGGGGGGGGGGGGGGCGCTGAGCCCTTTGGGCTACCACCTGAACCAGACAGCTCCAGGAAGTCTCTTCCTTCCCTGGAACCAGCAGGGCATGCCACATCTGGGTTAATTCTTTATTAGGATTCAGGTTCCAAACAAGGTAGAAAGCAGCGGCAAGAGGGGTGCAGGTAGGGGGATGAAGAGGGAACACCAAGTGTGGCTAACTGGGCCACTGCCAGAGGCCAAATGGGAGCCCTGGGCTGGAGGGGGTGGGGCTGGGGCCAGTCTACGGGCATGGACAGGGTCAGCGGATGGCGTATCGGACGTAGGGGACCTCGACGTCCTCGCCGCTCTCGTCGTTGCAGCACAGCTCAAGCACCAGCGCCCGCACGTGGCGGCCCAGCTTTCGCTTCGACACGCGGCTCACGATCTCAGTCATCCTGGGCGCGGGGGGAGGGGCAGGTCAGAGAGGCAAAAGGCGAGGAGGGGGAGCAGGGAGGCAGAAGCAGAGGGTGGTGAACAGGGGTGGAGTAGCTCCAAGTGGAGGCCCCCCGCCATCCAACTCACGGCTGATCCAACCGTTCCTTGAGCTTGGCGGCTGGCATGAAGAAGGAGTAGAGCATGGACACGCCCTGAGACAGCATGGTGATCTCCAACTTATGCTCTGTCTGGAGGAGGGAGAAGGGGACATCAGTGTCATGGGGATTGACAGACCAGTGAGTCACCTGCAGCGCTGCCGGCAGGTCGGGGGAGAGTGCGGGAGGGACCTCACCTTAAAGTAGTCGAGGAACTGTTTGAGCGTCATCTCTTCCCCGTTAGGCTGCAGTCCTTGTACCTCAAAGCGATCCCACAACGTCCACTCCTGGTTATAGTACTGCGGGACAAGGAGCGGTCCCACGGGATGGGGGCCACCAAAGGGTCAGTCCTATCTTCGGCCTCCGCCCCACTCACCACCGCTCATGCTAACACGCTAAGTGAGACTGCAAGCTTCTTTTGTCAAAAACGTGTGGCTTCCGTCAAACCCCAAGTTAAGCACGGAAACCCTTCGATGACCTATGACCCACATGGCCTAATCACTGGGATCCTGTTCTGTTCTCATCTTCTACCCCCTCAACCTCTCACTCCTGCTCTAACGACTTAGTCTTCCTCAACCGTGCCAGGCATGCTCCTACCTCAGAACCCTTGGAGACTGATCCCACTGCCCGGAATGCCCTCCCCCCAGGAGCCTGCCTGGTCTCCTCTCCTCCAAGTCTGGGCTCAAATGTCATCTGTCCAGCAAGGCCTTTCCTGACCATCTCACATTTAAAATCCCTGACCCATCCCCTTGTCACCTGGTACTCAAGTCCTCCTTACCCTGCCCTTTTTTGGGGGTTCTAAAACCACTTATCATGTCATTTATACACTCTATTTCACAATAGAGTTTCTTGGCACCTATTCTGGCACACAGGTGCTCAATTAAACTTTGAAGTGAATTAATGAATGAAACATGTAAAAGTAATTAGAATAAGCACCCAATGGACGTTGGTTGCTCTTTTTGTGCCATTAATAACCTCCTTGGGTACAATTAAAATATCCCATTGGGGCACCTGGGTGGCTCAGTCCGTTAAGCGTCCGATTTCGGCTCAGGTCACGATCTCACAGCTCTGAGTTCGAGCCCTACATCAGACTCTATGCTGACAGCTTAGAGCCTGGAGCCTGCTTCAAATTCCATGTCTCCCTCTCTCTGCTCCTCCCCAACTCATGCTCTCTCTCTCCTTCAAAAATAAATAAAAACATTAAAAAAATTTTTAAAAAAATCCCATCTTTTCTAAGGGCTTCCATTGGCAGATTCAGACCAGTACTTAGCACAAAATATGGTAAGTGAATAAATGAATACGGATGCACAAAAGAAGGTACACACTGACAGAAACTCTCACCTGGTGACAAGCTATGAAGCAAACTAAAGCCAGCTCTACAGAAAAACACCCCACTCACAAACCCACCTGCCCTGACGTAGGCCCTCACCTGGTGACGGGGTGCTGCAAGGGGTTCAGAGAAGCCAAAGAAGGGCAGGGCCAAGTTGAGGAAACCATTCTTGTAGGAGTCAAGTTGTCGGTGCCCCTGCACCACCTTATACAACTCCAGACACACAAGGCCAACCACAGCTGCCGTGGTCGTGGCAATGGCTGGGATGATCTTCCCTGCAATCAGCTTGCTCTGTGAGGCAGAAGGATCAAGAAAGGTGGTAGTCAAGGTAGAAGAAGCTCAGAGCCCACACACAGTGAATGGGATGTGGAGAACTCAAGTCTGGGAGGTTTGGGGGAGGAGGCAGGAAATCAGGTCCAGACTCCCCTCACCTTGTGCCGGTCCGCAGGGGGAATGTCATAGTTCTCTGCCCGGAGGTTGGATGCAGCCACAATGAAATCCATATGGAAATTGCTGTCATCATCCTTTTACGATGGGGGGACGGAGAAGGGGAAGGGTGGGGAAATGATGAAAGGATCAGAGGAGAAAGAGGATTCCTGGACTTTAGGGACACAAGTATCCTCCACTGCAATTACCTGCTGGGCTCTCTCAGATCACAAACGCATGGCTAGGAACGTCTTTTCTTTCAGGGCCTGTGGCAGGCCCATGATCCAATCCCCATAAAGGCCTGGGGCTGCCTCCAGATCCCCACAGACCTGTTCTGTCTAGCCCATCCCCCTGCCTGCCCAGGGTCCCCACCCAGCACCTTCTCAAAGTCGATGGGGTACATCTTGAATCCAGGGAGCTTTTCTGGGCTGGGCAGTGTGGCCTTGAGCTCCTCTAGACGGCTGTCATCTGCAGGAAGAAAGGGATACCATCAGCCATTTAGATCCCAGGCCAGCGTCTGAGGGGGAAACAGGAGCCCAGGGTGGGGGGCAGGGGTGGCAAAATATGTTCAGGTAGAGAAAAGATGTGAAAAGGAAAACTATCCTGGGAGAGAGGAGGCGCAAGGGGAAGAGGTAGGGCAGGGCAAGAGAGCATAAACCTGAAGGAGACAGAAAGGGGAATGGGTATATCAAGAGGGAGATCTCCAGAGACACTAAGCAAGACATCAGGAGGAAGTGGACGTGGACAGACCCAAATGGGAGAGCTATACGTCTTGGGGAGAATGTTACAAAAGAAGTGGGGAGACATGGAGAAGACTATGGGGAGGGGACAGGGGGGCGACAAAGATATACAGAGGGAATACTGGGGGGAACATGCAGACATGGAGATAGAGAAAAGATATGGCAGAGGGGCAGAAGATATAAAAAGGGGAAAATTGGGGGCATTTGACAAGTAGGAAATTTTATGTATGTTGTATATTTCTTTTCTTTTCTTTTTTTTAAGTTTATTTATCTCTGAGAGAGAGAAAGAGCATGAGTGGGGGAGGGGCAGAGAGAGAGAGGGAGACACAGAATCCAAAGCAGGCTCCAGGCTCTGAGCTGTCAGCACAGAGCCTGACGCGGGGCTCGAACCCACGGACTGTGAGATCATGACCTGAGCTGAAGTCGGTCGCTCAACCGACTGAGCCACCCAGGCGCCCCTGTATGTTGTATATTTCATACACACCTTACATATTGCTTATATACACTTTACATATACCATATGTACATTATACAGGTGTAATATGCACTATTACATCTTGTGTCCACTTACACAACTATACATACATACCTACATATGTGTATGAGGAGAAAAATGGAGCAAATACAGGGATAAGACGAAAGGAGATGTGGAAGAAAAGATGAAAATAAACATACAGAGAGGAATATGAGGGGGTAGATATGTGGGAAGGGAGATGGGGAGATGACAGGAGAAGGGAGATCTGTGGAGAAGATGGGGGGGTGGTGATGGTAAATGCGGGGGGGCGGGTCACAAAGCTATAGATGCAGTATCTATTCTATGGACAGGGACAGGTACAGAAGGAAGGAGATAAATACATAGAAACCAGGGGTCAGCAAACTATAGCCCCTGAACCAAATTCAGCCTGCCACCTGTTGTATGTGTAAAATTTTCCTGGAAAACATCCACACTCATTCATTTACATGTTGTGTATGGCTGCTTTCGTGCTTCAACTGTGACAGGTGATTAGCCACAGACACTATGTGGCCTGTAAAGCCTAAGAGTTCTTATCTGGCCCCTCACCTGATATTCAGCATGAGCTGGAGGAAAAGAGATGGAGAGACAGGGAGTTGAGGGGAAGAGACATGGAGAGGGAGACGGTGCGGGGGTGGGGGAGTGCTGAGGGGGACGAGGAAAGATATATGGAGGGCAATACTAAGATGAAGACACAGAGGAACGCGGGGGGCAGATATCAGGGAAAGAGACCATTGGTGGAGTTCATGCCCCCCAGAGAAACATAAAAAAGAAACAGAAAAGTTTTTCTTTCCAAGGCAAATACACACGGAGCACGAGAAACAAACAGCTAGTTCTCTTAAAAGCAAAACATCGGGGAGGAGAAGGAAGGAGGGAGAGAGAGGGGGAGAGAGAGAGTGAGAGTGAGTGAGTGAGTGAGTGAGACAGAGAGAGAGAGAGAATTTGCCCAAATGAACTTCATCATTTCAGAGGAAGGATCAAAGGAAGGTGTGGGGAAGCCTCAGGCCTGGGGTCGCAGAGCAGAGCCACGGGCTGAGGACCAGTGGGGAGGCTGGCCCAGGCCAGGCACAAGGTAGGTGGGGACTCCGGGCCGACTGGCCAAACACCCTTACCAACTGAGGCATTGGCGCTCTGCAGCTCCTGGTCAGAGACGTGGATCTTGACGCCAGACTTGGGGGTAAACTCGGGGACTTGCACAGACCGTAGGAGTGTGGCGACGGCAGCTCGGTCCTGAGAGCCTGTCAGCCCGTAGGTCTGGGCAAACAGGTTGGCGGCAGCCACCACATAGTCCAGATGCAGGGGCTGTGAGAAGGCAGGGCCCGGAAGGGTAAACCCATCAGCTCTCACCTGATGTGCCTCAGCCTCCTTCCCCCCCCCCCCACCCCCCCACCCGACCTGAGGAGACCCCAGGGAGGAGACTTACATTGCTGACATCAAAGGTAAGCGGGTGTGGACAGCGCTTGGGCCCAGACCAGAATGGAGCTCCCGAGCTTGTGAGCTAGAGGAGTAAAGAGATTTTTGAGGGGCAGGACCTGAGAGGAGAGGCCTAACAGGCCTGCCTCCTCGCACTGGCCCCAGATGTGCCCTGACTCGCTGGGCACACATAGGGCGCTGGAGTCAGTCACGCAAGACCCCGACTGCAGGGTCCTGGAGGTGGAAGCTCCGATGCCAGGTTGAACCAGGGACCTCACTGAGGCGGGCGCTCACTTTGTGCAAGATACACAGCCATTTCACCAACTCTTACAGACGGCCAGGCACCGTACTAACTTACTATTAGTAAGTACCAACGAATCGTCACAAAAACCCCCACGAGGTAAATTACTACCATGTCTACTTCACACAAGAGGAAACTGAGGTGCAGGGAGAACTTAGTGACTCCCCCAAGTGCAAATGGAGCTGGGATTCGAACCCATATGGATTCCCATGCTCTCAACTATGAAACTTCTCCCCCATAATCGTATAGCCCTGGGAATCGAGTGTGACTCAGAATGCCACAGGTAAAGGAGACAGAAACGAAGTCTCTGGCTCAAAGGCAATGCAACGGGAGAAACAGGTCAGACTTAATCATTCTTCTGAGATCCCCGAGCTGTGCCTCGGGGCGCCTGCCACAGCTGGACTGGTGACTGGGAAGAGCACGTGGAGAGCCCACAGCAGGTTCCTATCTCAGGAAAACGCACTGCGCCAAACGGACCTGGCAAGCGGGCATTACCTGGTCGGGAGGGAAGTTATGCAGCAGCTGCCGGATGTTGTTAGAGTACTGGGTGTGCCAGTGGTGGCAGGCCCAGGTCACACAGTCGGCCCAGGTCTGTGGCCGCTGCAGCACCAGGCTGCGCTGCACGGCCTCCAGCACCTCCAGGGGTTGGGTGCCCGCCAGCCGCAGGGTCCGCTCCACAAACTTGGGGTCTCTATCAGGAATTGGAGGGGTCAAAGGGGCAGGATTACACAGCGGCCCCAGGAGTGGGCTCCAGGGCAACCCCACTTTCTCCACGGGAAGCTAGTCCTGACCCCCAGGATTCACGGATTCATTTGACAAGTGTGCCTGGTGCTGGGTGTTACTGGTGAGGAAAGCAGACGGGACGCCTTGGCTGGCAGGCAGGGGTGGCACGGGGGCGGCGTTTGGGTACTTACGTGAGGTACTGGTTGACATTTTCTGCCGGCTGCTTGAAGAGGCCTTCAAACTCGTCCCGAGCCCACTGCAAGACAGACCAAATGGACTACATGGAGTGATGGTTGACAAATGGGTGTACGTCATTAGAAAGACCATCAGTTGAGGGGCTCCTGGGCGGCTCAGTCGGTTAAGCATCCGACTTCGGCTCAAGTCATGATCTCGCGGTCCGTGGGTTCGAGCCCCACGTTGGGCTCTGTGCTGACAGTTGGAGCCTGGAGCCTGCTCTGGATTCTGTGTCTTCCTCTCTCTCTCTGCCCCTCCCCCACTCACACTGTCTCTCCCTCTCTCCCTCTTTAAGATAAACATTAAGAAACAAGTTTAAAAAAGAAAGTGAATAAATCCAATCGGAAGAAACACAGCTGCTCTGGGAAAAGAGAAGCCCCCCACCACGGGTCCCCAACCTTCCACCCCCCCCCCCCCACGGCCCCTCAATTTAAAAACCAATGAACTTGGGGCGCCTGGGTGGCGCAGTCGGTTAAGCCTCCGACTTCAGCCAGGTCACGATCTCGCGGTCCGTGAGTTCGAGCCCCGCGTCAGGCTC